>NC_090921.1:284413744-284733748 GCF_040938575.1 Ambystoma mexicanum | reverse complement strand
TACCTTTTTAAATTATTGGAGACTAAACATGATGATGAGGGCAGGGTGGTGCTAGTACATTGTTTTCTCGAAATATGGAGGTGTGTATTAGCAACACACATGCCCCCAATCATGATGCCACAGTCTTTCAATTCACTATACCTGAGATTAATGCCTTATAGAGGAGTTCTGTGGATCTGGGGTGGAGATTTCAACTGTACTCTAAACCCTTCCATTGGCAGAACAGTCGATAAACATCTGAAGCCTGCCCTGCATGCTAAGACCTTAAATGCACTATTGGGACACTTGGCGCTATGGGGATCAACACACATGGAATCCCAAGGTTACTTGCACTACTAGGCACCACATAGCATACACACACACGCATAGATTACTTTTTCACTGGGAAAGAGAGTCTGGATGGATTCACTGATATAGACTTTAAACCCATGATCCTCTCAGATCATGCCCCACTAATGGTCAGGTTTATTTTTAATTCATGTTACAGATCGATCATAATTCTCTCCTGTGACCAAAAATGTCATGCCCTGAAGGAAGGCTGGGCCAAAAAGCAATATGTCGTCCTTGGAGCCGAAACTGAGGTTGGCCAGCAACAGGGAAAAGATCACGGTTGTTTTATTATGTGTTCACTAATGAGGTGGATTATTGACACGCCCTGTTGTTCGGTAATTGCAACAGCAAATGTCTAAACTATATGTTTCTGGTTTCTATTGCTGTTAACCATGCAGCATTTTGGCACTTTTTGTATATGTTGTTAGTGTGTATTTTGTTACGTATACTATCTCTAATGTCGGACAATTGTGCTCTAGCACCTTGAAGCGTCTCATGTGCTAGATGGAATTATCAATAATGATCTCAGACCCAAATAACTGGACAGACTCAAAGAATATGGCAAAGTACTATATTATTATCAGCTCAAGTAGGGCAATTTGGCGAACATCAAACTGTAGTCCACACACTTGCATTTCAATTCTGATTATACAGAGGCTTTTATACCTCAATGGACGTCCACTATGACGTCGGCCTACATGGCAAACTGTAAAACCTATTGAAGAGAGGGATTGGTTAAGGGAACATATGTATCTATATATCATATACGTATTAGTAATAACACTGGATGCCCCTGATCTAATAGGCACACCTTGAACCACCTCTAAATACGTATAATACATATTATTGCAGAATAGCAGCAGTTGGTTAGCCTGTGCAACTCTGTACAACGTGTTGCTACATAGACCCTCTGATTGGTTGGCATTCTCTCCCAACCTTGGACTTTTGGCTCGTTAACAGCACATAAACAAAACGAAACTCTGGTGCAGAGAGCAACGTCAGACTTAATACCCACTTGCCCAATTAATCCATCTCTCATCGGTCAGGCCCAAAGGCAAGGTGGCTTCTTTATAGTTGACCTTGCAGACTGTTTTGGGACTTTAGGTATCCCATTATCTTCGACTGGAGCTTAATGAATAGCCCCTCTTTTCGAATTCGGAGTCACATTTGAGGAGACCACGATTTTGTCCATTTTGACCTTTTATTTACTGCTATTTGATTTAATTAAGCTTGGTGTCATTACTCCTCTTGGCCTCTGGAGACTTGCTCACTCCACCTTGCATATGCTTTTCACATCTTTAATTGTCTAATACTTGGCACTTGCAGATGTTTTCTTCTTTGCTTAATATAAGAGAAATATGTCTTGCGTACATGGCCTATCCTCTTGACTCCCTTTGTGCCTTGCAATTATCCCTTAAGTGACATCCTTGATCCCAGGTCAATAGACTCCTCTGTGTCCCTCACACAAAACTGTTTTTCCAGCATCTTCTGTTCCTGCAGCATTGGTCTGTTTCTGAGGTAGCTTGATTTATTTCAACCCATGTCCAATGTCCATCTTTTTCTAGTGGCCGCTTTAGCCACTTTGTTTTCTTCTGCAGCAAGCTTCTTATATCTCAGCTACCTAGCGTTTCTGCGCATATACATTTACTTATTCTCTTCTCACATATTTCTTTGGTGCATATGATTTCTTCACATTCGATTACATGTTTCTCTTATCACTTCAGTTACATCTTTATCCTTTAAGTATTTACATATCATTTCAGTGCGTCTTGTGTCTTTGTTTCATAATGTTACTATGCCCTTGTCTGATTTCACTTATAACTCTTCCATGTCCAATGGTGTGTGCAGACATCCTTCTACTCTTTCAGTGCATGAGCACATTCAATATGGTTCTCTGAATGCATATCTGCTCTCATACACTTGATGTGGTAGTGGGATGATACCTGGTGTCCCACCTAAGGCTCTTATCCTACTGTTCCAGTAAGGTGGTACTCCGGGGGTGGGAGCTAGGGATGACCGTGTTCTCCTGCTCCTCTACACAATGATCAGGTTCTTTCATGCGTCATTGGAGATGCATATTTCTTCAATATAAAAATTAATGTTGTATAGTTTGTATTATTGGAACTATGATCATTGTTAGAGAGATTTTCATTTTGTATGCACAATTCCCTCCCTATAGCACTTTTTGTTGGACTACCGGATTTTTGTTATGTTCCCCTGAGTGAGTGGGAATCTTTTTCCACACTCACTCATTCTTTTATCCTATCTTTTGGGCTACTTTTGTATTTCTTTTTATACCTATTTCTTGGTGAAATGCTTTCCTCAAGTTTTATGGCATCTGTCTTTGACTTTTGCAGCAGACTGCACTTTTTGTGCAGTGTTGCTGGGAGCCTCCTGGGCTTCCATTTTTATTGTCTGTTATTTCCCTTGTGGGAACACATGTTCCCAAGGGTAGGGGGATATTTAGTATCCTTCCTATCTTTTATATTGTGAGATCAGCACACCCCACCTTATGTGGAGTGATGAGGAGTTAGACTGTATCCACTTTCTCACTGCTTCTGTAACTTTTAGGTTACAGTGACAAGCTGATCTGATTGGCTGGTGGCCGTGGTTTTATCCTACCTACTTATGTGCAATTGTTGTCCCGGCCTGTACTCACAGCCGCGGTAGTGCACAGAAAGTTCACCATTGACCCAAAATAGTGACTGTGTTCTTTTTTTGCCAATTCAAGATGGCTTGTCCCTTCTTAGTCCTTATTCTGACCTGCTGGGTGGGGAAGGTCATGGTTTAACTTTAGTCATCAACGGGATCCCTTTGTGAAGCCCACCAAGGCTCCAGTGTGTCTGAGGATAGGAAACTGGTAAGACTCAGAAATTCTGCTATTCTTTGTCTTTTGCTGTGTCTGCCTGGTACCAATTCCAACTAGGGGGGGAGAGGGGGAGCTGGCTGTCCTAAATGGACAGCCACCACCCAGAGATTGTATGCTGCATGGGTGCTGATTGGCTGGGTTTCTGCATAAAGGGCATGTATCCTGAGGCTGAAGACAAGCTGACCCCTGGAACCGAGGAATCGTCGAGGTGGAAAGAGATCCGCAGCCGCTGCCAGATGACCAAAGAGGCCTTCTGTGTAATAGCTACTGACTGACCCTTTCTTCTAAGCGTTGGGAGACTCCCATTTAAACTGACAAGACCGTTCAGTCTTGAAGTCACCTGCATTTCGAGCCTTCCCACGACAAACTGTGATCTTCACGAGCTGCATACCGCCAATACCCTGGGACCTGTTGTCACTGTACAGTGCATCGTCTTTAGAAGATCAAATCCTCTCGCAACTCTGGTGGGCCCCTTCCAGACCTCCAGCGACAAGATCCCACTCCTCGACGTCCCCTCACCAGAGTGCTGGACCAAGAAAGCGAGTCAAATTGGCCATGCAGTAATCGTTCTTCACTGGTGCTTCCCAAAAGGTGCCAACATTACAGAACCCGAAAAAATCAATTGCTGGAAGCCTCTTCATCAACTGCTGCTGCAATATCCACTCCAGTGTCGCTTCTTTCATCTGCCTGACCAAGAATCTGGTGACTGGGTCTGCTGCTGCTGCATCGTGGGGGCATCATGCTGCATCCTTTTACATCCTGTCCTAGTTCCCCCATACTAAATAGGTGTCCCTCGCTAGGGACGGGAGTCTGAACCTTTTTCACCAGAAAAAACCTTATTCCCCTTTAAATTTATAGGTGCGCTCCCATGACTCTGCCCACCGGCGCCACACCCCAGTCCCCTTTTTTGAGTCGACGGGAATGGGACGATTTCACCAGCGCTCCTGGGTTTGGCTTCGGCTATCTAATACCATGCGCTCTTCCCCGTTTTTTTTATTTTTGTCTTCTTTTATCAATCGGGTACTCGGTCCTCTGGCGCCACACTACTCCCCGGCGCATGTTGACTTCAGCGGGCTTCAGCAGGTGTCCAGCCTGCGAAGGGCTCTTCCCTACATCCGATCCCCACACTCTTTGCCTCCTCTGCCTTGTCCCCGACTATGGCTGGGAGGCTGGTTCCATGTGCAACGTGCTTTCACCATGTGCTCTGAAGAACTAGCTAGCTCGGTGGAGGGAGCTCTTCGAGGAGCCTCCTCCAGAGGACTGGAAGCACTTGGTCAGACATAAGTCAAGGCCCAAGGTAGGGGTGCGTTATTCCATCGCACTCCACAAGGACGACTCCTTCCCAAGGAAATGCCAGAGCAGGAGGAACCTTTCAGGTTCTCGCACCGGTACCGAGGCTAGGTCAACTACCGCCGGCAGGCCGAGGGGGTCATTAGATCTTTCCGTAGACAGTGCAGAGGGACCGCAAGGTTCTTCTACCGGGTGTACACCTGAGGGGCTGTGCCCTAGTGCCGGCCAGATGTCCGAGGGGGCACCTGCACGCAGCACTACTGGCAATACTGCCGAGGGCAACACGCCTACCGGGCCCTGTCCTGAGGTGCAGGGTAGGTCTCATGCTCCAGCGCCAAGCGTCCTGGAGGTCGGGCCCAGCGAGCCAAGCACCACGACTTTGACACGCAGCTCGACAAGATGGCCGCACCACACAAAAATGGCTGCTGATCTGATACTGCTCCTTGGAACGGAGCAGGTGGGAGAACGAGTTACAAGGTGGACTGGTGGCAACCAGATACGTAGCCTACGGCTTATCCATCAGCATAGCAGGGAAGGTTTACTTCGCAGCCAGGTAGACCGAGTATGCACCGGCCCCAGCAGCCACCCGTTGCCCCGTCAAAATCACCTGCCGCCCTAATGGCCTGGGGACAGGTTCTTTGAAAAGTTCCTCACTCTTATGAGTTCTCCTCAGATGGGGGCCATCATTTGGGATGTGATCAGGGAGCATCCTCCCTCCTGTGCCTATAGTCATTCCTCCTATGGCTCCAGTGCCGCAGATCCCGGTGCAGCCCCTGCTTCCCGTACCGGCTCCTTCGGTTCCAGATCCCCTGCCTCCCACAGTTCAGGCGGTTCCACACCAGCCTCTGCTACAGCCTCTGGCTCCGGTCTCCACACTGTAGCCGTCAGCGCCCAGCATTACACCACCCACTCCGGACCAGCAGGACACCCTTGTGGACACTGACGAGGAAAAAGACCCTGAAATGCTGTCCTTCCATGAACGACTCGCAGGTTTGGCAGAGTACTTGAGGCTTCCTCTACCTGAGGTCGAACAACCGGAGGCGGGGGTCCTTGCTGAGGTCCTCACTCTACTCTCTGCGGCTAGAACGGGGATCCCGATAGAGAAGGCACACCCTCAACTGCATTCTTCAGTAACAGCTGCGGCGTCGCTCTTTTAAAAGCCTCGGTCACTCTCGACCACCTTGTCCTCGGAGCTGCTAGGCAAGGAGGAGATGATCTTGGAGGAGGCGTACGGCAAGAAGCTTTATTCCAACGCATCGCTGCATTTTCGTCAATGCAACGCGGATGCCATGCTGGCAGCTGTTAACCAGAGGCTTTGCTGGGAAATAGCCGACTTACTTCCAGAACTTCTGGTGCAGAGCCAGGCACGTTTCAAGGCAGGACTAGCGGAGGCTAAATTGGTGGCGCAGGACATCATGGAGTCCACCGTGGCCCACATCCACACCTCTGGCCGGACCATATGCATGGCCACGGACATAAGGACTACCTGGCTTCGGGCTACTAAATTCAACCCCGACGTCCAGGAACACATAATGGACCTTCTTTTTGAGGGTGGTCTTTCACTCCACCACCGATGAGGAGCTAGATAAAAAGATAAATAGTTTGCAAACTGCAAAGTCTTTATCATCACGAAGACCACGCCCAAGGCTTGCACCCAGTCGCATCAAAGCTCCCACAAAGGGTGAGCGTTCGGCGGGTTCCCGGGCTTCCAAGAACTGATATCCAGACAGCCTGACCATTCTGAGTCAGTACTGGCACAAACAACAAAGAGGTGGGGGGCAAGGGCTTTTTTCAGTTCCTCTCCTCCACAAAAACCTCAGAGGGGAAGAAGGCATGACGCACCCCTTCGGGTCGACCTGTCTCCAGTGGGGGGGGCAGGCTTGCCCATCACGCACAGTTTTGGTGTCTGTAGTATCCACAGGGCAGCGCCTACCTTTTCCTCCCTCCTCTCCTACTCTCCCACAGATAGGGACAGCAACTCTGTTGGTGGAAATTTGGTTGCACGTCGAGAGCCAGGCAGTGGAAGTAGTCCCAGCCTCCCAGCGAGGCTTAGGCTTCTACTACAGGATTTTCACCATGCAAAAGAAGAACCCGGCTGGCCTCAGAGTTGTTGGACCTCTCCACCCTCAACCCTCAACCTCTCCCTTCCTCTTCAAAAATTCAAGATGGTTGTCCCAGCACTTGTTGCAGAGACACTGCTGGGAAGACTGGATGTGCTCCCTGGATATGAAGGGCGTGTATCTACACGTCCCCATTTAGCAGCCTCATCGCTCCTTCCTCCGGTTCAGGATCATGGGATGCCAACTCCAATACAAGGTCTCAACTAAACCCCCAGGGTATTTACCAGCCTGATGAATGCAGTGGCAGCCATCCTCAGGGCCCAGGGCCGCTATGTCTACCCGTACTTGGAGGACTGGCTCGTCAGGGCGAGATCTCCAGAGGAGGTTCAGCACACTACCTCCGCTCTTATGATCGCACTCCACGAGGTGGGATTTTCAATCAACCTCAAGAAGTCTCAGCTGCAGCCTACACAGAGGCTGACATTTCTGGGTCTCATATGGGGGACAAACTCCGAGAGTGTTTTCCCCTCTGAGGACAAGATCATGGCCATCACGAGGGCCACTACTCCCTTCCTCACCCGAAAAGTGACTTCGGCCTGGTAGTACCATCATTTATTAGGTATCATGGCAGCGGTCTTACTGGCCGTACCTCCCACGAGACTCAAGATGAGGAGAATACAGCTGCACTTCACAGCGTCATGGAATCGGGAGTGGGGCTCCCAAGCGGAGCTCGTCAGCATTACTCCTTCCCTCCTCCCGGACCTCAGATGGTGGTCCAGGGGCTGCAACTGGCAGCCGGCCCCACAGGTCACCATCCTCACTGATTCCTCCCTGGAAGGCTGGAGGGGCCCCTCTGGACACAGTGTCCATGGAGTTTAGACCCTTCAGGAGCAGGAGACTCATATCAACTGGCTGGGGCTGAAGGCCATCTGGCTAGCTCTCAAAGCTGTCCTTCCGCTCATTGGGGGGGCAAGGTCATCCTTATCTAGACGGACCGCTCCACCAGCATGTACTAGGTCAACAAGCAGGGCGGTACCAAGTCACCTCCGCTGTGCAGCCTAGCGATCAGCATGTGGGAAATGGGCCCTGGAAAACATTTCTGATGCTCGTTAATCTGCTTAAAATCACATGCTGTGCATATAGTCTGACATCTAGTGGTAACCGCGGAGTATTGCATCTCGTCTTTCGAGGATCGAAAGGGGACGTCGACATGGGCATGCCTGTAACTCTATCCCTATGTGACGTTTAGTGTACCCAAAATCACTCGCGCGTTGAGGTCCCTTAGATTGTTTTTTTCCACCCAGCTAGCTGGTCGCCGTATGTGCAGCTCCTACTAATTTACAAATTGTTAAATTTCCTGACCTTTGGTCGTTTATCGATTATTCGTCCCCCTTCAACGACTATTTCCTACCCCCGAAAAAGACAGCAAAGAATAACCTTCAACAGCTGCTGCTCCGGTCTGCGCTGCTGACGTGTGGCCTGGCCTTCTGGCCGGCCTGTACAGTAGGGAGAGTGGGGTCTGGGGGTCTCTATTCTTCTCAAGAATGTCTTTCCTTCTCCTCTCTCATTGCCCTTTCGGTCTTGCCGTCGCTTTCACACACCTGAGCTATGGACACGACACCATTTAAATGTTGCCCTTCCTGTAAGGGAAAATACCCCTGGAAAGACGAGCACCGGCGGTGCAATAAGTGTCTTCCCTCAGTCACGAGACGTCCTGTAAATACTGCCAACTCCTGCGTCCTAAGACGATCAAGGAGCATCGAGTGAAGCGGTGGGCGGCCTACGCCATGTCGCAGGCCGAGGGTTGCTCCCCCGCCGCAGCATCTGCCAAGAGTGATGAGCTAAGAGACGGCCATGGCTCCAATCCGGCTGCCATTGACCTCACATCAGAGCGCTCGTGCTCCATGACGTCCGTCCCTGGTCCCACCAGGCACAATGATAGTCCTGCTATTGGGAAGGTACACCCCGGCGACAAGGACGCACACGATTCCCATAAGACTAAACACATAACCCCCGGTACCGCCTTGGCAGATCCATCAAAGCGGACCAAAGCGCCAAAAGGTACATTGAGCTCCTCGACGATACCCACCGATATGCGTGGTTGGCGGCCCTACCCACAACCGCGTAAGTGGCGTTTGTCTGGGCAGTCTACAAATAAGAGCGCCAGCACCAAAACCCGCAAGGCCGTCGAGACGCCTCCTAAGAGGGCGCTGATGCTATGCTCCGGTTGCATCGAAATCTATAGCGCAACAGTCTAAACAGCCTAAAGCCCTCCCGGTAACGCCGAACATCAGCAAGACTCTTGCTAAGATCGTTTCGGCAGCCAGTAAACAAAAAGACAAGTCTAAAGACACGTCAACAGACAAAGACCCGTCTGAACGCCAGGAAGGGCGGGAGGATTATTCAGAAAGCCCCCTGTCCTTATCTAAGACCCTTCTTGACAAATTTAGGCATTCTAGGCTAGGGGATCCCCAGGAGGAGTCCTTTCCCCCTCTAAACTCATCTGGCGCTTCTCCATGGACCAGAGAAAGATTTGAAGGGTGTATGGACATCTTGGCTAGATTTGTGGACTTCTCTGAGAAGTTCACCCCTAACAGACCTAGGGGGTTGACCTTTATCCAGCAGTGACCAAATTTCAGAGTACATCCTGCCCTCATCATGAAGAGGTTTTTGACCTTACAGATCAATAAGAGCCCCTTGATCCTTACTTGCAGGAGGATGATCCCTTTATGGATACAACTGATCAGACCCCAGATTGGGGTGGGGGGAGGGCCCACCCTGGCTGTCATCAACCCATAACCTGGACCCTGATACCATATGTATGGATCATCTCCTCCTCTGCATCAGGCTTCACCTGTCGATGACCAGATGGCGTTTAACGCCATTCTGAAGAAGGCAGCAGAACACTTCCAAATAGCCACACAAGAGGCGGTGTTAGATTCAGACTTTGTGGAAGACATAATAAAGGAGAATCCTCCTGCCAGCCAGGCTATCCCTTTACTCAATTCCATCAAAAGGCATATTGCCCCTTCCTCAGACTAGGGCTGTAAACCCTTGAGTGGAAAAATTGTTTCGCCCCTCACCCTCTGACCCTCTATGTATATTAGGGGTCATGCCATCCCAGATTCTCTTGTAGTTACAACCACAAGAAAGAGGGCAGGGGTCCCCTTGTCCACGGGCAAGGCTCCGCCGGACAAAGAATGTAAAACGTTGTATGCTTTTGGGAAAAGAGTCACTACTGCAGCATCATATTCTACCCGCATAGCCAACACCACCACACTGTTAGCCAGCTTTTCAGACGCCCAATGGAACCTGCTGCAGGAGGCCCTACAAAGAGGTCCCTGAACCAGTGCACGCTGATCTGCTTTCAATCGTTTCAGAGGGCAAGCAGGTATACCAAAACATTCACAAGAACACTTTGGATGCTGCTCAGATGGCAGTGAGTACCTAAGCCCAGGGTCCCCTTTTTAAAATGCCAGGCCTGGTTGAAGAACTCTGGTTTCAAACCAGAGATGCAGGAGCCATTGATCAACAAACCTGTGGAAGACTCAAACCTATTTGACAAGGCCATTGATGAGGCTCTAGAAACAGCCAAAAAGGAACATGAGACCTTAAATACTTTGAATCAGATCAAAGACCCTTTCAACAGAGAGGGGGGTCGTTCTTAGCGCTCCTTTCGTGGCCAGTCCTACTCCCGGTCCACACACAACCAGTACAGCTCAGGCAACAATTGGTCCTCAGGACAGTGCTTTGCCTCCACAAACCCTTATCCACCCAGAGGACAACGCCGTGGGAAGGGAAGGGGTAGCAACGCCACCCCCAGAAGCTCCCCGGCCTCTGGTTAGAAATAACTCTCAAGTCCGGGTCCCCTCCCATGCCTCCCCAGTCTTGGGACGTATACCATTATATATATCATTCCTGCTTGCATTGGAGGGGATTACCACAGACCAATGGGTGCTCAATACCGTCACCTGTGATTATTGCTTTGATTTCAGCTGATCACCTCGATACAGACCTCCAAGGTCCAAGCGCCTAATACCAGACACCTCCAGATCCTGCTTCAAGAGGTCTCGATCCTGCAGGGAAAGGCTGCAATCGAAATCATCCCCGTTTTACAGGTAAACAAGGGTATTTATTCAGTTTACTTCTTTGTACCCAAAAAGGATCTCACCATGCGCCCTTTGCTAGAATTGCACCCAGCGAACAAATTTGTCAAACCACAAAAGTTTCAAATGGTAACATTGCAAGAGGTAATTCCTCTACTAACGCAGGGGGATAACATGGCAACATTGGACATGAATGATGCATACTTTCAGATTTCAATGTTGCCGGCACACAGGAAATACCTAAGGTTCATGATAAAGGACAAACGCTATCAGTTCAAAGTCCTTCCCTTCGGCATTGCCTCAGCCCCAAGGGTATTTACAAAGATACTGGCAGTTGCAGCAACACACCTACGCAGGCAATCCATCCCAGTTTATCCTTACCTCGAGGACTGGCTCATAACAGGGGACTCCTACAGAACATGCCTGTCAAACACTCAAAAGACGATAGACCTCTTATTCAGCTCGGGATTCTCCATAAACGAGATAAAATCCAGCGTAGACCCCAGTCAAGTCGAGCAGTTTCAAGACAGCCTTGTCTTCCCCTCAGAGAGGGTTCAAAACATGGTGTTTCAGATCCCTCAGAGAGGGTTCAAAACATGGTGTTTCAGATCCCTCAGTATGTAGCCAGTCGAGAGGTGACGGTACGCAAGGCCATGCGACTTTTTGGGATGATGGAATCCTGCATTTGCTTAGTTCCTCACGCATGATTGCACATGCGCCCCATGCAGGAGTAGCTCAACAGCCAATGGTGTCAGACCAGCGGACAATGGGACGATCTAGTGGTTGTCTCGGCAGCCTTTCGTTCTCTCTGCAGTGGTGGTCGAGGGAAAACCTGAAGAGGAAAACCTTCACCACCCCCAAAGTAGAAGCCACTCTTATGACGGGCGCATCGCTCACGGGCTGGGGGGGCGGCTCACCTCCTTCAACAGACAGCGCACAGCGTTAGCAGTATTCAAGGCCTTTCAGACACAGTTGTAGGGAAAGACAGTACTGATCCTCACAGACAGCAGGACAGCTATGAACTACCTGAACAAGCAAGGGGGCACTCTCTCCTGGGCTGTCCAAACTGTCACAGAACATTTGGAAATGGGCTCTCAAACACAAGATGTTTCTATTGTCTCAACACGTTCCAGGGGAACTCAATCTTCTGGCAGACATGCTCAGCAGAGACTTCCCACTGCCTTTAGAGTACGAATGGTGACTACACAAAGACATCGTCTCCAATGTTTTCGCAGAATGGGGCTTCCCATAGATCGACTTGTTCGCAACTCTGGAGAACTCACAATGCCCAAATTACGTCTCCGGGTACCCTCAGAACCGGTCCAAAGGGGAACGGTCTCTGGATAACATGGTCAGGGAAATATGTTTATGCTTTTCCCCCTGAATCCCCTCCTCAACAAGATTGTGCACAAAATGTACCAGGAATCAGTCACCATGATATTGGTGGCCCCGATGTGGACATGCCAACCCTGGTTCTCCGATCTGATGGAGATGTGTCTCTCTCTCTCCTCCAATGAAACTGCCTTACCCATGCAACATGCTATCTCAGGACAAGGGGGAAACACTTCATCCATGTCCGTAGACTCTCAATTTAGCGGCCTGGCCCCTGAGGTCGTAGAGTTTGGGCATCTCCAACTTCCTCAGAGATGCATGGATATACTTGGGGAAGCAAGAAAGCCTACCAACAGACATTCCTACTCCAATAAGTGGAAACGCTTTGTCATCTGGTGCAATTCCAAGAGCATCAATCCTATTGACTGCTCTCCTACTTCTATTGTGTTATACCTGTCTCACTTACTAGACTCAGGTCTGGTTTTTAATTCCCTGAAGGTTCACTTAGCTGCACTCTCAGCCTACACATCCCACCAGAAGGTATTGTGGTGGAAGATCCCAGTTATCAAAGCTTTCATGGAGGAGGTTAAAATAATTCATTCCCCCATTTCTAACCTGGCTCCCGGATGGGACCTACATGTGTTATTAACCAGACTTATGGGGTCTCCTTTTGAGCCTATGCATAAAGCAAATCTCAAAGCTCTTACTTACAAGACTGCCTGCTTAGTGGCAGTCACTTCAATAAGGAGGGTCAGTGAACTGCAGGCCCTTCCAATTTTAGACTCTTTTGTTACAATTCAGAGATAAGGTGGTTCTGCGCACTCCCCTCTGGTTTGCACCCAAATTCATTTCTACGTTCCATGTGAACCAGTCAAAAGAACTGCCAACTTTCTTCCAGAACCCCACTAACATGGCAGAAAGAAGCTTACACACACTGGATGTGCGCAGGGCCGTCATGTACTACCTGGAAAGAATGAAACCACTAAGGAAGACGAATCAGTTTTTCTTTTCAGTGGCAGCTGGTAGAGAAGGGGATCATGTCTCTAAGTCGGCCATCTCAGGGTGGATTGTCAGTTGCATCACACTCTTGCCAAGAGAGATCTGCCCTTCCAGCCTAGAGCACACTCGACTCGCAGCACTGGGGCTTCCATAGCATTCATTGCAAATGTTCCTCTCGAGTCCATTTGCAAAGCGGCAACCTGCAGTTCTGTACACACCTTTACAAAAACACTATTGCCTAGACACTCACTCTAGGTCTGATTCTTAGGTGGGACAAGCAGTACTAAGACACCTTTTCACTACTGTTACTTCTCACATCCCAACTCCAACTCTGGGAACTGCTCGCTAGTCTGCACAGCATGAGATTCTAAGCAGATTAAAAAGCATCAGAAGACACGTATTACTTACTGTAATAGCATTTGTGATGATTGTATCTGCTTAGATTCACATGCGCCCACACTTCCTCCCTGCTCGGATTGAAGGAACATGGGCATCTTACTACTCTCTTTTCTGTACTCACTCACGATAGTCATAAGGCTCCCTCAAGGCAGAAAAAATACAGTCAGAGGGACCTCGACGCGTGAGGTATTTTGGGTACACTACAAGTCATGTTAGGGATAGTGTTACAGGCACACCCATGTCGACGTCCCCTTTCGATCCTCGAAAGATGCAATATTCTGTGTTTAACACTAGATTTCAGACTATATACACAGCATGTGAATCTAAGCAGATACAATCATCAGAAACGCTATTACGGTAAGTAATGCAGGTCTTATCTGGCGGCCATCCACCTCCCGGGGAAGTCCAACCTGGAAGTGGAAAGGCTCAGCAGACTGGTAGCGGAAAATTACGAGCGGCAATTGAACGATCAGGTCCTTCTCGGGATCTTCAGCAGATGGGGGTTCCCGCAGGTGGATGTTTTTGCCTCCTGGGCCAAGAAGATGTGCCAGCAGTTTGAGTCCTGGCAGAGGCAGGGCCCCCCGGCTCCCTGGGCGATGCATTCTAGATACAGTGGGACGGCGTGACAGCGTATGCCTTCCCTCCCACACCCCTAGTCCACAGGGTGATCTGCAAGATAAAAGAATCTTGTCACCTTTGCATCATTCTGATAACTCCTTGGTAGCCGGCAAGACCGTGGTTCTCAGAGCTCCTCAGCCTCGTGACCGGCCACCCATTCACCTGCCGCAGGGACCCAGCTCATCTTCTTGCGCAGAGGGGGGCAGAAATTAGCCCTAGCAGCGTGGTTATTGAGCAGGTCACGCTGAAGCATCTGAGCCTGTCACAGGCTAACCTAGACATCATTCAGGATGCTAGGAGCAAGGCTAGCAGGGGCCAGTACACAAGAGTAAATGGACTAGGTTCTGTCACTGGGCGGACTCCAAGGGGATCGACCCCCTGACGTGCACATTGGGCAATGTGCTCTCCTTCTCTGCACAGCTCACTCAGAGAGGCAAGTGGACACATGGCGCAACTATTTGGCAGCCATAGGGGCCTACAGGAATTCGTCGGAGGAGGTCTTCTCTGCCAGCCCGGTGGTTAAACGACATCTGGCAGGCCTTACCAGGCTCTACCCGCCCATCAAGAAACCACACGCCGTGTGGGATCTCAATATAGTGTTGGGTGCTTTGGCGCACAAGCCTTTCGAACCAATGGCGTCCGTGGACATCAGACTGTCGCCATTAAAACAACTTTGTTGGTGGATCTCACCCGGCTTGTGGAGTCAGCGAGATTGAGACACTGGTGGCTTCAGAACCCTATACTACCTTTCACAAGGATAAGGTGGTCCTGAAAACGCAACCTGCGTTCCTACCTAAAGTAGCCTCTGCCTTCCATCTAAATGAGGAGATAGTGTTAACTATGCTTTTTGCGGATCCTAAGGACAATGCTCAAAAGGTCTTGCACTGTCTGGATGTCAGACGCGCTCTGAAATTTTATCTGGACAGGATCATTTTTGTCACCTTCGGGGGGGGGGGGGGGTTCAAGGCCCGGGTATCAGGCAGTCAAGGCCTCTATAGCACTGTGGATGGTTTCGGCCATCAAGGAGGCCTATGAGGGGCAGCACAAATCACTTCCAGCTGACATGCATGCCCACTCTGAGCTAAGGCCATGGCTGTCGCCTTCCAGAGACCGGTTCCATGGCAGGTCATCAGCAGGGTGGCTACCTGGGCCACCCCTTTGGCTTTCTGCAAGCACTACTGTTTGGACGCCGGCTCTAAGTCAGACGTGGATTTCGGACAGGCAGTTCTAAGGAACTTGTTTTCTTAAAGAGGGTCTCCTGACCACCCTGGGGCTACAGTCAATTGTAATTGCCCATGCAGCATGAAGGAAAGGAAACAGGACGTAAGAGTAATTAATAGTTACTCACCGTAGTGACTAACGTACTCTTAGTCCATAATCCCCTTACCTCCATACGTCTCACCATCCTCCCCCCAAATAATACTGGTGTCATTAGACAAGGATGATATTGTTGACGCATCAATGGGGACTGAGGTGTGGCGCCGGTGGGCGGAGTCAGGGGAGCGCATGCTTGCAGGGCCGTGCCCCTGCGCGCCTTTTAATTTAAAGGGGAAGAAGGTTTTTTCTGGTGAAAAAGGTTCCGTCTCCCGTCCCTAGCGAGGGACGCCCATGCAGTATGGAGGAAAGGGGATTATGGACTAAGACTATGTTAGTCACTACAGTGATTAACTATTAATTATTTGTCCCTAAGGTACTGATAGACGCTTGGTAGAACTTACCTAGAGTTTCTGATTCATGTGTTAGGGAGTTTGCCTGACCCTAATGCCTACGAGTCTTCAGGGAGCCTTCTCTGAAGTCCCTGACCATTTCCCCAACAACAGGTGTTGCTTGCTTGATACAGAAGACTTTCTCTGCAAATTTTGAACTTTCTGCAGCTTGTGCCTTACCTGTTTTACCCTACAATCGGACACTCATATTTAGATAGGGATGGAGTTCTAAAGTAGTAGGCCTCTGAAGTATTTACCTACTTTGTTGGTTTTGTTTCATCCAATTGTACCTGAAACCGATGTTCTGAAGTAATTACAAAAGTACTTTTTTTAGCTTTTGAATTGCATGCTGCCATTCTACAAGTAGTACAAAAGTGATTTACTTACTGTGAATAATACATTGTTTTTCCTAAGTTACTTAATTGTGTTGTAGTACTTCACTTTCTGAAGAATTACTTACCTTAGTGCGTATATATAAAATAAACCATTATTTAGTTTAGTGTTTCTTTGTGTATACTCTAAGTTCTTTGTTCCTCCCTACTGCCCTCCTCTCTCCTAAAATGAGTCTAGCTGCTCAGCAATTGCTGCCAACAAAACGTGTGTGGTTCAGGCCTATATTAAGAGTTGGAGCCCTGTGTTCCCAAGTGTGAGTCTTCTGAAGTCCTACTTAAGGTGTACTTTTGTAGAACTCCCTAAAAATCATATACAATGAAGTATATTTATATTTTTTATATAATCTAACACTTCAGCAAGTTGTATAAAGAAACTTTACAATGACACCTGGCCTAGTAGGATCGTTGTCTGTCTTCCCTTTGTTCCCCCTCCCTTGCCTCGTCACGCCTTGAAACACTTGTGTATAGGCACGTTATAAATACCATATCATCATAACCGAAAACCCAATGCATGCCGTGAAGACCGAGATGACGGCTCACTGGGACATCCCATATGATACAGAGATAATATCATCAAAAATAAAGAGGCTGTCATTCTCATCTCTGGGCCCTGATGGTCTGAGCAACGCCACCCTAAAAGAACATCCAGAAGCCTGGGCAAGGTTCAGCGTCCTCCTATTTGACAGTGTCCTTAAGACTCGTATGATACCGGGCTCTTCGAAAAAGTCAATCGTGGTTCCGATCTTCAAGAAGGGTGATAGACTAACCCTGGGAACTATCGTCCCAACGCCCTCCTTGATGTGATTGGAAACATTTTTGGATCACTACTCCTTCGCAAACTATCGACCTGGCTGAAGCTACAGGGCTGCAATGACCCATTCCAAACAGGGTCAAAAGGGGGATTGAAACAGGAGCTGGCATTTTGATCCTAAACACCTTGAAGGCCAAGGCTTGGGAAAACAACACAAAGATATACCTGGCCTTCGTCCAGACCTTTGATCAATTGGGGCAGAGCTGTCTGTGGGTCAAGCTAGAAAAAAGTGTGCCCTGAGTCCATTCTTGCTTCCTTCAAGGCACTCCACACA
Source organism: Ambystoma mexicanum (assembly GCF_040938575.1). NCBI lineage: Eukaryota > Metazoa > Chordata > Amphibia > Caudata > Ambystomatidae > Ambystoma > Ambystoma mexicanum. Next base: position 284,716,562 of record NC_090921.1, on the reverse strand, counting down.
AATACCTCCAATGAGAACTAGACTAAATCAGGCAGGTCTTTTGTCTGCGGAAATTCAAACTTGCGTGGGGCTAAAACCGGTTTGCCCACTGGCTCCGGAACTCTTCAACTTTCTTCGGTCAGACATCGGTTTGACACTTGATATGGCAAGATCCTTTCTGCCGAAATTCAGCGACAATCTTGTGTTAATAGACCAGACCCTGGTGGGCCTCCAGCGACCGCTTGACCAGTTGAGAAGATGCTTTGCTGAGAATGCCGTACAGATAAACACAGACAAAACTAATATCCTTGTTTTCGAGAGAAAAACAAACAGCAAAAACTCACAAATCAATCTAAGGCTTACGCATGGCAATTGGGGCAAACAACAATCGAAGGAAGTTCTTGCATTGAAATATTTAGGAACATGAGTTAGCAACAGCCAAATGAAGACACCCTTGTCGAATTCATGGCACAACAGAGCAAAATCACTGGCTGTTCAAGCCTGTAAAATAAAAACAAAATATGGACATTTCTCGTTGAAACCAGTTGTGGACTTCTACAGAATGGGTCGTCTCCAGCCTCACTTATGGTCTAGAGGCAATTTTTAAAATCCAGGACAAGACATGGCTTCAACTACAAGGCCTCTTTTGTAAAAAAAAGTATTAAGGGTTCCTTAATCCATACCGATGCACATTACCCGAAGAGAACTTGGTCTGCCTTCTCTGAGGACATTAGTGGAATGGAAAAGATTGGCACTATATGGCAAATGTCTAGAAACAGACGGACCAGAAATCTTTTATCTTCTTAAAAAAAGAACTAGCCCAAGGCTTCAATCACTCCTTGATAAACCGGGAGAACGCCAACGAGGAAAACCTAAAGATAATTGGATGTACTAGTGTGGACGTACTATCAAACCCAGACAGAGTGAAAAAGAAGCTACACGATAAAGACTGGATTACAACAATGGACAAAGCTGCAGACTATAAACTGTCTGGCCTTTTATGTCACGAGAAAATTAACCTGGGCACTCTCGCAAAATATCTAGAGATATTTCTGAGTAAACGCTACAGAAACCAGTTTCTACAGATCAACTAAATCTCCTCCTAACTAAGGAGATATTGGCTGTATGCTCCCGTCCTGACGCAAAACCTCTAGCCAGTGTCGATTCTGCTCAGCCCCACACCAGGTAGAAACCTTCAAACATCTGCTGCTATTTTGTACAGGACTTACTTAAATGAGAACACACCATTTCGACACCATGATTAAGATGTTTCCATCACTATCCCCAGACGTCTGGTGGACCACTTTGATGACAAGAGAAAAGGCGTCATGGGTTATATCAGTGGTGAACTTTCTGACCAAGTTCCTCGAAAAAGAAACCAGCTTGACCACTGTATGACTTAGTGACCTACCAAAAAAGAGATGGACACTGGAGGAAAGTTGTTGATTGTATTTTTGTAACAGGTTTATTTTCTTAAATTAAACTAACACAAATGAACAACAACAATTATCTAACATTAAAGTAAAATATTTTTTTTAAACTGCAATTATTTAAAATTGTAATCGTAGTCTTTAGTGTGAAAAGCACAAAGATGTAGCTTATATAACAGAACAACAACATTGAGGATCCTTGCGTTGATAACTTTCCTTACTGTAGCATGGCATTCTTCACTTGGCATCATGGGTACCCTAAACATTTGTTGTTACGTTACTAGAATGACTCACATTGGTGCAACTAGTCTGGGTGTATTTTCTATCTGCAACATGGCATTTTTTACTAGCAAAGCCAACAGAAGCATTTTCTCATTTGGTAATTCTGGCATGTATTGGTCCAGCACATAGATAGGTATGGGCACAGCCAGCATGAAAATGTTTCTTATACTGAAAAATAATTTGTGTCAGGTCATGAAAATGCTGTGTGCGTTGTAGCATGTATTGTGTTTTTTCATGTGTTACACTACAAAACCAAATATAAACTGTAGATTGTGAACCAATTTTTCGCAGAATGTATACTGTAAAATGACCAGATTAACACATTTTTAAAATGTTCTCTGGGATAGAACCGCCCGCCCTCCTCCCTTAAACCGCCCGTTTTTGATTCGGGCTCCCTCGCTGCGCTAAGTCTAAAATATTCACAGGCTGCACTATTGTCTATAGATCATGCCAGATTTCCTTACCAGTTATCCAACATGCAGATACCAGTATGGTCTTTAGCACATTTGCAAGAGGGAAATGAACAACTACAGCACTGCTTGGCGATATTAGTTTGTTTGAAATATGTACTGTGGCCTTAGTGGCTCTGTGCACACCTTCACTTATAACTACTAAGTGGTGCACGAAAGCTTGCCAGCAAGCTCAGGCTGTGCATGTGGTATTAAGGAATCAGCAAGTCTGTACATCGTAGATTTTGCATAGAGTAGCAAGTAGTGTGACAAAGTACATGAATCTCTCACCAATTTATTCTGCAAAATAATGCTTCATACCTGTAATACGGGTTCTGCATCCTGGTAGGCATTACATATTAATATGCATCCTACCCAATCTCCCCATGAGATTGAAAAGGAATGATTTGTTGCAGGATGACCAGACTATTCCATGTCACCAGAGCACCTTTTTTACAAAGTTACACTGGTGGCCCCTCAATTTTAGTTTACTGAGACTACAACTACAGTAATGCGTTCGCTTTTCTGGGAGAAGGCCAGGGCTGCAGCGAGTGTCTTGGTGCATGAAGTCACCTGATCTGCTTGTGACGAGTTTTTACATGGGTTGACTGATTCAATGGTGATGCCGCTAGATGAGAATACCAGCCAATGTAGCTTTCTTGATGGCTCATTGGGATTCATTCTAGAGTGCTTCTGAATGCCCCACCTCTCAGAAAACTCCATTAAAGGCTGCCATGTAAGGACAGTTTGTATTATGTTTCTATAAACTGCATCTAATATAACCTTTGTGCTTTCAGGGAGCGGGAGATATTTGAAGAGCAAATCTTGGAGAAAAAGCTGCGTGAGCTACAGGATACGGCCATTGGTGGAGGCAAGTCATAATCGTGGCCCATTACACCTTCTGAAACTTAAGTGTTCCTTAAGGAAGATCTGACCTCGGGGACCCTGGTGTGACTTGAGGGCAGGACCGAGGACATGGTCTGCGCTTCCAAGAACATGTTTATGGATCTGGCAAAAGCTATTTTCCCAGCACACCCTCTGCAATTCTTGGGAAACCGGAGGTCCTTCAGTATTTCTTTTTATGCATCATTTCTTTGCCCTACTTTTAAGTTTTAAATGTTTTTTTTTTCAATGTGAATTCGAGCCTAAGGAACAATATGAATCACGTAGCAAGGATCTGGCACTGCTATTGCTATGTTCCCACTAGTTATGCCTTGGTGATAGAAAGTAGGACTAACAGTGGTTTGGGATGATGTAACTGCATGTGCCCTTCCTACTTAAGACCCACCCCACGGTCTCTTGGGTGCATGGACATCGGTTTTCGCCTTAGAAAATGTACCAAGTGTCATATTACTAACTTTGTGTCCCTGGGCACAGTACTCGTTTTCTTAGGCATATAGGAAAACAGTCCTGGTCCTTCCTCATGCCTAGATGAAAACACATTGTTTCTTTTTTGGTCCCAGCGTCTTCCAGCAGCTGCAGGTTGTTACTGTGAACAACCTGTATTTGTTAATGAGTTGTTTTGCTCTAGCATGGCACCCAGTTGAGTCTTCGGTATGACTTTGTGGGATTATCGGCTAACCAGAAATGCTGTCTTCAAAGTGTCATCTGGTGTTTTATTTCACAAGAACAGTGAGCATTGTCACTGACTTCAGTTAACCGACTGTGTCCTGTGAGTGATGTGCTAGGGCTGGTGAGTAGTATTCTGCCTATGATGGTGCCTGTGAATGGTGGTCTGAATTTGGTGGTAGGAGGGGAGACCTGTGAATAACATGCTGCGTCTTAAGAGCCTAGTGAGGGATGCATGGGCCTCTGGGGAATGATTGGTGATCTGGTTCTGATGTGGCTTATGATTAGCGTGCTAGTTCTGCTAGTGTATGAGCCTGGTTTGCTATGTCTGAAGGAGAAGAGTCTCCTGAATTAGCTATGGCAGTGATTGGTGTTCTGAGTTTTGTAAATGATGTAGTGGGGTCTGAGTGGGCCAGTTAGTTGTGTGCTAGATTTGACTGGTGTGGGAGAGTGGTTTTCGGGAAATATGATGGCTTTTGAAGGTGGTATGCTGGGCTTGACAATAGAGGGATATTTGTGCTGATGAGGAACGGTTTGTTTTTCTGTTTTCCGTTTGTTTTATTCTCATGACAGACTACATAGCTTTGGCAGAAAATGTCAGCCTAGAAAAGAAGAGTTCCTGCAGCCAAGGTGAGCAGTTGTCCTTTCCCAGAGGTTCTGCATCTGTCTGTGGTGTATGTCAGAGCCAAAAGTCTGAAGGTGAACAAGTGTGGCATTGTAGATCGTGACTAGAATGAAGCAATGAAATGGCTCTGGATAGCGCATGTGAGAATCTGGAAATAAAAGGGAATGAGTAAACAAAGTTACATCTTGCAGTAGGTGAGAGCCGCGCCCTGTACATTGTGTGGTCTCAAAGGAAAGAAGGTAAAGAAAAAGGGGCTTCACAGTGGAGAGCTCTTCTTGGCATTGGGTCTACAAATGGTAGGTCCGATTGTGCATGAATCAATCGTGGTCTCTTTTTGCACATGTTGATAATGGATTTAAAACCAGCCCTTTTCACAGCTCTGCTCATTACTGCATTTAAAAGAGTAATACTGTTAGCAGTAGCCGAGCACATGCTACTACAGAGAGCCTGAAGCGGTCAATGCTGTAGAGATCAGCTCTTAGCAATTTGAGAAGGAGACAAAGGGCAGTGTTGACATGGCTATCTGGATGATCTTAGAACATTTGGAGGGAGTGGTGAGTTGCAAAGGATTGCACTGTCAACAGGTGACTGTTTTTGAATGTTAAACCTTTGATTGTGTGCTCTCATTCCTGGGAGCCACAGATATTCATGTTGTACATGTCCAAAAGTTTTTATATATTTTTGTATTAATGCTGCTGTCTTTGCAGGCAGAGAATGTATCCCAAAAGCAATTGTTCCCAAGTTAGTCATGATTTCCAAAGTCGTGGATGGGGGAGCAAACCATGAATGTATTCAGGGAGGGTGCTCCCTTTTCTGTGTGTTGCTATAGCAAAGTATTATCGGGGAATGTTTTCTTAGCTCTGACCTAAAACTTTGCACTGACCTCATACACCTCATATCACTCATGCTTTGTCTCCTGCCGACACATTTCTAATTGGCGGTTTCAGGAGTCTTCTGCTTACAACCCTGGAGTAAAACTGTTTCTTTCCAGTTACTTACTCTGCACTGAGCACAGCATCTGAGCATTGAGACAGCTACTGAATGGTGGAAGGTAGGTTTTGCTCAAGGAGTGAACGCTGGTCACTGAAGGACTACTATGCAGTTGCCTTGCACAATTGCAACCCTATGTCGGTGCACAATAACCCGGTCGGAGCAAGAGATAACTCACTACTCCAGTAGAGCACGGCAGTGATGCTCCTCACTCTAGAACAGGTGCAAGTAGTCACTGATGATACTCTATTCTAGAAAACCTTAGTGGATCACAAACCACTCCAGAACAGCTGCTATTGGTCATGGCAGACACTACTCTGTTGGGCCACGCGATGTCCACAGACCATGACCTATTCCAGTACAGCTTCAGATAGATACTCCAGGGGTCTCTCCATAGTAACCTGAGGATTTGTCTTTTTACTCCACTTTGAAAACCTGTTTAGCTGACACTAATACAGTCGGGACAGATGCTCTCCTGTAACAGGTGATTGCAGGGCAGGATGTGTCGCCGTTTTTTAAGAAGAGGCGTGTTTAGTCGTTATCTATCACTTTGGGGTTGGTGAAGTGCAATCCCGTTCCTAGCCCAGGATGAGCATGGCATTATGTCTCAAGAGGTTGCTCACCTTATCGTATCTAGTAACCGTGCATTGTTTGGGTACTTAGATCACCTATAGAGTTCTTTTTTAAATAATCATTCAAATTACATCTTTGTTTTTCCTGAACACTGGTTTGGCCTCAGGTTTGCACAGGAGTGCCACATATTTGGCTGTTCGTTTTTCTAAACTTTAAAACCTTTTTGGGTAACATTTAGGCCAGCTCTGAAAAACTTGCTACCCTCAGACACTGATTTCAGATAAATGTTTTAAGACTCGAGGCAATTGAATGAAGTTAGTTTGGTGTGATCCATCATGTGCTTCTCCTTGCTTACGTTGGAGGGCTTTCATGTCAGTTTAAATTCAGGGGGAGTTTATTGTAGGTTATTCTCTGCAAAGAGCCTGTGTGCTGGTCTCTAACTTGGTTTGGTAGCTGTATTCTGGTAGCCTTACCCTCTACTACATTGGAATTGGCCTGCCCTCAACCCTAGACTTGTTTTGAGTACAATAGTCTCATGGTATGGCACTGGCATAATTTGGGGGACTAACCCATTGCCTTGGATTAAGCGTCTGTTGTAATTCTTAAACTGAGATATATTGGCCCTGATTATCAGCAGAGTTGACATCAGCTGACATAGCAAACCTACTAGCTTGTGCAGGTCCTCTGGCCCTACTCTGAAGTGTTAGCACTGGGCCTATGATAGGTTGTGACCCCCAGGCCATACTCTTGGGTATAACTTCTAGCCCTATACCAATGAGTGCTTTGTAGTCTATCTGCTTATGGATGACCTCTCAAATGGCTGGTCCTGATCTAATGTTTGAGCTCTGTACTTACTATGTTTAATTGTTGGTCACGGTAATGTAAAGAATTTGAATTGAGATAGTTTGCTAATGGGAGTAGTATAACATATGACTTTGTATAAGGGATAGTGGGTAAACACAACAGTTTCATACAAAAACAAAAAGAATATAGCAGAACTTGAGTCCTCCTCCCTTCCACCATTCTTAATGTATCCTTTATCCACCCTGCACAGCATCCATTGTGTAGCTAAGCACACCCCTGATGAATCATGAGCTGTGTATATACACACAAAATAGCGAGTTGTGCCTAACACTATTTGTATTCTGTAGTTCTGTAAATTAATGCATTCAGGGTTCTGTTTATATAGGCTTGTCATTTGTTGTTTTTTTTTTTACAGAATTTTGAATTTATTATATTTCTGAATTAAATGGCATTTAACACAGCTTTGTTTTCTCATTTTACTATACAAAATGTCTTTATCGTGCTATAAACCCCAGCATCTGGACCTCCATATCTACTTGTTTGGAAGCAGCTTAAGTCTTCTGGATGTTCCAGTGATCTTTAGTACTATATCCTGGGAGGGAATATAACTGTTTCATCTTTAATAGGGAATATTGCCATTGGCACCCAGTTTGCTTCCCAAATCCAATTGTTAAGGGGATTTTGGTAGCAGACTATGGTGTGTGTGGCATGCCATTGGTAACGTTTTTAAGAAACAAATTACCTGAGGATTTGTCGCATGCACAATTTTTCCTATTTGGAAAGGCAATAGCAATACATTAATTTGACCAGATATTGTAGTGAAAACTAATTTAATCTGCTATTTCCACTCTGCTACACTAAATCACAGATAGGGTTTAAGATTACAATCATAAATGACAATTTTAAGACCAAGATGTTTAGGAAGGAGCCCGTCCTAAATGCAGTCTCTGCACATCATCCTAGGAATCTTTCAATCTTTCAAATATGCCATAATGTGAATTCTTATGTGACAAATATTTTTTTTGTCCTTGGCCAAGGTTTATAAACATTAATTTAATAATAGGTCTTAAGGTTCCATAATGGGAAATATTGCAAATCTGTCAGAAAAGCACAAGCTGGAGCACATCTGGACAGAACTACTCTCTTCGAAAGAAAAGTAAAAAAAAAAACTGAAAAGCCTGGTGTATAGTACCAAATAGGAACTGCAGAACAAAAATCAAACTTGTATTTTTAATACACACTTCTATCCTAAGAGAGTCGGAGGAGAGCACAGGCTGAGAATCCTCCGAGAGATTAATTCTAGCATGTTTGCCATAGGTCACAGGGTTCAGGCCAGGCCAAAATTATATTTCTATTGTATGAATGCGAAAACCGATTTAGGCACCAAGTCACAGAAACTCCTAAATGAGCCACAAAAGAAAAGGAAACCGTATGATCATTAGAACATACTACAGAAGATGACCCTCCACACCACGTGGGCCCTACAGGAGGCATGGTTTAGGATTCCAACCTCTTCAGGCACACACTGGCACTTGGAACAGTTCCGACTATGTAGACCATTTAAATCAAAAGGCAGGAGGCTGAGGGGGCTATAGCCCTGGGTCTTTTGGTTGTAGCCCTGGATGGAAGCTTAGGGGTTACAACCAAGAAGGCTAGCTAGGCCCCAGTCCTGACAGTCTCAAAATTAGTGTAGCCCCGGATCTTTTCCAGACCTAGCAACACCCCTGATGTAGGGCTCCGTCTGGGGGATACCCCGTTAAGTGGTGATAAGGCATAGCATAGAGAGTTTATGCAAAACTCACATTTCTCAACCAGGTGAAAACTTGCCAACTTTTCCTGGGGTGTGACCACCTTCTTTCTTTATAAATGCAGGCGAGTAGAAACTCTGAACACTCGGTGGGTGGTGTTTGAAGAGCTAGAGGTAATACCTCAGTGCTCTAGCTAGTTAGGGACATTGATGTGTATTGTTCGGAGATAATTTAGGATGTGTAATCGTGTATGTGTTTAATCATTAATAGGATGTGGGTACGGTTGGGCAAATAGGGTAAACCTTTATGGGGTGAGGGGAGTAGAGGGCACTTGATTTGTGTGTAAAGGGGTGTCGAGCAGTGGTGGGCATATTTTCTTTTTAGACACAGGACCAAGGCCAACGCATTGAGAACCCGATGTGCGCGTTGAGCAAGCTCAACAGTTTTACTATGAGAACATTTGAATATAAAATAGGTTACCTCACAAAAGAGGCCCAGGGTGCAGAGGCCTACTGTGGGATGTATCAACCCACTCATCCAAGGCCTTCAACAACACTGTGCATTGCTGGCAGCAGAAACATCATAATGGCCACTGGAAAGCATGCTGCTCGCTAGAAATCTCCAGAAATTGCGCAGTGAAAACCTGAAAAAAATAGGCCACATCTACTTTTGCCTATCTTAGTGAACGGGACATCAATGCCAAAAACCACCATTGGGCTACCCACAAAGTAGCCTGAAACCACTTGGAAATAGCAATGCTGATTGAAAAAGAAACACAGAGCTGTTTGAAAATCCGTTTTCTTGATTGACAAAAATTGCTAAAATCATGGCTCACAAATCACCCAAAAGATCCAACCTCTTTGTTGGGTGTTCCACATCATTTACTGCAAGAATCCACATCAATACAATGTCAACAAAAATCATTTGTTCTCAGGACAAAATCCTATTTTAAAGATACTTGATGGAAAGACAGCTGTCAAAATGGGTGTAGTACCGTTACTCGCCTCTGTCAAGTGCTGGCGATTTATAATTCTAACAGGAGAACTGGTGTTTCAGAAGTTAAATATGCCAAAGAAGAGAATTCCATGAAAATGCCATATGAGTGCCACACAGTGATTTCATGGTGAAAAAGACTTGATTTAAAGATATGTCGCTTATTTTAAGTTTATAAATGTTATTTTTTTCACAAGGAACTATGTTACAATTGATCAGAAAGTAACCTGATGCAGTTACAACTCAAAAAGGCTTGCTTCCTTTGAGAACCCTTCAGACCTCGTCATTCCCACCAGAAGGAGGATGTTGCATTGGCATGCTAATCAAGAGGGGAGGATATTTTCTCTGCAGCCTAGAGAAAGGAACAATGGGAGCCTTGGACTGAATGCGGAATGCTAATTTGGGTGTAACTGTCCACAAACTGCTGGCAGGAAACAAGACATGTGACCCTCTGAGTCAGCCAAGCTCTGGGGGCGGACCAGACTGAAATGTGGATTTAACATTGGAGTTAATGTATGTTTTATAAAAATGCTTATAACAAAGTGTACTGAACTGACAAAAATTTGATACTTTGAGATTGTGACAATGAAAAATTCACTCACAGTTTAAGGCTAAACTGAAATCTGTGATGTTCTGTGACCAAACTCCGGAATTTATTAATATTGTAGCTACTGTATTTATGCTATGAACATGACAACTTACAGTAATATGCCCAGAGAGGATTTGTATTCATGTATCAAATTTGGTGCAGAATTAATATTGAGAAACCCTCCAAAAGCGCGAAAATGTTGTCATTTCTGAGCCTAAGCTCGTAGAAACATGGGACTTGAACAGAAATGTACCTTAAGCAATCTGTCATGTAATTATGTATTCTCAACAACTTGTGTATCTGGGGAATATGTTTTTTGGGAAAAATATATTTTCTATGTAAAAGCAAAAGGGAGGGATTTCTTTTGGACCATAAACACAGCATCACTCTTAACTCATTCTGACACACTGATCCTTTCTCCAATCAGGGGATAGGAAATCCTCTAACCTATCCGATCCTTAGAGGGTTGGGAATTGTAGAATCAGCCTCCCTACCTACTTTGGAAATACATAAATAGGGACTGTGAGGACAGATAGGAGAGAGTCTTTTTTCCACTACTCAACTGATTCTTGGTGCAGCACTCTGCAGGAAGACTTCAGACTCCAGACCAGATCCAGACAATATCCAGGCAGAGACTCTAGAACCAAACTCTAAAACCCTGAAGCAGAGTCCTAACCCAAAACTGAACTCTTTAAAGCAGTCGTCCAGAATCTTTTACAACCTGATTCTAACCCCTAAACTTCCACGGGGCCTAACTAAACCATTCAACAGCCTGGCTGAGCTGTTTTGCTTGTAGCTAAGAACCCTGTGCTAGAACCAAGATCCAGACCCAGAAAGCAGCGCTGTATCCAGAACCCGTCAGATCCAGTTCAAGCGGCTACCCAGACCATAGTGCCGAGCGGAGAGCAGAACCCAGTTCCTGATCCTGTCCGGTGGCGAGTGAAGCCAAACCCTTGACCAGATCTTTGATGAGGCCCGCTCCATTCTAAAGCCTAGGAGTGAGTATCTAGTCTAGAACTGTGCATAGTCATCTCTTAGTTTAAAGTAATCTTATTCCAACCATTTCCACTTATCCAGACCTGCATTATAGAATCCTGTGTCCATCCTGAATTCTTCTCATTATATTGTCTGTGATCATTGTAGCAATAATCATCTTCATGCTGATATTTTCTAAAGAGGGACAAGTGGTTTGACGGACAGAGATCAGAGCGGAGGGGCCCAGTTCTGGTGGCTTCCCGTTGAGTGTTTTGCTTCTTCATAGCTCCTTAGTCTAAGCCTAACCTTTTTGCTAAATCTTTAAGGCACGATCCGTCATTTTTGAAATCTTGACTTTATTTCTGAAAAATCTACCTTAACAAAAACCTCTGTTATAACCGAAATTTAACTGTCATTTTGAAGCTAAGATCCTAAGCTTTCCAACAAACCCATTCCAATTCATTATGGTTTTTCCGTAATCGCGTTTCACGCACATGGAAATATTGCCACGAATTGCAATTTAGCTCCATTTCACCACATGTCAAAATAGCTGCTTCTTGTTTTCAACTGCTGAAATTAGTTTTCAATCTGATAATACTTCATGAATCATTGCTAGTGCTGACCTGTATCAATCCAAAGTCATTCTCACTAGTGCTGAATCTCCTTTAGTGAATTAAAATCATTTTAGCATATTTTTCCATTCATTGATATCCCATTCAAAGTATTTTTGCCTGTTTTAAAATCATACCTGTTTTCTCTAAGCTTTGCTGGGGGAACTGGAATTGAACTGCATTGTTGATTAATATTCCTGAAACCTGTGTGCCCTCATTTCCATCTCTTCATATTGCATAGTGGAGGGAGTGAGTAGTTACAGGGGAAAGAGTGATCATATTATCTTTTAATTGAAATCATATCAAGTTCATTTCTGTGTTGCATTCTTTCCCATCCTTGCATTTCCTTGAAACATATAAAGTATTCTCTGCTACAGTATCCTTCCATTCCTACTCATAACTGATTAAAAAGATTGTTAATATTGTAATATTAACTGTTGCTGATTACCGTTCATATTCATAAGTGTGCTATTCAGATATCATTTTATTCATAAAAGTGTGATATATATATACATTGTTCAATTCTTCAAATAAACCTTTTAATTTGCAAAACCAACCTACTTCTTGGCTCAGTGAGGTCGGGGAGATCCAAAGAGAGAGGCGTTATATAAGGGTTCATCATCCAGATTTAAAGAACTTTGACATAAAGATATCTAAATAAGGGCTTCCATTGGGCATCCCAGACTAGGCATTGACTTAGTTGGAGTGCTGGATTGAAGTCACTTACACTACTGGGAAATCTCCCAAGTTCCTTATAGCCCAGTCCACCCTTGAATGCAATGCTCTAAAGCCTGCAGGTATGTCACTCGGTCTGCAGAAGCTGTTCCCCAAGTGGGAGTTATTGTAAATATTTCAAGTCAGTGTTGTTCAGCCGTCCAAAGATATCTGGGTGTTATCAAGTCATTAACTATGCAGTACATCTTTTCTACCCTCAATTGTTAAAAATTAGAAAAATGTTGCTTATTTCTGGCATACTGCTGTGCCAGTTTGTTTTTATATGGTTTGACTGTAACGTGTTTTTATGTTAAACTTACGAATGAGATTTAGTTACGTGATGTGTTTCAATGGAGTGTGAGCAAGTGCTCTGGCTAGCCATGGGGATTACCTGTCAGCCAAAACAGTGTAACATTTTGTGTCACAATTTATGCAGTGGGCGAGAGTGTTTTTGTGAGAATGTTTTTTTATTTCAAATGCAATATTTTTGCAATCGTTTTGTCCATTTGTTGGTGTTCTCCTGTGTTACGGGAGCAGGGAGATTTGTGGTTGGAAGGTGTTATGCACATGTGTTGTACATATGAGCCTGCTTATTGGAGTCAGAATTTTACTACAGCTCATTTGGTAGGCATCCTGTGACAGAAAAGGAGGAAACAGTAAGTTGTAATATGATTTCGGAGTGTTGCATGGAAGTGTATAGGTGTTAGTATGAAGTGAAATTTTACATTTAAAAGTGATTGCAGGAGCTCTGAAGGCATTCAAGCTATTGGGCAGATGAAGCGTGTGTAGCGGTAAATTGGAGAGCACAGAGGCGTACAGAACAAACATGTTCGAGGGTAGCCTACGTGTGGGTGTGTGTGGCTGCCAAATGTGCATTGTTACGCAGGGGCATCTGTCTGAATGGTCGGTCGTTTGTGGACATTGTATGTGCCACATAAAGCTGCTAGTACGGTGCTGTGAATAGTATCTGCTAAATCAGAATGAATGAATGGGTGGGTGAGTGAGTGCGTGCGTGTGCTATTTAATCCTTTCCATTTTTAGTTTTTCCCCTATTTTGCGCTTTTACATGAGGTCTCCATACACGTCCTTAGCATTGCTTTTTTCTTTATTTTATTGTTGAAGACTGGAATCCCCATGGGATAATTGCTTTCTGCTGAGTATAGGTGTCAGACGTGGTGAACATCTCAGCTGCAACATCCACTGGTGTGGACATATTGGCCCTAAATGGGCTGATGTGAATGCCCACTTCGGGTCTTGTCATCCTGAACATGCAATTCCCCATGTGCCAGTGACCTTGGTTATACCAGAGGAACACACTTTATGCTGCAAAAGAGGGTTGACGGGGAGGGATTTTCATGCCGTTGGCATCGTGCCATGTTGGTTTCTCACCTATTTCTCTGTGTAATTCGTGGGTTAGATGCACAGCTGTAGATGGCCTGAATGAGAAAGCTGACTGGCAAATGAACAGATGCATGTGTGCTGCCTCGCGTTATCACGAAATGTTGCACATCTGCCAGGTCAACACCCTCAGAGATTACCCTCATGCTTTCAGTGGAGACAGGGTTCTTAATTTTAGTGAAAGCTGGAGGTTTATGGTCCAGATTAGAGCAGTGATGCATGTGTTGGAGGCTGCAGATAATTGTGTATATTCTGCAGAATACGCCTTGTTTGCCTTTGTCCCTCTGGCCTTCATGTACATAAGTACCAAGTTGTAAGTGCGTATAAACTGCATTTTGTTAGCTCTCTCACCTACTAACCCTGTCAGTGTATATATGAATACCCGTTTTGGCCTTAAAAAGTGAATTTCTTGAGTTTGGGTAAGGTTTTCTTTTTTTTTTTTTTTTTGCAGCATGCTTTACTTGGTCCTAAGGGCAGAGTGTATTTATAAAATTGATGTGGGCAAATTTGAGATTGTGGACTCAATATTTCATTTGTCAGGATTAATGAAAGGCTGCTTGCCAAAAAAAGTGTTTTTAAGGTTTCATTTTTGGCATGAAAACATTGGTGCAACTTAGCCAAATTTGGCATGCTATATTTATAGTTTGATACAAACCCGGATAGTCAAAAATGGCCTTGCACTAAATGATGCTATGACACAGCTTATGGTCACTGACTCAGCAGCACAGCTGCGCAAGTTAACTTTGGAATATCAGCATTTTGTCATTGCAAGGTGTACCATCGAAACTCTGCACAAGGTCAAGACCTTGAGAGTCATTCTTGGCCAATAACTTAATATGAAAGCCCATGTCAACAGCCTAGTCTCAGGCACATCATGCTACCTTAAAGTGATCTCACAACTCAGACCTTTCCTGAACCCAACCAATTGGGCAACCATCGCACAAGCAATTATCTATGCAAAGCTTGATTATTGCTCTAGTCTTCTTCAGGGTATTGCTAAGGGTGAAATCACCAATTACAAATTATCCAGAACAACGGGACGTGCATTGAGGGTTCTGCAAAGATCGGTTCATGTGTCAGCGGCCAGGAGGGCCCTACATCAGCTTCCCATGAGCAGTAGGATCTCGTTTCGAGTCCTCTGCATCAGACACAAGTGCCTGTATGGACAAAGCCCAAGGTACTTATCTAGCAACATCTCATGGCTGCTGGCCCAGAGTGTACTAAGATCGACTACATCCTGCCTTCTACAGGTACTAAGGGCCAGATTATCTATGGTGGCCCTGGGATCTCTTCCTTATGCAGCCCCTAAGTGCTGGCTGGAATGCTCTGCCCCCAGACCTGAGAGTTTGTAGTACACTGGCTGTTTTCAAACACGGTCTCCCAGAACTCCTCATGCTTATTGGCACGAGAACCGAATTTACCATGGTGCTTGGTCAAGTAGACGGCGAACTCCGCAGATGGGACACGGTGAGTGTTAATCTGCAGGGGTGCAGATAACGCGAAGCGTATTCTGCTGTTTGGGTGTGGTTTAAATAGCCCAGGTAAAGTAGTTCCAGGCCAAGTAGTTCCAGGCCCAGCCACACCCAAAACACTAGATCACATGGCCTGGTCTAAAGAACTGAGCTGTGTAATAGGCCTCCATGTTTAAGGCCACCTGGTCCCCTGGATACAGACTGGGTTGCTTTAATAAATCTACATTCATGGGTTTATCTTCGTCGCTTCTCTTTGACCCCTCCCTTCGGTGTTTGACTTGTTGAGACATGAAAGAAACACTTTCAGTCATTGTTGTTAGATAATCATGCATCTCGTCACCTAGTACCTTCGCTACACTATGGGCATCAGCTTTTAACCTAGTTGGAGGAGAAAAGGTGGGGGTTCTCATGCGGCATCCAGTGGCCAACTCATGAGGAAATAGATGATCTGAGCCAGGCTGGTTTCTTAGGCCATACATGGCAAGGGGTAGGCAATGAAGCTATCCTTTAAAAGTCATTTCTATTTTTGCAATCCTTTCTTTTAATAATCTATTTCATCTTTCACAGATTCCATTCGCCTGTGTGGTTATGCAGATGAAAACATACGCTTAATACCGAATAGAATAACTATTTGTTCAAACAATTCATTTACAAATTGCGGTCCACTGTCCTGCCTTGATCCATCAAGAAAAAGGACATACCACGACTAGCATATATCTGTAACCACTGCATGAATGCAGCCTATCCACATACTCTATATGTAGGTGCTGAAATGGGCCATTGGGTCCAGTAATTGCTCCTCTCACTGTTAGCAAAGTGTCCCCTGCAGTACATTTCAGGCACACAATGCAATTTACAATAAACTGTGCCACATGTTCTTACAGATTTGGCGAGAACCAATCTTCTTCAATTGTGGCAGCAAGACTCTCTCGAGACGTATTTGCAGGGTAACGAAGCTGCTCCAGCACTATCCTCAATGATGCTAGAGGCATAACTGGCTTTCCAATGCTGTCCTGCCACCAAATTGCTTCTGTAGTGGATAAGGAACACCCCCTGTTTCCTCCATAAATCTTCTTGTGGTGCTTGACCTTGTATCTCAATTAACTGGACAACAGCATGTTAAAGCTCCCCCTTACCGACATGCATCGTCCTACCATTGGTTTAACATCTATTTAAAGATTAGAAATGGTTGGGAAATAGGTCGCCGTTTTACGATTGCATCAATGGGAGTCCTAATGCTTTAATGAGTTTATCCAATAGAGCTGCATTTTGCACTGGAGTGCTATCTGCATGGAGGAATCCCCTCCTTTTCCAGAGTTACAAACCTGCGTGCACAGTTGACATCACATAGCCAGAGTCTACACCATCACTTCCTCATCTTCATATCTTTGAAGCGTGGTGATGAGCGCCACTGATTCTGCAGCCTGTGCTGAGCAATGCGGATGCAATCTTGCGCTTGTCACTACCTCAAATTCACCCTCTCAGTTCAGCTTTACTACCGCTGATCCAGTATGCCTTTCGCCAGTTGTTTGGTCAATTTGTGAAGAACCTTCAATAAAGAGGACCCCCCGCAACCTCCCAATAGTTTTCTCTGGCTTGGTGAATATCATCATATTGTTCAGTATATGTTGTACATAATCATCCTCCCTATTAGTTCTGCTATGAACGTTGCTTGGTTCACGGTCGTGCAATTTTAATTGCAGGATTCAAAAAAATTACCTTGTATCCTGATGCTCTTTGCATACAAGTTCTTTTGGGTTTCTAAAATCACAAATAATGTGTGCTCAACGAATAATGTTACTGAAGAACCCATTGATATACTTGAAGCATTTTCAATTGCAAACGCAGCAGCAGTAGCTAAAGATTGCTCACAGGGATAATGTCCTTTCAAAACTGGATCTAAAATCCCACTTTAATAAGCCAATGGTTTGTGTCCGTCATGACTTCCCCATTTTAATGAGAAAATAAATAAAATTCTTCATGATAATCCGGAATTGCTAACACCGGGGCTGTACTAATTACCTTTTTTAATACTTCAAATCCTTAGGTCATCTTATCTGTCCATATTATATAACTCGTGCCCACCTGTACTTCTTTAATAACTTTTAAAAAGTGGTTGAACATATGTACTGTAATCGAAAACCCAGACCCATAGGTTTAAAAAACTGTTGCATTTCCTTCACTGTTTTAGGCTCTGAAGTCTTCATAATTTCCTTCATGAGATATCAGCTGTCCTATCTACAAGAACTCTTCCAGACAGTATTGTAACTTTTCTTTGTCTACCTTATACCCCTTCTCTGATTTAATAGTCATAAACTTAATTGAACCTTTTTTGCCTCTTTCGTCTGTCTGACTGCACACGAAAATGTCATCCATGTATTTAATTATGAAACCTTCAAGCTGAATGTTACC
This sequence comes from Ambystoma mexicanum, assembly GCF_040938575.1. Classification (NCBI taxonomy): domain Eukaryota; kingdom Metazoa; phylum Chordata; class Amphibia; order Caudata; family Ambystomatidae; genus Ambystoma; species Ambystoma mexicanum. The sequence goes on along the minus strand of NC_090921.1, from coordinate 284,698,949 downwards.
TAGGTCCAGCTGAAGGGTACTCTCAGTACCCCTGAAGCAAACTAGTATGTTTCAGGCGGATATTTTTATATGAAAAGGAAATCAAATCGTGTGAGTCTTCATGAAGGGGAATTGAAAAGAACGCCTTCTTTAAATCTGACTGTGAAATATTTGCCCTCAGATGGGATGTTACACAATATTGTCGCAGTATTTGGAACTAAATGAAACTCATCTTTGATTATATTGTTTAGGGGCGAAGGTCCTGTATGAATCTCCATGATGCCCCTGTTGATTTGCTCACTGGGTACACAGCCCTGTTACACGAAAAATCGGATGCCACCAATATTCCTTGATACATTAAAGCGGAAATGGTCTCAAATATACCTTCATCTGCTTCTCTAGACATGGGGTATTGCTTTTTGTTTAGATACTTCAACCTTTTTTGGCTTGTAGTCCTTTCAAGGGCGATTCTAATGTGCCAATGATATTCTTTGTGCTCGGATCTGCACTCCAATTGACTCTATTGTGGCTGAAACAATAATGTCTAGATATTTTTCTTCATATGTTGTCACTTGTAATTTGTGTGACTCCTGCACCTGATATGATACAATAGACTCTTAGTTATTTAAATATGAATGGTTTTATTTTTCATGTATTATTTTCATACATTCCAGTCATCTAAGTTTACATGAAAACACTTTTATTCTCCCAGTATACATGAAAACACTTTTATTCTCCCAACACGTGTTTCACCACAGCTTTTAGCCGTGGTTCCTCAGGAGAGATTCTGTACAGAAAAAAATAATAGTAATTTAGAATACTTTTAACAAAATTATTGAAAATTGAGCTCAACATAACATTGGTTAATGATAATTTCACCTTTAACTCATTAGAAATGCACTCTCTTGAGCTTTTGTATCATCTCTGTATAGAAAACAAGACTAATGAAGAGGAACACTGTTGTATTGAATTAAATATTCTGGTTAACTCACCCTTTCTTTTTTTTTTCTCTTTTTTTTCTGAAAAATAATTGTAGTTTTTTTGATTTCAAGACTTGAAAAGTGGGTTTCTTTTATGCCAAAATTGATAAATCTGAAAAGAATTTCAGAAGGACCAGTTATTTTACTTATAAAGGTGGGGTATTGCTTTGCTCATGGCAAAAGGGCTGCTGGTTCGTAGTCCATAGGATACTTTGCACTTTCTCTAAATCTTCCTGAAAAAATTACAGTTTTGGCGTGGTTAGGCTGCCTTGCAGTGAGGACGCTTTGCTTACGGCTCTTGAAGATCCGCTAAAATCCTTGCCTGCAAAATGGCCTCCAGTAAGCGTGGACCATTGCAGAAGGCTCCATTGGATGTGTGAAGAGCGGGGGCACAACTGGGCATAATTTGTGGCTGAAAATATATGATCTAAGAGTAGCACGGGCATGAGGAGAGTGAGCCCTGGCCAGCAGCAACCCGAGGCAAAATGGCGGCCGCCAAACAATAGATCCGCCTGAGAGGGACGCCATAACACAAGAGGGCGGCTCGAAAGAGCATAATTTGGAGCAAGCCTGACCCTGCCCTGAATGCCCTGCAAGTCCGATCCTAGCAGGGGGAAGATTGGCAAAGAGTGCGGTAACCCCAGAGAAACAAAGGGTAACACTGCATCTGAGCAGTCAACAAAGGAACCTGCATGCCGTGGGAAGGAACGTGTCGGCACTGGAAATGGCCAGAACGCAAGCAGTAGCTCTTGCGTGGTGATGTGAGCCGGTGGTAGGAGAAGTGGGCCTGTGGAGAGTGCTGCCTTCAGCGGTATTATAGAAAAAGTAAATCCTGTGGGCTACCAGGGTCTGGAGGGTAAGGGACTGTGCGCCCCGTATAGCTGGGGTTTGCAAGGAAGCGCTGACAGTGAACCATAAAGGAAGCAGACCCTAAGGAAACTGTGAAGGCGGACTGTGGGGAGAACAACCTGTGAGTCGGTGGACCAAAGAGAAAACCGACTCTGGAACCCTTGACAGGGCTGGACGATAAGGGAGCTGGCCCAGGCTAGAAGTCATGGGCGGACCATGGAGGAAGCAGGCTTTGAACTAAACGCATAGGCGGACCGAAGGGGAAGCTGACCCTTCAAACAGCATGGAAGCGGTCCAGAGAGGAAGCTGGGCCCACATTATAAAGCGGCGGCAGACTGAGAAGGAAGCTGGCCCATGCCTGCACTGCAACACACATCATTAAAGCAGAGCCTGTGGCTCAAGAAGCCATGCATTACATTGCACAATCTTCCTTAAAGGAACATAACCTTCCAGGGCTGCTGATTCTCATGGGTAAGGCGAGGGTCTCGGAGCGCAGGTCCAGCATGAGCATCACCTGTTCCAGGACAGTACGCTGATAATAGTTACTTATTTCCCACGCCTCTGCAACAAATGCAAGTCTGGTCTGCCGGTCTTCAGAAACCTTGGCCTGCCGGTTGGTAACAACCTCACTGAAAGCTTAAAGCTGCTGACCACTGGCAATACTGAAGGTCCTACCAAGCATGAGAAGGCCACAACACGCACCAACACCTGGGGACGCAGGACACTTGGTCACACAGATAGTAGGGTGCAAGCACTAAATGCCACGGCAATTGTGATACAGATGGCCTAAAGCAGGATCAGGACAGAATATTCGGCATTGCTGACACGGTCGGAGAACTCGCAGGTAATGCCCAGCAGATATGCCGAAATACTTTAGTAGCATGCGGTGGGATAGAGGTAAAACCCGCCTGCAAGAACAGACTGGTAAGCAGTGGAATTGACACATCTGGGAGACACGAGCACTGGCAGGGGGGCAGCGGAACGATACTACATGGCGTCTGAAACCCAAAAGAGCAAATGGAAGCAGCTCACTTTGGAGGAATGCACTAAAACTGTGCACCAAGTGGAGAGCCATGCCCAAGCTACCTTAACACCTCAAAGGGAGCAGATGCTTGAGATAGCAGATCAACAGACCTAGACTAGAAGCCATAGCATATCTGAAGGAGTCTCTTGAGGCTGAAATTGATGCCGTCAGCTTACATGTGAACTTGTTAAGACATGAAGTGAGGTCACTTGCTGAACGCACAGGAACACTTGAAAAGACAGTAGCAGAGAATACTAGTGGCCTAAAGGACACCTCTGAAAAGGTCAGGGTACTGCAACAATAGGTTCGTAATTTGGAAGACACAGCCGAGGATGCAAAAGGCAGAGCTAGATGCAATAATGTAAGAATTATTGGGCTCCCAGAAGGAGAAAAAGGGAACAAACTCGACTGACTACATGGAGACACTGCTGCAGCAAGAAATCTGTGCAGGCATCCTCACTCAATGCTTCACGGTCGAAAGGGCGCGTAGGTCGCTGATGAGGAAACCACTGCCTGGGGCCCCACCAAAGCCAATAATAGCCCGGATACTGAATTACCAGGATAGGGTTAAGATCCTCATACTTCCGCAAAGGAGGGACAATCTAGCGAACGTCTGCCATGATAACAGCATACCCGGACTACTCCCTAAAAGTACAAAAGCAACGGATGAACTTTACATCAGTTGAAAGAAGATTGCGAGCGGCTAACCTGAAGTACATGTTGCTATGTCTGGCTAGATTGAAAGTTATTCACAAAGGGTGCGGCATTTTCTTTGATAACATTGAAGATGCATACAAATGGATGGACACGCAGAATTTGCCAACTGGAGCAGAGGCTGGACCAAGTAGCGATGAGTAGACACACGCAGAAGGCCATAACAACTACAAGGCAGCGGTGGACTGGAATTGCATGATGAGGCAGCGGTAAGACTCCCCAGATGGAAGCTTCAGGAAACATGAGTCACCAAATACAGGAACCAATAATGTGGTGCTTATTTAAGATCACACTAAGTAGAAGCATACTACACCTAAGATCGGTTTTATTTGTTTGGATACTAGCAGTTAAGTATCTGCCTACTGCGCCCCACGCACCAGGACAAGACCCTGGAGTGGAGGCGAGAAGTGGGGATGCCTGAGCGCACAAGGTATTCAGCTGGGCAATTGTTGGGAGGTGGGGCCGGTAGGGGATTTGGGGTAGTTAGTTGTAAGTTAGCCTATGAGTCTACACTGTATATACCGAACTTGACATGGGACCACTGATACATGTCAGAATGTTTAAATGTGATGGAGGGAACTTCTATAATCATATCCTGGAACATCAGGGTCCTGAGATGGTATATTTAACGTAATAGGATCATGAATTACTTAAGGCGCCAAAAAATTGACATTGAACTCCTGCAAGAAACACTCCTCACAAAGGAGAGACAGGCTGTCCTTGCTAAGAAATGAGGAGACATAACGCTGGCCACGTCATACTCTGCATTTGCTAGGGGTGGTAATATTATGGGTGGCACCGTCGGTCCGTTTAAGGATGCTGGAGACGTTCCAAGATTAAGAGGGTGGGATGTTTGTGTTGAACACCGGGAATTTTGTATCATTAACCAATATGCACCAAACCATGAGACTGCTGCTGCCTACTACCGAACGTTATACCCACTAATAAGCCCATATAGAGATGGCACACTGATATTGGGAGGGCACTTTAATTGCATGCTCAACCCTACACTGGACAGATCTGATGACAAGTTCACTCATCCTGCCCACTCCCATAAGGCCTTGAATACATTGTTCCAAGCATTTAAACTCTGACATATGCCAGACTTTACACCCGCTGACTCATGGATACTCGCACTATAGTGCTCCCCATAAGCTGCACACTAGATTGTATTATATTTTCACTGGAGAGGATACCTTGGGTGAATTTGTCAGATCATGCCCCTCTGGTAGTTACATGGCGGTCGACCCCCACCAAGAGCATGAATCCTGACATGGAGACTCATGAGCGAGGCTCTGAGGAACAGAGCATTCTGGGAACATTTAAGAGAAGGGGTGCGAGATTACACATAACCTAGGTAGTGTGGCCTCAGCGGGCACATTATGGGAGGTCTTGAAAGTGGTGAGCACGGGAACTGCAATCGCCAAAGAGAATGGGGTTCAGGCTGCTATAGAAGGTGACTTGCGTAAAGCAGAAATTAAATTGGAGGCCATGAATGGTCAGACGGATCTACCCAGTGAGAAAGCCTGTGAGGCTGTTGCCCTACAGCAATGCTAGAACACTGGGATAGATTAGGCATGTTGAGTTATAGGAAATATGTTGAAAGGCAGCACACAGAAGGGGACAAACCAGGACGCTTATTGGCCTGGCTATACAAAAGCAAAACACAGAGGAGCATGATCCGAGCAATCGCAGCGAGGAATGGGGAGGATCTGCGAGACACAACATGGTATGAACGAATGCTTTTATGACTTTTACAAGTGGCTGTATGAGGCAACGTCAGAAACCCAGGAGTCAGAGATAGAAGAAGCTTTAGAGCTGATAGATCTCCCAAAGCTAGATGCGGAAGCAGCAGACAGTCTTGAAGCCCCCCATAACCAAGGGGGAGTTGGAACACACTATACGGGGGTTGCCATCGGGGAAGGCCCCAGGTGCAGATGGACTACCTAGTGAGTTCTATAAAGAATGCATGGCAGAGATCACACCCTCGTTATTGGCAATGCTAAATGAATCGCTAGACGGCATTTTGCTGCAGTCATTAAGAGAGTCTATCATTGTTCCACTATTCAAGCCCAACAAACCAGACCCTGAATGTAGTTCTTACAAAACCCCTCTCGCTACTCAACCAAGATGGGAAGATACTGACAGCCCTGATGGCAAACAGGCTAAAGCCATTGATTCACAAACTCATACACCCAGATCAGTCAGGTTATGTCTCAAATAGGAATATCACATGCAATTTAAGACGATTACATCATATCATTGACCAGACGCAAGACAGCACCCAGCTCATGGCAGTAAACTCGCCGGATTCAGTCGAGGTATTTGACTCAGTCAGATGGCCATGGCTACTGGCGGATTTGAAAATGTTGGCTTTGGTCCTACATATATTAAATGGGTGAAGATCCTGTACAGCAACCCTTGGCTAGAGTCAGGTCAGGCACCACTATATCAGAACAATGGGGATTAAGCAAAGGTACCAGGCAAGGCTGCCAGTGGCCTCCTATGTTGTTTATTTTGGCCTTAGAGCCATTAGCGGTATACTTACGGAAGGAATATCATGGGGCAGGCATTAAACTACGGGGTAGCACACACCTGATCACCCTGTATGCAGATGAGATGCTTCTTTACCTACAACCCCCAGAGACAACTTGCAGTATATATTGGATGTGTTTGAGCGCTATGTAGACCTTTCCGGGATTACAATAAATTCACAGAAGTCAAGTTTATTCCCCCTTGCAGGGTACTTGGGAAGACCCCAGAGTGTGTTACCAGTGTTACTGATTAAATGGGAAATGGACACCTTTAGGTAACTGGGAGTAGACCTTTTCCATGACCCTAAAGCAGAACACGCACAAAACACGATAAAGACGGTGAACAAAATAGAGAAGTCCATGAAATTCTAGGCCAAGCTGCCACTTTCGTTAATCGGAAGGTCCGCGTTGCTGAAGATGGTGGTGCTCCCGAGGTTGCACCATTATTTTACAAACGTTCCATATAATATACCTAAGGCCTTCTTTAAGACACTGAACACTGCTTGCTGGGGCTTCCTGTGGCACAAGTCAAGAAGCAGGAAGTTGTTGGAGAAATTGCAGACCATATGAACAGGGAGGGATAAAAGTGCCGGATTCTGAGGGGTATTTTGTGAGGTCTACGGCATCACAAAATCTCAAGCCCCCACTGTTGCTGAAGCTAGGTAAGACGATGTGGCAAAGGGCCTGCTGCTTCCTAAGCAAAGACAAGCCATACTCGACCCAGATTACACTAGTGACACTACATAGTGAAGATGCACAACTTAGGTTGCACATTAGGAGATACTCGGAGCCCAGAGGGGTGGTGACGTTAGGTGATATGATAAAAGAGGGACGACCGATGACTTTTGGTGCGGTCGCTTCGGAAACGGGAGTGCAAGAAGGACAACACATAACCTATGCCTCACTTCTCCATATATTTCTGAAAGCCACAGGAAACCCTCCACTCTGGGCTAGGGTATTAGTATTACTAATTATCTTGGAAAAAAAGTCCAGAGGATACTATTTTTAATTTTATAAAAAGAAATGTGCAATTAATGTATGTGAACACAATAAATTGTACAAGTGATCTAATCTTTGGGATGGGTCGAATAAATGTCCAAAGGTGACCTCATCCCATTTCTTTTTATAAAATTAAAATTATACATTATTTGCTATGATTTTTTATAGGTTTTATCTTATACACATTGTTGCTTGGTATTAGTGTATGGATGCATGATGGTCGCATGTGGATGAATGAGTAAACGATTGAATGATATTTGGATGAATTGTATGAATTGTATTTAATTTGTATGCTCTTAATTCTCCTGCTATGTAAATTGTAATTGTAGTGCTGATTAAATCATGATTCAATTTGTATATTAAAATGTATCAGGTATAATAAATTCCCTTTGATACCTTGTCTTTAAAAATTGTATCCTCTGGACTTTTTTTTCACTTCTCCATATAACACAATTAAAATGGCTGGGACAGACAGAATACTCTTGGAAGACGAGACGATAGAAACATTATATACATCTCTGAAGGAGGGCACGCAATATCAAGGCTATACAAAGTACTAATGGCAAGGCCATATAGCAATTTAATACAGATAGGGCAAAGCTGGGAAGCAGATCTGCAAGAGCAGCTGTCTGATGCATCTTGGGGTAGGACCATGGGGTATCAAAAGAAGGTGTCCGGAAATGTGAAGCTACAGCTGATCCAATTATATGTCACACACAGAGCATACTTGACCCTGGGAAGCTTGCAAAGGTCAATACATTGATAGAACAATCTTGTCCGAAATGCGGCCTGATAAACGCAGACCTGGTGCACATGTTATGGGACTGTTCGGAGATTGGCTGATTCTGGGAGGAAGTGGCCCTGACCCTGGGCAGGGTTAGCTTGTCACCAGACTGTCCCCCAAGTCGTGCCTGCTAGGAATTTTTCCGAGACCAAAGCATGTGAGACATGCACACATAAATGTCTGAGCTAAGGTACAAATCATGTAGCTTTGCAACAAAATGCTGGTTTACAAACACCACCTATAGAATTCTAATAATTTCTCTTTTATTGTTTGTCCTTCCTCTTTCTTCCCTACATGGGATTTGCGACTGTAGTAATAATGTTCAATTCATGACCGAATATAATCAACATTTTGTGTTTATATCATTAACTGTATGATTAATGATTGTGGCCAAATAAACTTCACTTTATGTACTATAGAAAAAATGATTCAATGGTTGGATCAGATATTTATGTGATATTAACTTGAAAAAGACCACATGGATCAAAACACCTGTTGGCAAGAAGAATGTAGTAATTATGTCACTGTGATTGACTTTAATACAAATCAAAACGGCACATGTGTTCTCTTCTATTTTTCTTGTACAAGCACATTGATTGTGGCCTATTCAAGGCTTTCCTACACTATTGTGGATATAAATTCATCCCTGTACCTGTGAAAGGATTTACTCCTTCGACGGTCACACTCCTCAATGGCCTCCTTCCATTGGCCTGGAATATGAATGCAGGAGCCCAGCAAGTTTGGTTTCAGGTGCTTGCAGGACTCCTGCATTCATATTCCATTGGGATGTCATAACCTGTTGTGTCTGGGCTTGCTGAGTCTGTACCTGTTGTGTTGGCATAGGTGCTTGCTATGTTTCCCGTGATTGTGTCTGAGCCTGTGTGTGATCTTGGGCATAATAATCCTGTGGTTCTGTATTATATTGCGGTGCATAGCCATCCCCTCTTGGAGTTTGACAATTTTGCTGCATGCCTCCTCTGCTTCTACATGTTCTGGCTATATGTCCTATTCTCCACAATTCAAACATTGTTGCAGCTGTACGCCATTAAATCCTCCACCCTAGGGGTTTTGATATCCCCCTCATTTTGGCAGACTGGGGAAAGTAGTCACCGTCCTCTAGGCCCATTCCCTCTTCCTCTTTGGCAATAATTGTACTCATTTCGATGTGGGATACACTTCATTATTTTGCCGCACTGGCCACCTCTCCTGTGTTACCACACCTTCATTACTCATCAATACCGCTCCCTCTATGGCTCGTTTTGATACGTTTTTCTGTACTAACTTGGCCTCCTTCCTGCTCTGTTTTCTTCTTCTCCTGTAACAATCGACAATGATACACAATCGTCAGTTATATTTCTGGCCATCGTTTCTCTACCATTCCCACCCGTTTCATTTGCTGTTGCTCTGGCTTGGGAAGTACTTGACACAAAATGTGGTTAAAATAAAGCTACAGTTTTATCCCACGGTTCTCCCGTCGCAAGGCGCCATCTCTCTTGAAAATATTGAATAAAAGCAACAGGTTCTTCATCCTTCCCCATGAGTGCCCGCCATGTGTCTGCTCTGCAATTATTAAATGGCGCTCCATTTGTCGTGTTTTGTGCACTCACACCTGCGTTTCCTGCTTGTTTTCAAATTTTGTCAGCTCTCTCCGCTAGAATGGCTGCTAGAAGGCCTTTTATGTCATCTGTTGCTAAGGTCATTCCTGATATCATTCTCTATAGTTCATTAATCAATTTTCCCGCACTGGAAGTTAAACTTGGTAGTTTGTTTAAATTATACGTATCCATTTGTAGACACTGAATATATTGTGGCAGTTTTACCCCTTTCTCCAATAATGGGGATTGTGAAAATCCTGATCCTTGTTATCGACTTGGAAATCGGGTGTGAAGAGACCACAAATGTGTCTATTTTGACCCCTTCTTTACTGCTTTTTGATATAATTATACTGGGTGTTCTTGCTCCTCTTGGCATCTAAAGACTTGCTCACTCCATCTTGTATGGACTTAATACACTTTTAATTGTCCAATACTTGGCTCTTGCAGATGGTTTCTTCTTCAATCTAAGTGAAATATGTCCTTCGTACATAGCCTTCCTTGGTCCTTGCAATTATTCCTTAAAAATAGCACCCTTGATCCCAGGCCAACATAGACTCCTATTTATTTTGCACACAAGATTGTTTCTCCAGCGTCTTCTTACTCTGCAGCCGTGGTCTGTCCCTGAGGTAGCTGAATTGAATCTCAACACGAGTCGTCGTCCATCTTCCCATTATGGCCCTCCTAGCCACATTATATTTTCATCTATAGCAATCTTCTATATGTCTCATCTTGCGCTACTGCCTTTTTACACTTATTGATCAGCAGGTTACTTTGTCATCTTTGCATATATGATTTCTTTAGCATTTCGTAAATGTTTCTCTCTGTTGCTTCAGTTACATCGTCATTCTTAAATATTTTCATATTGTTTCAGTATGTCTTTGTATATCTGCTTCATGACATCACTCTGCTCTCGTCAGATTTCACTCGGGACTCCATAATGTCTACCGGTGCATGCTGACATCCCTCCACTCTTTCAGTGCGAGGATTCATTCGATATGGTTGTTGAGTGCATATCGTGTCTTGTAAACTGGCTGCAGTTTAGGGACAACACATTGGAGTTCCATGTAGGGCTCTTCTCCTGCAGTTCGAATATGATGGCGTAGAAGGGGTGAGAGCGAATTAAAATATGTCCATCTGCTCCTCTACAGAGGGATATTTCCCTGATCACTCTCCACAACTTGCAGTATTCTGTCCCTACACTGCTTCATTTCTTGGGAGTCTCTGAGCTCCCCTGGTATCTGTTCTTCACTGTGTTTATTGGGCCTCTCTAGCTCCCTTGGGTTCCTCTGTTCCATTGTCTCTCTTATCACTCTAGGGTATTGGTAACCCCTCTCGTTGTGGGAGTTTCTCTGAGCTATCTGGTGGATTACAATCCTTGGCTTTCTTGGACCCCTGTCACTCTCTGTACCTTCTCTCTTTCTGGGTCTCCTGCGCCCTCATAGGGGCTTATGGCAACTCTTCCTGCCTCCTCTTTCATTCTCTCCTTTCTCTGCCCTGCAAAACACAGAAACCTTGTGTTCTGTTGTTTGTTCAAGTGAGGCAGCATCTCTTGGATTGCAGTGGAGTTTCCCATGGCTTGCAGGCTTTCCAGTCTGTATACGAGCAAGGTTTCCCTACTGCTTGTCTTGGCATCCCTCGCTCTTAGACTCTTTCGTTGGGATCGGAGGATTCAATCGTCTCTCAATACCGGGTTTTGGCAGTGGCTTGCGGGCACTGGGCCCACCACATCCATCATGTTGTTGCTCCTCCAGTTAAGGCTTGCCTTGATCTCTTTGCTTCACTGACTCTGCACTCTCTTGTGTCGGGTCAGCGGTGTCTTAACTCCGCATCGGCCACTGCCTGTGCCACAGCTGGCTCCTCTCTGCAGCACATCTCCGCCCCTTAGCGATGTGCTCAAGGGTGATAGTGCCTTTATTTTCGCCCTGTGACAAAAAAGGGACGTGCTTATGTCAAGCCCATAGAAAGACCAACATGGTCTCGAGCCAAACACCCAAAAGCACTTTCAGTATTATCTTGAGTCCCACAGTTGAATGTGCCATTAGTTCCTTGAATTTTCATATATGTGGATAATGCTTTAGTTATAGAGAGTTCCCTATAGGAATGGGAGACTTGTCCCATTGAGTGGCAAGTCCCTCCAAGTGGGTTCAGTTTTTGCAAACCCCTAGGTAGGGTTTTGCTTAGCGTGAACACCTTCCTAGCCTCAAAAGGGGGTAGCTCCCTCCAGGAAAAAAGGTATTTGTCACAGTGCCCATGAACATCCCAAGAGATCTGAAGCTGCGTGCAAAATTCCCATGGAGGACCATCTGTCCGCGTGACCAACCAAGCCACTAACTCTAGGGATCCCTCCAGTACCAAGGAGTGTGTACGCTGAAGCGGGTCCAACAGTAGGTGTGAAGATATTGGAAGTAACCAGGGAGGTGCCACCACCAACTGCAAGACCAATGGGTACTACGCCTGACTTTTCCCCAGTGCTGAAAAAATGCGTTGGTTGCCATTGCAAACTGACCCAGTCTTCAACTGAAAAATGTCTGCAGCTGCGTGTTCAGCCGTGATAAGAACAGGTGTATTGTAAAAGACACCAAAATCCCCTCTATCTGCAGAAAAAGCGGCCGATGCAACCTCCAATCCCTTCCTGTAATGGCTTGATAGGCGAAGAATGATGCTCTGGAGGGTTGTCCATAGTGATTCCTTACATTAAGATTCATTCTAAACCTTCCAATCATCGCCTCTTTTGTTTTGTTGGGCGCACCAATCTGCCACCAGATTGAGTGACCCTGGCATGTACTCTGACTGCACTTTCATGCAAAACTGAATGCAGAATCCTCAGAACACCTTTGCCATGTCTATCAGCGACCAAGACTAGGTTTCCCCAACTCTTTGATATAGCTGACCGCCGCCACATTGATGGCATCCAGGAGGATACGCAGCCTGCAATGGGGAGAACCTGCCTGCAAAACATTGTATGACAAAAGACCTTGAATGATTCTCTAAATAGTTTGCGCCAAAAAGACTCTGCACAGGCTCGGAATAAATTAAATCTCCTTTTTTCTTAAAAAACTCCCTTTTTCACTCGTACCCAATCCCCAACTTCCACTTTACATGCTTTCTTGGGCAATTTCTCATTCACCTTTCTTATCCACCCATCCTTCCTCTCTTCGATTCTTCTTCTTACACCACACAATTGGTTTTCCTAGTCCTTCCTAACCATTGTGGAGAAGCCAACGTATTGGATTTTCTACCCCTCATCAATTCAAATGTACTCATACCAGTTTCCACATGAGGCGCTAATCTTAACACATACAGCGTTCCCTCACTGCAATTTTCTTACCCTTCCCAGTCACTCCACTCATCCATGATGGAATGGTTCCCCTTTTCCACCATGACATTTGTCTGCGGTTGATATAAAGCAGTTCTCTTATGGTTTATATCACACATCCTTAAATAATCCTGGAACAATCTACTAACAAATTGTCTGCCATTATCAGTTAAGCTGAACCTAGGCAATCCTTCCCTTTCAAAAATACTTTGCAAGAAATCCACAACACACTGAGACGATAAATCTCTCACAATTTTAAACTCTGTCCACCGAGAAAATAGATCAGTTACCACCGCAATGTATCTACCACATTCATTACCTAAATCCATTGGGCCAATAATATCGTTAGCTAAATCATTCCATACACCTAGCGGTGTATCTACCTTAATCAGTGCTCCAGATAAGATTTTGAGAGTATTTTACTCTCTATTTTTAAACTTTGAGAGTAAATGTGATTTTAAGAGAGTAAAAATGACTTCGCAAGAGAGTAAAATGTATGCGACATCCAGCTGACGTGTGAAAAAACTGTATGGAAATCATTACTATGCGGCAGCTTTCTGCATTGTGACAGAATACACCTTTCATTATTTCTGGCCATTTGATCTCTCCTGTATATATTTAAATGGTGAAATCACAAAAACCTACCTAATGGTATGCCAATGTTATGATACAACAGTGCAGAGAGGCAAGGACTCCATGCTAAATTCTATATCTAATCTAGTGGTCAAATGGTTATTTATATAGCTCTTTTGGCAAAGCGCTGTACATAGAACATATTTATCACAATTACCAGCAAACCAAAGTCGGAACTCCTTTATCGACCTCGAAAGGATGAAAGGCTGAGTTGGACTTGCCAGTATTCGAACCGGCGACCCACAGATCACGCAGAGATTGCAACAAGGAGTGCTAAACCGGCTAAGCTATCTTATTGGCTAACATCCGTCAGAGGTTGGTTAACTGAGTATCGACTGAGGTATAATCATTACAGATGTATGACGAACCATTTATGAAGCGCTACATGAAGTTAAATACCTATCTGGATTATCACAGGGACAGGTTTTGCTGAGTTTCTATTTCAATTACCAATGTAACTTTAATTTGTTTGTTTTTGAACAGCACTTGCACTTACTTGAGAGTCAGGTTTTAGGTGTTTTATTTGTAGTCTTAAAGATTTGAGAGGCTAGAACACCTGTGATCGGTGTAATGACAATTACTCACCCTTGAGCAAAGACTCTGCTGCCACTGACCATTTATAGTAATGTACCCTATTGACTGCAAGGTTGAATGGATGTAAACATGAAGCACATCGGAGCGAGAAAGACGAAGGCAAAAAGAAATCAAACTGGAAACAACTAGACTCTACAAGTTAGAACAAGCATCGTGCAAAAGTGACTACATTGTCCTAAATAGGAAAACAGTCCTAAAAACTCGGAGTAAAATTGTATCGCTGCAACATCTAATGACGGTTTCATCTTAATTGAACCCTACCATCGTGATCAGAAGGCAAAAACATATCTGCACATTAAAAGTGGGGCAATCGAGAAACTCACAAACGAGCCATACAAAGAGTTAAAAAAAGCAGGCTTCATTCTGACAGAAATAACATAAGCAAACAATCATGACGAAAAGCCAAGGAGAGTCATCGAGAGTGAGAGCTCAAAACGTCACCAGATACTAAGAACACACACCCGGGAAAACTGGAGAAGTGCTAACCCAGGAAGAGTAAATCCAGAGGAAAGTAACATCTATAGGAGGCAGAACCATCGAGAAACCAGACGAGAGCCGAGTAGATGGAGAGATTACTATACTAGTTGCACACGAAGGGACGGTTCACCTAGAAAATCCGAGCAACATCACAAGCAGAGGTATCGATCATGACGAGAGGAAGACCATCAAAGACCCGACACGCATTACTCTAAAAAAGAACAAGCAAACAAAAATGAAAACGATCCAAAAAGAGAAGTTTCCGATCAAGATGTGGAAGGCTCAAGAAAACCAAAGGGCCCATGGAAGTGACCTAAAGGCAGCCCTAAATTCCAACATTGAGAAATAGCAATCACTAGGAGGAGTGCCGGAAAAACGACCTTCTCCGACTCATCACGAACAAACAACGACAAAGAAGGAGGTGACGATGGCCTCATGGAATACAAGAGGCCACCATCATTTAACTAATCCAGATAACCAAGACCTTGGAGCATTTGACATATTTTGTCTCCAAGAGACATGGTTGATGGTGAAACCAGCACTGGACGGATTTGAGATAGCCTTCGCCCCGGCAACAAAAGGCTTGTTTGGCCGTCCATCGGCAGGATTACTGATAGCCATCCGAATGGGATGCAGAATTGAAATAACAAAAAAAATAATGGAAGCATACAGCATTTTGGCGATCTTAACCACGTGGAATCAAAACCAGAGTACACAAAGGCAAACAGAACCATCAAAGATTGCAATAATAACTGTATATCTGAACCCACAGAGAACTTCAAGTAGGGATTTCTGCGATAAAATAGAAAAGCTGATCGATAACATCTCAGTGGAAGATCCGCAAACAAGCATAATCATATGTGGAGATCTTAATTCGAACTGCAACATCGACACAGACAACATGGGGGAGAAGAAAGGACGCTCACAAGCCGAAAAGAGAGGAACAGTATGGATGGCGCTGATGAAATCTAGAAACTTACATAACATCGCAACAGTGAGGCCATGGTCAGGGACGATACCCACATGGGAGAGAGGAAAATCGAATGCTACCCTTGACTACTTCTTTACCTCTGAGAGTATGCTACACTATATAGAAAACTACTCGGTGCTTAAAACCACGGAGAGCGACCATAACCTGGTGACAATTGCATGGGCATCAACACCTCCCCAAACTCAAAACTACAAACACCAGATAGAGGTAAACAACCAACGTACACGTCTGCGCTGAACAGCAGCAAATATTGCTAACATCACAAACGCCTACAAAAAGCAAAAGAATGCGCTGAAAACTAAACCAGTACGACCAGATTACTTGCCCTTTCTGTTACAGCACAGAAAGAAAATGAAAGACAGAAATTATGCCACAACTAAAAACATCCATGCCTATGATAAAGAAGTGATGGAACGAAGAAGACTTTTAAGAAAAGTGACAAGACAAGCTAAGTCAGTGAACTCCTTACTGGCGTGGAGAAATTTACAAAGTGAGATAAAGCTATACAAATCTTTACTCCGGGGGCACAGGCACATTCAGCACCAGAAGGATGCAGAGAAAATGCTAAGGGCACTTGGCACCAAGAAAAGCAGTGACTTTTGGGCGCTCATCAAAAGACCAAATAAAGAAATAGACACCAAAACAACTAACGCCGTGAGCGAAGAATCATGGGCCTCATTCTTCGAAGACCTCTACAAATCTCCAAAACTTAATGAGGTCCCTTTGCAAAAAAACACAGGACATCAATGGATCGACCTATCTGACAGACATGATATAACAGGTGCTATAACAAGAAAAAAATCAAGGGCACCAGGTCCGGATGGACTCAGCTACATAGACATTAAACAAAACGCAGAGGAATGGTCAGATTTCATCAGCACCATCTTTAAACACTGTAGAGAGACAAAAGAGATTCCCACATCCTGGACAGAAGCAGTGATAGTTCCGATTCACAAGCAAGGTGACAGAGAAGAACCAAGCAACTATCGCCCAATAGCACTGCTGGACATAATAGGGAAAATCTTTGCAACCCTACTGTTAGCTCACTTTGGTGGTTGGGCCAAAACGTCACCAGCTGATGACCCCTTTCAAATGGGCTTCCTTAAAAACGGAAGCACCTCAGTGAACATCTGCTTGCTAAACCTGATAAAAGCGAAGGCAAAACAAGGAGCATCGCCAGTGTACATGGCTTTTGTAGCCCTGTCACAGGCGTTTGACAGAGTAGACAGGTGCAGACTTTGGACCAAATTGGAAAACTGGGAATGTTCAAGAGAGCTACTTGATCCTGTGATGGCCCTACACGAAAACACCAAACTAAGAGTCCGACTTAATGCCCAAGGGATGCTATCGCGCGAAATTCCATCTAAACGCGGGGTGAAACAGGGATGTCCCTTAGCCCCAGCCCTATTCATTGCCTACCTGGGTGACTTTAAGGAAGCTGAATTCTCTGTAAGATCTTTTCCTCCAAAATTGGGGACGGTGAACATTTCAAGGCTACTATACGCTGACGACCTCATTCTGTTAGATCAGACACAGGTAGGCCTGCAGCTCCAATTAAACAACTTGGCGGTATATATGGACGAAAACAACCTCCAGATAAACAAGAAAAAAACAAAGGTTCTGATAGCTAACAAATGGTATGTGGGAAACGTAAATATCGAGGTAGTACCAACCTACAAATACCTTGGAGTCATCATAGACGCATCTAGCCAGGAACGGACAATGCAGGCGACGCTTTGGAAGAAACTGTAAGCTGACCATCCTCAACAGATGGGTAGACAAGCTAAGGAAGAAACTGGCAGAAGTGGCATGTACAGAAGAAGACCTGCAAAACAATCCAACAAGAGTAAAATCCAAATTGGAAGCCCAAGACTGGATTCATACTCTGGAAAAGGCACAACTAAACAAAACAACTTAGGATCACCTTTATGAGAGCGTGTCTAAACCTCCTCCCTACACGCAAAATTCAATCAATCCAACTAAAAACAGCCACTACAGAATGCAGACTTTGTGGTGACACAAATAAACTGGAAACAGTATATCATCTTCTGATGCAATGTTCGGAGCTAGGAGAAATACGCGCTACATACTTAAACAACCTGTGCACCGATTTTGGACTCCAAGAAGAAGAAGAAACGACATGGTGGAACAGGTTGATCTCAGGGGAAAGAACGTCCTGGGCATTAGCAACAGCTAAAATCTTAGAAGCAGCGTTTCGGAAAATAAACGCACAATCAGACACCGAGGGCAACAAATCAATGTGGAACCACTCTCAGTACGATGGCTGTGGGAATTAATCCCAAATGAATTACAGGAAGCCTCGGTGAAGTTGATCGGAAGACTGAACTTTTTTCCGCTTTTGTTGAGGTTTTCTGAACCACGAACTGTGGAACGTTGAATCTTAAATGTCACGTTTCAGACTTCCATTTTAATTTCTCTTCTTCTCTATCTTCGCTCTACTTTTCCTCTTCTTCCTCATCTATGCTGGCTTCTGCCCCTTTACCTCTGCTACGAATCTCTTAGCTCGGAAGGAACAATAAAAACTCTTGTAAAAATTACTAACTGTAATTATAAACCAGTAATAAAAAAAAGAATGTATGGAAACTAGACTGTGCATAGTCATCATTTTACACACTGTTTTTATAATTAGACTGTAAATTAAATTAGAAGTGAAAAAATGATCTGCCTCTGCATGATTATTCACACAGCACCGGAACTCTGAAAAATACAATTGTGCAATACTGGTTTGCTTTCACTGGAAAAAAGCTAAACTTGTTAAATAAAATGTTTTAAAAAAATTCAATTGCAACTTAGTTTTCCATCTTATTAATTATACAGTCCTAAAATTCTAGGAAAACATGCACAGTGCTTCTGAAGCTGAATGGAAAGAACCCATTCCTTTTATCAGTGTGCAGTTTATTTTTTTGAAAGGCTTCAGAGAAATACATTCTGTTTCAGAGGTGGCTTGCAATTACATCCATGCAGATAAAAATCATTAGAAGCCTTCTGGTTTCTGTCAAGTAACTTGACATTTGCACTGCCCTCTGCTCTAAACCTGTGTGTAAAGGTACCCAGGAAAATAATAAAGCTGGCGTTTTTACAAGATTTTCATGCGTAAAAAGGCCTAGTACTCGCCTTATATGGAGCCCTGACCTTAATCATTGGTGGACGTTTCGCCACAATACTCTTTGCAGACGCATCACACTCACTTCACATTCCTACTGCCCTCTATATGTCACGGGCGAAACCTGGCCACCAATAATCTCCCTTGAGAAGCTCTTTAGTTTTAAATGCCCCAATATGGCCTTGATGACTGATCTCGGTCTTCTGCGCAATCCTCTTGGAATCACAACTCGGTCCCAACGATATAGCATACCACTCCTCACACTTAACTCTGACATCACGTCACACAACTTTCTCTCCATTCAACAACATTTTTTCTGGACAATCTTACTGAACCACTTCCAAAATGCATCTCCACATCTCATCTGAATTTAAAGCACACTCTCACTCCACACTATCATGGGTAACATATACGATATTGGTAACAATATCCTCTGATGTGTCTTGACTCCCTTCCATTTCATTGTTTCCTAGTCTGGATATGTGGTCAGCTCGTAGGTTCTCTTTCCCTTAAATCAACTCAATTTTGGATTTGTGGCATTGTAGCCTTGCCACCCAGCATGCAACCCTTCTAGGCACCTTATCTAAACCTTTCTTCTCAAATATAGCTTTGAGCGGCTTATGATCTGTCATTAGAGTAAAATCTGACCCCCACACAAAATTCCAGAACTTTTCAATTCCCCAATGACATGCCAAAGCCTCCTTTTCCAAGACAGAGTAATTTCACTCAGCACCCCTCAGCATTCTCGATGCACAAGTCACTACTTCATCCCTGCCATCCATACCGACTTGTGATAACACGGCAACAATTCCCACCTCACTGGCATCAACTGAAATAATAGATCTTCTTTTTGTGTCAAACATGGATAATGCTTTTGCCATATACATTTTCCTTTTTATCTCACGAAATTCCCTCTCACACTCATTGTCCCCCACAAACTCAATGCCTTTCTTCAGTAGACTTCTCATTTTGACCACTGCATCTGCAAAATTATCAACAAACCTGTGATAAAATTCTATCATACCTAAAAAAAAAAAGTTATGCCTTATTTTTAGGTGACCTTCTCTTTTCTTTTTTTTTTTATCCCTTCAACCAACTCTTTCTTCGGCTGGAGACCCTCTTCAGAAATCTTTGGCTGAAGACCCTTTTCAGAAATCTCATGTCCAAAATACTCCACAACTCTACTTGCAAAAATGCATTTCTCTGCCCTGAGTACCCTTCCCCTTCAGACTTGGTCTGATTCTAACAGCGGACTGGGGAAAGTAGCAAAGATAGCTTGACTGTTCTATCCATCAAGACACTTGCCCAAAATGCCTCTTCTCTTATATCGGGGGGGAAAAAAAGTGGAACCCAACCGGATTACCCTACTACTGAAGTTAGGGCCTGAATCTTCAACCTCAGAAGAGTGCAGTAGTGCAATTGGCCTAGAAACCCTGCTTAAATTGATAAAGGAAGGAGGCCAATGACCCTGGCCCAATGCATGACTGATGCACAAAACTGGAGTATCCTCCAAAGAATCTTTAAGATAACCCCCATCTTTTTTGGGGTAGGTTTGAGGAGACTGACCTGCAGTTCATCAGAAGTCACAGAAACATCTCCTGAGCTGGCCCCAGTTACAATTTTTGGTGATTGATGACTGCAAAGATGCACCACACAGCAAGATGAGTAATAACAGTTTATTACTAAGTTGTATAAACATACAAAGACCCCCAACTCTCCTCTGGCCGCTCTCCCCAACTGTCATTTTAGAACACCTGCCTGCTGTTCACCATAACATTGCACTAGGCCGCCATGACATTCTGCCAGTCCCTGCTAAGTGCAATACACAACAATGACAAACCCTAGTGTCATCAAAAGGTGAATTGTCAGTCTGCGGTGTGCCTGTACTACCTGAAAAGACTCTCCCCATGAGTAAAATATCATTGGTTATATCAACAACCTTACACCCCTGGCTCTGAAGCACTCTGCCACCGGTTTCAATAACTTGGTGAAACACCCGGGGGCTGATGACAGTCCAAAAATGAAGTACAATGAACTGATAAAAGCTGCCATTCCAAAGAAATTGTAAGAACCGTCTGTGTGACTGAAAGACCAGAACCATAAGGTAAGCGCCCTTGAGATTCTGCCGCACAAACCAGTCCCCTAGCCTCAGAATGTCTTTGACTGTGGCCAAAGTCTCCATCTTGAAATGGTGGTACAAAATAAACGGTTTCAATTCCCTTAAATTGATAACTGGCATGCAACATTTGTCCTTTTTCCTAACCAGATAGATATTGCTGAGAAAACCATGAAGATGTACCTTGGTCCTCTATATAGCCCTCCTTTCCAGAAGACTTCTGATTAATTAAATTGCGATGTTACCTGGAGAAAAACATCACTCTGCTGGGCAACTTTTGATAAGGGGCATCCACAAAGTCAAGTTGGAATCCCCACCACTGTCTGCAAAACCCATGGGCCGGGCCAAACAGGCCACCAGTTTCCTATAAAGAAGTTTCATCGTCCCACCAACATGACCATCCCAATAAAGCAGCCAACTTGCTGTAGGAAAAGCAGCTTTGCCTCTACTGCCCCTGAGGTCTTGTGCCCTGTTGTATTGGGCTCTCTGGTGAAAGAAAGGTTTCTTTGGCTCTAGAACTGCATATCAGATTGCCTTCTGGGAAAGGATCCTGCAGCACAGGTATTAATGCCAGCAGAATGGCCCCTGCTATGGCCGGCAATGAAAGAAACCCCTGGGTAAAAAAACTTTTTTCAATGACACCTAGGCCTTTTCCAGGGCGTTAAATGTGCTAACAGATTTTTACAAAATAGTCCCTAATCAGGAGTGGACCTGATTTTCCTAACCCTTTGGCAGTCCCAATCCCTCGAAATTTCAGGCAAATATTCAAGAGGATACCCTTCCTGTGTTCCTAGGTCAAGGATGAATTAGCGTCCCGCAGAAAACAAACAGCTATTTGGGCACAATTGCTGATCTCCACTTGTTCGAAGAGCACTTCTGAGCCCTTGGCCTCTTCCACCATATCAAGGATCTTTACTAATGGCCCTACCATTCTCTACAGTCTGTCCTGGCACATCTGCCATGCCCTGTCCACCCCTTTCGACACATGCCTTCCAAATTTAGAGAAGAAAGTAATCAACTAGGGGTCCATTGCTGGGGT
Source organism: Ambystoma mexicanum (assembly GCF_040938575.1). NCBI lineage: Eukaryota > Metazoa > Chordata > Amphibia > Caudata > Ambystomatidae > Ambystoma > Ambystoma mexicanum. Next base: position 284,677,201 of record NC_090921.1, on the reverse strand, counting down.
GGACGCTATACCATCAGGATGCTTGGATGGTGGGCACAATGCCTTCATCCTAGACCTGGCTGCTGTGTCTTAATTTATGTTTGTCATGATTCATGCCCCTGGTCATCATGGCCAAACCAGCCTTTCGGCTGGGGCCAGGTTATAGGCTTTCATTGTGGCCTGAAGGGCCACAAAATACCATCAGGGACTCTCTTGGAGCCAGTCTTGGTGCCAGGCTCATACTGTTATGTGAAGGATAACATTTGGATTGTGACTTCAGTTAACATGGAGGCACTCACATAGCTCAGTTCGAAAGAACTGAGATATGCGGTCTAGTGTTTGGGGTGTGGCCGGCCTGGGACTACTTTACCTGGAACTATTTTACCTGGGCTATATAAGCCACACCCAAACAGCAGCACATGCTTTGCGTTATTCTGCAGTTAGCAGTGTAACGCTCACTGTGTCTGTTCTGATCTCCAGTGTTTCTTGCATCCTGCCACATGCTGAATCCTGTATCTGGAAGAAGAAGAACACCATTATTCAGCATTTACCTGTAAGTAGCAGCCTGGCTTTGGTCTTGAATCTCTCATCTTCAAACTACCACCAGCTGCTCACCTGAATACACGCGATCCGGGGATTCTTCATCACGACGCCGCATCCATCTTCAAAACGCTGCAGCAACCTGAAAAAGAAAAAAGAGAAACATTATTAGTGAGCGCTCGCTCACGGCCATGCAAGGACACCGAAAACCACTTACCAGGTGCAGTCTCTCCTTGATCTCGGACCATCACAGCGGCCAGAACATCATAACGACCTGCAAAGGAAGCAGCGCAGGCACAGCTTAGCAAAAAGAAAAGGCAAGAAAGCGCCGCGCACCGCGCATTAACTTACCTTGCTGGGATTCTCATCCTATACAGCACGGCAACGCCAAAACTCTCCAACTCATCTGAGGGAAAGAAACTAGAGACATTAATAACAACAAAAAGGCAAAAGATGAAAAGGGCAAGATAAAAGACTGTAAAACAGTAGTACCTACCTCATCAAACAAATCGGAGTCACAGCAGGCCTGGACCTGAACATGGGGCAACGCACCAGTGAAGCAACTAGGTTGCGAAACGCCCACACCTCCAACGCGCCCCTGCACAGAGACGCAGGACGGAGAGCACACCATACCTAATATTAAGGGGAGGAGAGAGACTAGACTTAAGGGAGGAATTTGAGGCGGAAGGAGGTGGGAATCAATCCAAGAGAAACATTTAAGCCTTATATCCAGTTCTCCTGTATTGCAGGCGCTATCCATGTCCAACACACTATCAAGAGAGAGGGTTTGAGAGTGCTAATCTTCCAGCCAGGGCTGAGTGGCGTCCCCGTGGATATCAGTTGAGTGTTAAAATGTTGCAGGAATCTGCCTGCATATTCTGTTATCTGTGAGGGCACCCATTCCGAGTGTTAGGATGTTATAATAGCTCAGGACTAAACCTATAATTGTCCTCTAATCCTGATGGACCCCATTGTGAGCTACTGGCGTCGGCAGCAGGTCTGCAATTTAAGGTGGAGGGGCACCTGCACCAAAGGCCTCCAGCGAAGGGATTAGAGCTGCCCTTCTGGCTGTCTATTTGGTCCTCCAGGCCATAGGATCATGGGATTGCCTGAAGCAAATCAATCATGGATGATACCAGCATCGCCCCTGTCCTCGTGTATCCCGGCATAGGAATACCACCCCATTGGGTCTGCTATTCTGGGTGTTTCCTTTTATTTGCAGCAGGAGCATTAGACCCAGACTCCCAATAGCCTGTACCTGCCCATGCCTACCATTATACTGGGAGCAGGAGGGGTGTTATAGGAGTTCCTAGGGCAATAGAAACTGAAGCCTGTATGGTTTGTGAGAGGGAGCGGAGAACCTTTGATCCAGGGGTTTGTCCATTCCTTGGGACGGCATTCCTTGACAAAAGACAATAAATGGGAGACCACCAGCGGATGCAGGCAGCATGGTGGTCTGAGTGTTCCTCTCCCTGCTAAACCTCGGCACGCAGGGAAATTCAACGGCTTGCCCAGCCCTTAAGCAACGGATACTCGCCAACAGAGGGACAGAGGGGACCGGGAACCACCAGTCCTTGGCCTGAGCAAACTCGGACCAGGGAACACACATGACGGACCCTCAGAAGTCACCTGGCGCCCGGACCTCTGCGACAAGGCCGCCCCGCTCAGCAGTGCGGTAGCGCAAACGAGATGCCCTGGGACGCTGAGCGGACTGATGGAATCACTGAGCTGTTTCAGAGCCACACATAACCCCCCTGCCACTGCCTAAACCTGAAGCTGGGGATCGTGAGAGAAGTGACAGGCTCGGGTAGATCGGGAAATCAGGCGGTTGGACGGACTGGTTTTCCCTGCCCGGATCTACCGCAGCCTTTGCTACCCACTTAACGAACAGGATTCCCGGAACTGACGCATCCTCAACGGACACAGGACGCATCCTCTGAAGCTCGGTTCCGGGACCTGGCAAGTAAACGAGGCAGTAATCATTCCCGGCTCCTTCACCAAAAGAGCGGCAACAACATCGGAAGAACAGTGCTTCCCCGCGCCCTTCCCTAGGCAGGGCGCAGTGGCCCCAAAGGACAGAGAGCGCAAGGAGAACAGAACCAAGCAGCCAGCCTTCAGAATTAACACCAGCGTCGGACTCTTGAGAAGCCTTTGGCCCAAACCTGTGTAGGGCGGGGCCCCGAGCATTAACAGTAATCGACCCCCCCCCCAAGAAACCTAAGGACAACTGTACATTACCTTACAATTATATACGGTCTTGAAGCCACCCCAGCGCAAGGATAAGCGCCGGCCCACTTCCAGAGTTGTAGGCTCACTGACGAAAAGAGCATGGCAGCGTCTTCACTGCACTAGAACAAAACAGCGTTGCGAGCGTCCCTGGAACTCAATGTGGAGAAGCTGCTCGGGGGCGTACTGGGCTCGGGTCGGCTCCGGTGACAGCACAGCACCACCACAGAGAGCCTCGAGATGCCTTTCAGCGGTCCGAATGAACCGGCGGCACCGAGAGGAGGTCTCCCTCTCCACCAGCAAGTACCCCGGGTAAGGAGAGCGGGAATGACGCAGTGGGGAGAGAATTCAACTCCCAAATAAAGAAAGCGAAAAGCGAAACCGGAAATTAAGTCACTCTCAACCCCCCTCCCAGCACGGGTCCTACCTGCCGAGCCCCAACACCAAGGGGCTGCCACACCTTGCCCCAGCTCCCATCACCGGAGGGGGGGGCTGGTATAAATCACCCCTGCCCTGAAAGGCTGTACTGGCACAGCCACCCGGGCCAGAGAAAGAACCACTGAACTCTGAGGGTCGCACTGATCACCAAGTGGGGTGAATGTCTGCGAAAGCCCGAGAATTAAGAAAGGATTCAACAGTAGGCTGCACCCAAGAATCCTAACAGCGGACCTGCTGAGAAGTCACTCACCGAGGGCACAAAAGCTCACTACCCAGCAGCCCATCACCTGCCAACAGTGCCCAACATCTCACCAGGTGGAACCCTCGGGGCAGTCCACCCTCCGTTGCACAGAACGCCTGGTGATCATGCCGTAGAGCGCCCTGCTAGGCTCCGAAGCCCACGCTGTCCACCTAAGCTAAAGTGGAACCATGAGGGAGTCCTAGACACGAAGAAGGGGCGGCGGGGAATCAGCCCCCCAGACGTTTGAAGCAGGTGCAGCTAGCGGTATACGCCGACACCTGGAGTCGGGCTTCAGAGACCCACTGCGAGGACCGCTCAGGACACAGTGACTCGCACCCTGTCAAATACCTGGACGCAGAGCTGTCTGCTCCCCTCTACTACAAGAAACATTGCAGTGCAGAATCCACATCTCAAAGAACAGCACCAAGAGCACTCACCTGCCCCTGCGGTGCTCCAAAAAGTTCCTGCGGAGCCAGCCCCCCTCTATCGAGCGGTCCCGGATCCAAAGCCTAAAAGAAACCCCTAATGAAATGCCGGCGTCCCTGGAAAGAAGGGTCAAGGAGCTCATAGCCACCATATTGCCTTTGCCAATATCCTCACAACTTGAATTCGAAAGGGTCCACAGAGCCGGAGGTCCCCCGGGAGTCCAAGATCAGTCCTGGCCAGGTGCCATCACTATAAACACAAGGTGGACATTCTCCGGCGAGGGAGAAGGACTCAATAGACTTCGAAGACTCAAAAATCAAAATCTATCAGGACTTGTCAGCCACCACGTTAGCCCTAAGGAGGGCCTGTTGCCCCCTCACCTTATGGTTGCAAGACAAAGCCACAAAATACAGATGGAACCACCCGTTTGCCCCGATATTCACCTACGTAGACGAAGAATACAGAGTTACCTCGGGAGAGGAAGCCAAAGGCATACTTAAAGGCCTGCAGAAAGGGGTGGGACACAGTTGACAGCAAAGAAATTCCCTCCTCCTCGGAGCTGTCGCGAATGCCCGCTGGCCCCTGGCTGTAGAGAAGCCGATACAAGGGCAGAAGCAAGTTTAAATAAAACTTAACCCCCCCTTGACAAGGCCAGAGGGGGGGAAGGAATTGCGCACAAAGCAAGTTGCGAGGGGGCTAGAGGACGCGCACCATGAATGAGGCACAAATGACATTCAGCGCCACCACCCGAACGAGACAAACTATGTCCAAAACCTCATCCCACATCTTGGTGCCTTTATCCTCTATGTGACCTCCCTCCTCTCGGCATCACTGCCTACAAAGCAGCCAGGCTGGGCACTTCAGAATGTTGACAGCTAGCTTTCGCACGACACACTGGTCAATGATGGCAATCGTTGTGCAGAAAGCTTCCGGGGCAACACCCATTGTGTGGCCCTATGTTCATGCCAAGGGCATCTCCATTGTTTCAGGGAGATCACTCCTACTTTCTTTCATCTTATTGTCACTCCTCTTTTTTCTTTCACAACGGACAGGGGAGAGGGAAAGAATGGGGGAGTCCTATCAAAACACTGAGGGAAAAGGTGAAATATCAGGGTCCGGAGAAATCCTTCCTCCGAACATATTTTCTCAACGTAAACAGAGCTCTAGTCGACCAACAGGGAAGATGTATCCTCATATACCCTTGACACACAAGGGATATAAAAAACTAGGAGTACAGGACAAAACATAACACACCAGGCCTCTGATAGTGTACGCTCCATACACAGATAATGGCGGATGACACCATCCGAATAGGGTCCCTCAACGTCAAGGGCCTCAACTCACTTCAAAAGAGATCCATGCTGGCTCGAACATTCAGACAAGCTAAATTGGATATCCTCTTCGTCCAGGAGCCCAAATTCAAGTGCAATGAGGAATTTGACATAAAAGGGAAATATTTAGGAGGAACCATGTGGGCATCAGGGGCGAAGAAGAAAGGAGGTGTAGGCATCCTGTATCGCTCTTCCTTGGGACTCCAAATATCGCATATACATAGAGACCCGGGGGGAGAGATTCATACAAGGCGCCATCAGATCCAAAACAGTGACACTGTGTGCAATATACGCTCCAAATACCCATTATTTATCTTTTTGAGAGACCTCTTTGCCAAGCTTGACGGGTAAGGATTGGGTTCCCTTATCTGTGGGGAGGGACTTCAACCTGATTATGGACCCAGCCCTAGACTGGAAATCTTACAGAGAAGGCCCTCTACCCCCGATAGACAAGCCTTCCAACACAATATCTCGGAACACCTATTGATTGCGTGTCAAAAACCCACAAAGCAAAATTTACACATTCTACCCTCCACCTCACCAAACCTATTCACGCATAGATTGTTTTCCTGGAGGGGCACTTTGAACGCTTAATTGTAAAGGCAGCCATAGAAGTAGTGGGGTGGTCGGATCACGACATGGTTACAATTGACCTCGATCTGGGCCCTGGCAAGCTGGTAGAAAAACGGTGAATGTGTAGAGATACGCTGTTTAAAGATGGGCCCTTCAGGGAATCATTAGGCGAAGAAATATGCATTTTCTTCAAAAGAAACAATACAGGTGAGATCCCCTCCCTTCGGTGTGGAAGCAGCGAAAGCCACGATAAGAGGCCTGATAATAGCCCTGGGATCCTCGGTCGAAAGGTTAAAACTCCTCAGAGAGACCCAGGTTAAAAGAGCGATAGAAGACAGAGAGCAAGACCTCGCGGGGGAAGAGGGAGACACGTTGGAAACCAGGGCAAAGATCAGGAGCCTCAGAAGGGAATTGAAAGAAATATGGAAGGAAAAGGTGTTAACCCACCTACGATATGTGAAACAAAAGTATTTCGAGAAGGGGGACAAAGCGCACCCACTAATTGCAGCCAGACTCAGGAAAGAGAGAGCAGTTCTAAAAATCAACTCTGCCTCGAAAGCTGTTTTGGTGTGCCCAATGGATATCACAGCTCGTTTTGCTCAATACTACGAGCAGGTATACACATCAGACACAGACTCCTCCCCATAGCGTGCCGCTGAGTTCGTGACCAGAGTCACGTTCCCACCATTATCAGCCACAGACCAAGAACACCTGAATAGTCCCATCTCTATGGAAGAGGTTGATCACGTCATTTCCCACCTAAAAGCGGGCTCTGCTCCAGGCTCAGGCGGGTTTACCCCGACTTATTACAAAAGGTTTAAGGGAGCTTTAACCCCATTCCTAGCCCTCCTTTTCAACAGCATCATGTCCACCAGGCAAGCCCCACCCACTTTCACAGAGGCAAGGATTATCGTCATACCCAAAGAGGGGAAAGACAGGCTAGAATGCGGTTCTTACAGACCGATATCTCTGTTAAATGTTGATGCCAAAATATATGCAAGCATCATGGCCAAAAGATTGAGTAGAGTCCTCCCCAAGCTAATCCACACTGACCAAGCAGGATATGTCATGGAAAGGCAAGGAGCGGACAATGTTCGCAAGACATTAGATCTAATGGCATCCATCGAGGCATCGGATGTGGAACCCACGCTGATCTCGGTCGATGCTGAAAAGTCCTTCGAAACAGGTAGAGTGGGGCTTCATGTCACATATCCTGCACAAAGCAGGCCTGGGGTCTGAATGGGTGAGAGGTGCGCAGGCTCTATATAGAAACACTCAGGCCAAAGTCCTAGTGAACGGGGTAGCATCGACATAGTTTGCATTAACAAGAGGAATCAGACAGGCCTGCCCCCTCTCACCGCTCGTCTATGTTCTGGTCATGGAACCCCTCACCCAAAATATCAGAAACGATGACAGGATCAAGGGGTTGGTTAGACACGGCAGAGAATACAAGTTTGCTTTGTTTGCGTACGAATTAAGAAAAAAAAAAGGTAGCAGGCGCTCCTCTCCAGAAAGAACATGGTATGATAACCTGTTCTGAGATGAGAGTTTGCAGCACACACTTTTTGCTCACTGTACCTTTCACAGATGGGAAATATCCATTTGCATGTCAGTCTTTGTCCCGCCCACATGGCCAGTCCAGCAACGAAATGCTATGGCAATTCCTCTCTGAACAAGAGTACCAAAAGCAACCCCATACACGTGTTTCAGCCTTGTTGGGCCTCATCAGTGAGGTGAAGCTTTGTCTCTCTGAGCACAGTGAGCAGGGAGTCCATGTCTGGTTGCCCCCAGGTAACTCAGGGTGACCAACCCCAAGTTCCTTGCAAAAATGTCAACAACAACAAAAAAAGTAGCAGGCACTCCTCTCCAGAAAGAACATGGTATGATAACCTGTTCTGAGATGAGAGTTTGCAGCACACACTTTTTGATCACTGTACCTTTCACAGATGGGAAATATCCATTTGCATATCAGTCTTTGTCCCGCCCACATGGCCAGTCCAGCAACGAAATGCTATGGCAATTCCTCTCTGAACAAGAGTACCAAAAGCAACCCCATACACGTGTTTCAGCCTTGTTGGGCCTCATCAGTGAGGTGAAGCTTTGTCTCTCTGAGCACAGTGAACAGGGAGTCCATGTCTGGTTGCCCCCAGGTAACTCAGGGTGACCAACCCCAAGTTCCTTGCAAAAATTTCAAAAACAAAAGTAGCAGGCGCTCCTCTCCAGAAAGAACATGGTATGATATCTTTGTTTGAGGACGATGTGCTTGCCTATGTCACTCATCCCTCGCATTCCATTCCAGCTCTCTTGCGAGTGATAGAGGAATACGGGTCATACTCTGGTTTCCGGGTAAAATGAAATAACAGTAGTCCTCCCCCTTAAAGGCAATGAAACGCAGCCAGACACGACCCCACAAGACTGGGGCTTTAAAGTCACGCAGCCAAGCATACGTAACCTGGGGATTACGATAACAAAAAACCTGCAGGAACTATATCAGACGAAATATAAACCGCTTTGGGCTACAATCCAGAGAGACTTAGACAATTGGTACACGCTGAACCTCTCATGGGCGGGGCAGGCTAACTGCAATAAAAATAAACATCCTGCCACAACTCCTTTTTCTGTTCCAATCCCTCCCTGCCACGCTTCTGGTTGCATTCTTAAATACGGCCAAAAAAACCCTGTTGACATTCCTCTTGGAAGGGAATAAAGCAGGAATTGCCTGCAACACACTAATCCTCCCAAAGGAGAGGGGTGGCTTAGACTACCCAGACCTTCATGCATACTATGCAGCATCACAGCTGCGCATCCTTGTAAACCACATCTGAGAGTCCAAAAGTAAGCAATGGGTCAACCTAGAAAATAACCTCTTTGCCACAGTAACTATAGGCAAATGGTTATGGGCCCCTCCCAACGCGATCCCGCGTAGAGCACGGGAACACCCAGTCTTAGAAACACTGTGGGCCTTATGGAATAGGAAAAACCCTAACATGGTGGGAGTTACGAACTGGCCATCACCCCTCAGCTGCATTTGGGCCCCCCCAATCAGAGATTCCATCTCAGAACCTCTCCGCATCTAGCCCCAATACGAGCAAGGTCTGGTTAGAGCCGGCCAGATGTGGCGAGACGATATCCTCCTGACCAAGGAGGAACTCGAAAACGCACAGCAAGGCCTGAGCATCAAACCCCTTCCATATCTACAAGTGAAAGGGGTCCTTACAGACCAGAAATGGAAAGGCCAATTACAACGCCCTCTCACCCCTTTCGAGAAGATTCTAGACACACATCTGGGTACCAAAGGCCTCATAACTAGCATGTAGAGGGCTCTCATACACAGGGGCCACCTCCCACCTCCAAACACAAAAGCGAAGTGGGACAAGGAATTGGGCTGGGATAATAACCAAGAGGGCTGGGACGCCATATATAGAGTGGTGTGGAAATCCTCCATTGCTATGCAATACAAAATGCACAACTGCAGGATCCTCACACAGTGGCACCTGACCCCCCAATGCCTTGCCAAAATGTATGAAAGTCTTACTCCTTATTGTTGGAGAGGGTGCGCGCAGGTATGCACATACTGGCATCAGTGGTGGGGCTGTCCCCACATACAGCTGTATTAGAAGGAAATCCTGGGGTGGATCCATCAGATTGAGGGCATCCACAGAGATGTGACACCCCTTCTAGTCCTCTTTGGGGTCGAACAAATAGAAGAGAGATACCTGTTCTTCCCACACATGCCTAGAAATTTGCTACTACCAGCTCGTGTTTGCATCATGATTAAATGGAAAGCCAACTCTCTGCCCACCAAAACAGATTGGCTGCGGAAAATGAAAGAAATGTATGAAATGGAAAGTTTGACAGCACTACTGATGGAATCACACACACACATTGAGGCACAGTGGCTCCCCTTCCTGCAATTTTTCAGAGATGCACATATTGACTCAGACCAGCTTCTCCTCCCCACTACTCTCTGCACTAAAAATATGATGCAAAGTTACCAACCCGGAATCACACTCACACCAGCCCAAAAGCGGCCCATCACCATTATCCACTCAGCCTATTTCCCTTACGTCCTGTTCTCCACACACACATTCAGACGGCCTTCCACATGGCTCACAGCTTCCCGGCAGACAACGCAAGCTTTCACACCGCATACGACAACAGACATCCCAAGCAGTTAGGACCCGGGTGGGAGTGGGGTGGGTATAGGGGGGACGTTCTCTACAGTTTCTCTTTCCTGTCCTTAAATTTTCTAGCTCCCCTCTAATTTCTCCTTCTTGACTAAGGGGGGCAGGGGGCCTATCTAGAAAATGTTAAAACCTATCTTTGTTGATCTAAAGTTCAAGTTATTTCATTGCATTGTGATATAATGTAATGTTCATGTTATGTTCTTGCAGATCGCAAAAAAACAAATATAAAATAAAAAGACAATAAATGTCCTTGTGGGGGCATGGCCAAGATGGTGGAGAGGTGAGATATGCGCTTTCAACCATCTCCGTCTATCGCGCCAAAGCGGGCTGATGGCATTGACTGTTTAATGTTTTAAGGACCTCCAGTAGTGCTCTGCTAGCTGGGGGCAGCTACCGCGACCGGCGGATCTCTTGCTGGATGGAAAAGGGGAGACAGATGAGGCAGGGAAGCTGACCTGGCGGAGATGACTCTGCAGAGAGCAATGGCCGCCATCATTGAGCATGCCCGCGGCCGCCGGGATTCCGCACCTGAGGGGAGACTGCAGAGGCAAGCAGGCTGCCAGAGACCACCAAAGGCAGCGTGGCTAATCCAGAGATTGCTGCACGACCGGCAAGGAAGGTGCTGGTGGGCCCCGGAGGGAACTGCATCTGTGGATCAGCAGAGGCTGGATGAGGCACTGCAGGCTGGGGCAACGTCAGATTGAGTTGCGAGGCCATGCTCGTACCTGATGGCACCTCTCCACCTGGAACAGAAGTACCCAGGGGCATTGGTGCATCTGGGGTTCCTTACACCTCGAGAACATCAACTGTGGATGCCCTTGCACCCCTGATGCACACACCAAGCTGACTCGCGCAGAGGGTCTTTCACCTACTAGTGGTGAGGGGTTAACCAGTGAGTAAGTTGGATTTTGGAACTGCATGCTGTGAGACAGCGAGGGATATCCCGGTCCAACTGGCTGAGCCTCAAGATTCCCCGCTGTCGGGGACTCCATGAGGGCTGGTTAGCGTGCAAGCTCTATAGGTCCGGTGCTGGTTTGGGATCCATTTACCTGCATAATAACTAGTGGCAGTATGGAGATGCCCAAGCCCGGAAACAATAGTGATATAAAGTCTATGCAAGCTGGCATCATGGAGGGGGACAACATGAGGGCCCTGCAACCACCACCAGATACGGTGCTGCTAACGCCAGTCTTCCTGACCCAAAGAGGGATATTAAGGAGCCCCTGTATTCCGAGATGGCGAACCTTCGTAAAGAGGTGGTTGACTCTGCACGTGAATTAATGACGGCGATGGGGGCACTCGGGGACAGAGTGGACCACACCAAAAGATCTATGGCCGACATGGAAGCAGAGCTAGGTGATGTCGAGGGGGTCGTAGCTGTCCTCAAAGAAGATACGGAGGCACTGAGACTTAAATGCGACGACTTGGAGGACAGGGCAAGAAGAAAGAATGTGCGCATCAAATATCTTAAGGGATCGGCCTCGAGAGGAACTCGCTGGATCGCCCCCCTCAGAGACAGTTGTAAAATTCCATGACTATAAAATTAAAGAGTCAGTCTTGGGAGAAGCGAGGTAGGCTAATCGGATCTAATTTCGCTACTCAACCACTCAGATATTCCATGACGTATCCCAGCCTATGCTACAGAGGAGAAGAAAGATGAAGCTGCTTACAGAGGAATTGAGATGCCGGGATGCGAGATACAGGTGGACTTACCCCTTCGGCCTGCAATTTAAACTGAGGGACAAGGTTCACACTGCCTTTTCGGCTGAAGAAGGGGCACAGCTCTTAAACATTCAGATCTCAGACTTGGGCCTGCCTGGCTCAGCGCCCTTGAGAGAGATGGAGCCCAATAGAGAGACATGGAATACGATACAACGCAACAAAAAAGTGAGCTGATCAGTGACATTCATTGTGCTGTTATTATTTCACAAGTGACCACTAGAAGTTCGATTATGAATCTGCCTCTGATAAGGACTGTATTCCGGATGGGGCCAGGGATGGCCTGAGAGGTTTTACTGTTGCTTGCCACCAAGTTTTCAAGTTGTATGTTTGTCTGCTTTGGATCGGGGGGGGGGGGCAGGGGAGCAGAGGGAGGTGTATCTTCCACTGCAGTCGCTAGGATGTGTGAAAGCTACCAGGGGAATAATAGGGAGTATGGGGAGTTTACTGTAGCAGGAAGGTTCACTGTTTGGAATACATGCATGAGAAGAGTGCAAATATCAGGGCAGCCTGGTGGTGGGGGCTTTGTAGGAGCTGATAATGGAGTCTGCATGCATCTTTGGGAAAAAAAGAACCCAACGCTGCCAACATGGTGATTAATGTTGGTATCTTGAATATATGGGGTCCCAGCACCCCTAATAAGTGCACTCAGTTATGTAGGGAACTCAAGTGTCTAAAACTACATCTAGTAGCCCTTCAGCCCTTGGTTAGGGACCAAGGTAGGATGCGGAACAGATTATATCTGCACCAATTCCACGCATTGGCAGATGTCAAAAGGGCTAGGATGACCATTTTATTGATAGGGACCTAGGATTCACGTGTGTTAAAACTAAGAAGGGGACAGGCTGCAGGTATGTCATAGTGGTTGGCTCCCTGCAAGGGAAGCTGGTAACTATTGTCGCATTCTACACCTCAAACACTTCCCAAGAAGCAGTTATGCTGCAAGTTCTGGATATAGTGGGGAAATGGGGCCAAGGAGACCTTATACTTCTGGGGGACATTCAAGTTCAACGAAGTATCCCAAGAACGGGTTCTGTCCATCCTCACCCTAAAACCCTCTAATTGTAAAGGCAACACTTGTCCATCGCACATAGTTAAACTATGTGCCCCCACTCTTACAGACGTCATTAGCGCCTCCTTCTCTGCCAACCTTGGCCCAGAAAACATCAAAGCAGCGTGGAACACCCCCTCCTCAAGAAACCCACACTCTCCCCTCTCAACCAACTATCATCCTATTACCACAGTGGCCTTCCTATAGAAGATAATAGATTGTGTAGCATACTTACAAAATCAATCCTTCCTTGAGTTCAACCACCTCCTTATCTCTAGACAATCAGGATTCCGCCCTAAACACAGCACAGAAACCACCTTTTCGCACTTAAAGATCCAGTTGGACAGCATACGTGACTCCGGAAAGGTTAGCATGCTACTGCTTCTAGACTTGTCTGCAGCATTTCACCTAGTTAACCACAAAACACTGTGCCTATATCTCAGTCAGATTGTCTTTAAAACAGTAAACCTGGCTCACAAATGCATCTAAGAAGAAGCTTTGCCTTATCTTAATTACTGCATCACTCGGAATATACCTAGTCGCACCATAAGATCCAGTGCCAGCCTCTCTCTTGTCACTCCTAGCTACAAAAGCAAAAGAGCAGGAGCCTTCAGCTTTGCGGTTTCCACTCCCACTGTTTGGAACTCTCTACCATCTTCCATCAGAAATGAACAATCCTACAACAAATTTAAAAAACGAGTCAAAACCTGGCTTTGTGATAAATAGGTCTAAATTCTATTTCTAGAATTTCTGTATTACTGTTTTTACTGTCAATGATTCACTTACTGTCTGTAACAAACGCTGTGATATCGCTGTGTTTGGGAGTTGTAAAGACTGGAGGGGGTTATCTGTACTCCTGCCCTCTATATGGCATAGTAGAAGCACAGAGCACCCCAGCCAAGATTCTCCATATGGTAGAATGGACGAGCAACCAAGGCTTAAGCTCTCAGGAGGTGATGCAGGCTGATTCTTAAGTACAGTGTAGTCCCCAAGCCCCACACAAAGGAATGTCCACACACTATGTTATGTGCTAACACAGTCCTTTATATATAAATAAGGTTCAAAGCATATACACACATTAATAACATACTTTGTTCTTTGGTAACTCTAGTATGGCAAATATATATAATGTCTGTTTGGTACCACACTTAACTATTGACTCATTTAACATGCACCAGCTGCTGACAGTTCTAATGGCATAAAAATCAAACAGTAATGTGTATCAGCGTATCAGCACAGGACATAGGAAGGAAGACAAGTTAGATTAACTAATTGCAGAATGGTTCCCTTGCTACTAAGACACAGTTCTGTGTGAGGATCCCCCCACCTGGGCAACCTGCAATCTAGTGTATTAACAAGCCCAGTTATTAATGTTAAAATAGTCTTGTGACCTAGTCAAAAATGTTCCAGTACCCCAGTCTACCTACGTTTAGCAGAGTTCTTTGACATGGACTCCCTTTAAAGCAGGAGCCACAGTGCGTAGAGTGTCCTCAAAGAAATGTGAACCTCGGCATCGAGAGTCCTCGAAGAAAAGAGTTTTGTGCAGCAAAGAATACTCTATGAACGTAGGCCCGGCAGTGGGCATTGTGTGTCGGCATCGGATGTCGGCGTCGACGATCGGGACTCGACCGCGGCTAGACGTCAGATCTTCACTTTTTCAGCGTCTTTGTAGACTTTGGGTGGCGGGAAACCCACCGGCGGATTCTCCTCGGTCGTCGACAACCTCGACTTTCTCCGGCGAGACAAAGTGGTTAATGGTGATGGCAAGGGAGCCCTTCTTTCAATGTTCTTAGTTAAAGGTGGAGTGTTGTGGATAGGAAAGGCCTAAAATGCCTAAGGCTCCAAACTATACTGAAAGATTCCTTTTCAACAGTAGCCCACCTAGGTTCTCTACCTCTGAGTTGCCTACTGATGAATATGATAGGATGCTCCCTCCCTTTGTCATCTAACTGGGACAAGATGGCTCCAATTGCGGTGTCACAGGCATCAGTTTGAACAATAAAGGGTTTGCTGTAATCAGGTGCACACAACACAAGTGCCCTACACAGACTTTCCTTCAAGCCAACAAAGGCCCTCTGACAGTCTTCCATCCAATTAACCTTCTTTGGTTGTTGGGGCAAAGTTAGAGCTGTCAGAGGGGCAGCTATGGTTCCATAGTCCGCCATGAAGTTCCAGTAATACCCAGGGAGGCCTAAAAAAGCTCTCACCTGGGTTTGAGTAGTGGGAGTCTCTCCCAGTCATGTACATCTTCTACCTTGCTGGGAGAGGTTGGATTTGACCCCCTCATACCACATGACAAAGGTAAGTGACTTTCCCCTGAGCGATCTGGCACCTGGGGGCCTTGATAGTGAGGTTATCCCTTTGCAGGGCCTGCAACACCCGATCCAAATTGTCACAAAGTCCAGAATCCAAGGCGCAGGAGCGACGTAGTACCAACCACCCCCACTTTGGTCGTGGAGCCCGCAAGTCAGGGCTTACACGGGTTTCCTGGACCAGAGCAGGGAAGGAGGGTTAGGGTCTCGATGGTTGGATAGGTAGGGGGAGTTAGGTAAACCGGATTGAGGGTGAGGTAGAGGTTATGGGTGGGACTGGGGTATTTTGCAGGGAAGGATTGGTTGCTGCGCACTTTTGTTCTGGTGTCCTCAGCCCTTACTAACTACTTATACATAAGCACCGTTTTGCACATAAGAACATTCTTATACTGCCTAACTCTAAGTCATCAGATCGGTACAGGAGTTAGCATGCAACTTAGCTCTGGTTCTGTGTCTCGTCCATGAAGGGCGGTCGCGTCCTTGGCACGTCTGAAGGGTTGTTTTCAAAAGGTCCAAGCTAAAAGAAATTAACAAGCATTAAAACATGCCCACTGTCATTGTCTGCATTCACCTCATGCAACTTCCACTCACACAGACACACACTAAAATGCCCCTCTCAAGACCTGTATAGTGCTTTCGCACTATGCTACGCAAGCGATCTTCTTGCAGACCCCTGCGAACATGATAAAATGCACAAGCGGTCTTCCTGCAGACCCTCGTGACCAATTGGTGCTTTAAATCTGTGGTAGGTATCTCTGGTGCTGTGTTTTCGCCTCACGGGTTTAACTATGGTCTCCGAGAGGCGGAAACATCCCAAATGACAAATCGCCCGTGCACAGGTTAATTTAACCCAAAAGAATGCCGCCGCCGCATTTAGCGCCGAAGTTAGGCCACTTAGCTTTTCGTAGTGGTGCAGGGGCTCTGGGTGGGCAAGCGATCCCCCCTGCACTTCCCCCTCGATCCCCTTGGGCTCTTAGCAAGGAGGAGTACTTATCTCGTGTGGGCGAGGGGCCGGGCTGCTGCTCGGATGGGGCTGGGCCCCTCGCGTGTAGTTTTGCTGGAGCTCCGGTCCAAACGTCTTGTCGGCATGGAGTCTCAAGCGCAAGCCCCGTGCTCGGGGCTCTGCGCATGCGCGATGGGGCGGCAGCTCCGTTCCTGGTCCCCGATTGGTCCAAAACATCCCTGGGCATGCTGGGGATTGTAGTCCTTTGGCGCCGGCTGCTGGGAAATGCAGTCTTTAACCTCTTTCTCCTGCACATGGGGCAAAGCAGCCTTTTGTATGGTTGCAGCTTTGTTTGTCTCTCCCCACCAGTGCCCACAACAGTACCCACAACACCCCTGCGACCAGCCTGTCCTTGTCTCTGCCTACCTGAGTCCCTGACAGTACTCCCCCTCCCACAGAAGGCAGTTGTTCTGGGTTTACTAGGGTAAGTCTTGTGAAAAGCATGCAGCAACCTGGGGGCATGTACATGCTGTGAGGGTTCCCAAGTGCGTTCCTCAGGGCCAAACCCCACCCAGTCAACGAGGTAAAACACTTGGCCCTTTTTATCTCGTTTAGAATTCAATATTGCTCGAACCTCATACTCAGGCTCCCCTTGCACCATAACGGGAGGTGGTTTCCTAGCAATCGTCCCATGTGGAGCGGGTTTCAGGAGGGAGGTGTGGAAAGTGGGTTGTATCTTCATTGGGGGAGGTAAGGTCAATTTTACTGCAACAGGGTTCACCAATTTTAACTATTGGGAATGGACCCAAATATCGGGGTTGTAATTTCCTGGGCCCATCCATGCGAAGGTTGCGGGTGGATAGTCACACTTTATCTCCTACACAGTAAAGGGGACTGGGTCGACGACGCCTGTCTGCATAGCGCTTATATGCGTCCTTGGCTTTTGTGAGACTTCCCTGCACCTCCTTCCAAACTTGCTCTATGCCCACCCGTTGTCCAGCCAACGTTGGCAATTCTAATCCTGAAGCTGGAATGGCCACTGGGAGAATCCGTGGGTGTCGCCCATAAAGGCAGTAGAACGGAGTCTTTTTGGTGGAGGCATGTGTGGCGTTATTATATGCCAATTCTGCCAACCAAGTATGCTGGACCCAGGTTGTCTCCCTACTCGTGGCAAAACACCGTAAATACTGCTCCAGGCATTGATTCACGCGTTCTGTCTGGCCATCTGTCTCGGGATGGTAACCGGACGACAAGCGGACTTCCATTCCTAGAATCTTGCAAAACTCACGCCAAAAGCGAGAGGTGAACTGTGGGCCCCTATCGGTGACCACACAATAGGGAAGGCCATGGAGGCGGACTATGTTTTGCAGAACTAATTCGGCAATTGCACCAGCAGTTGGGACTCCCTTACATGGGATGAAGTGGGCCATTTTCGAAAAGGTATCCACTATTACCAATACAGAAGTGTATTCCAGAATCTCGGGAAGATCCACAATAAGGTCCATGGTGATCGTATGCCATGGTATCGCAGGAGTCGGTAGGGGATGAAGGAGCCCAGCGGGCTTCTGGTGACTAGCTTTATTTCGAGCACACACCTCGCATCTAGACACATGCTGCAGAACGTCTTGCCGCCACTTGGGCCACCAGAAATGTCTGGCCACCAACTCCTGAGTTTTTGACTTTCCCGGGTGTCCCGCCAATGACGAATCGTGGCACCATGATAAGGCCTTTTCCCGTAGTTGCTTGGTGGGTAAGTACAAGGCTGACCCATGGTAGGGGAGTCCTTCAACGAATGTATTTTGAGGATCCTGTTTGCACCACTGATGGATATCCTGCATAGTGAGGTCTTTTAATACGGCCTCAAACAAATCAGAAGTGGCTCTAACGATACGTGTTGGGGAAATAATAGGTTGAGGTGTAATGCCTGCCTCTCGCTCTGCTGACTCGGGATATCGTGACAATATATCTGCCTTTCGATTGTTGGCTCCGGGTCTATATGTTATGATGAAATCAAACTCGGCAAAGTATTGAGCCTATCGCAACTGGTGCGGGCTCAATGTCTTGGCGGTTCTTATAAACTGGAGGTTACGATGATCCGTTATGATCGTGGTGGTATGACGTGCCCCCATCAGGTAGTGTCGCCACTCACCAAGAGCTGCCTTAATTGCCAACAATTCTCGATCGGCAATGATATAGTTCTGTTCAGCTGGGAGTAGTTTCCTTGAAAAGTAAGCCACGGGATGTAGCAGGCCTGTCTGAGGGTCCCGTTGGGACAGGATAGCACCTAGAGCATAGCTAGAGGCGTCCGTTTCCACTACAAATGGTCTGGACAAATCCGGGTGTTTCAGTACCGGGGCGTCGGTGAAGGCCTTTTTGAGTTGTTGAAACCCCTGGTCGGCCGATGTGTCCCACACAAAAGGGCAGCCTTTACGAAGAAGCTTCGTGATTGGAGTGACCAATGCAGAAAAGTTCTTTACGAAGCGTCTGTAGAAGTTCGCAAACCCCAGGAATGACTTATCTCTTTCACACTGGTAGGGGGAGCCCAATCCAAGATTGCCTGCACTTTTTTCTTGTCCATTTGTACGCCGGTTGGGGTCAGGAAGTAGCCTAGAAATTCCACGGTGGTACAATGGAATTCGCACTTCTCCAGTTTTGCATAAAGGTGGTATTCTCGCAACTTTTGCAAAACTGCGCGTACATGTCGGACATGTTCCTGGAGGTTATGAGAATATATTAGGATGTCATCTATGTACACTACCGCACATACGTCTAAATATTCTCTAAGGACCTCATCCAAGAAATGTTGGAAGGCTGCGGGGGCGTTACAGAGACCGAATGGCATAACCTGATATTCGTACAATCCGAACTTGGTCCGGAAGGCGGTTTTCCATTTGTCTCCCTCGCGCACCCACACTAGATGGTAAGCGCCTCGAAGGTCCAACTTGGTATAGATTGTCGCGTCCCTAACTTGATCCAGAAGAACTGGGATGAGAGGAAGCGGATAACGGTTCTTAATGGTTATCTGGTTCACTCTGCGGTAATCTATACAAGTCCGGAGCTCTCCAGACTTCTTCGGTACGAAGAACAAAGGTGATGACACTGGCGAATTAGAGTGGCGAATAAAACCATTCTATAAATTCGCAGCTATGTACTCCTGGAGGTGATTATTTTCAGCCTCCGTTAGGGCATATATCCGACTACACGGTAGAGTAGCCCCAGGCTCCAGATCAATTCTGCAATCAAATGGCCGATGTGGGGGTAATGATTCTGCAGCCTGTTTGTTAAACACGTCCATGAAATCTGCGTATTCTTGAGGTATACTTTCGGGACGCATTTCCTTTTGCTTAACCGAGACGTTGAGGGCACACACTGAAGGTGTACTTTCTTGCCGGCAATGTTCTAGACAATGCGGTGAGTCCAGACTGATTGAACCTGTGGTCCAATGAATTTGGGGGTTATGCATTTTTAGCCATGGTAATCCCAAAATCAGCCCGAATTGTGGGGCAGCAATGATATCAAAGGCAATGTTTTCTCTATGCCAAACTCCGCATTGTAAAGCCACCAAACAGGTGTTATGCGTTATGGGCCCTGAGCGGAGGGGAGTGCCGTCTACAGCACGTACAGGTTCCGGGTTTGCCTTTTGTTGTACTGGGATACCTAAGGTAACCACGTACTGGGCATCAATAAAATTACCTGTCGCTCCCGAGTCCACAAACATAGTGACCTGTTTCTTCTGTGTTTGGAACTCCAAACAACCCGTCAAGGTGACATGCGTAGCATAGTTCGAAATGCCTGCCATTGGGGCCCTACTACTCAACAGGCTCGATCGGGTGACCCCCACTACCGACGAGCCGAAGCGTTTCCCTGGGTCTTGGGCTTGCTCGGGCATTCACGTACAAAATGTCCAGCCTTGCCACAGTACATACAGAGGCCGTCCTTCCTCCTTTGTTCTTTTTCCTCTTTAGTGAGGGGACCTCGAACAGAACCTATCTGCATTGGTTCATCCCCCTCTGACTTGGCCGCCACCCCCCGGGATCCCTTATACAGATCCAATCGAGGCACAGGTCGTGAATCTCCTTTTCGTCTATCGCCCCGCCTTTCAGCCATTCGATGGTCGAGCCGTAAGGCCAGGTCAATCATCTCTGAGCATTCCCTTGGCTGTGGATCGACCTGGGCAATAAGGTCTTTGATGTCATCCCTCAAACCTTGATAAAAGAGGGACATCCTTTTATCATGGGGCCAGTCGGCTTCGGCTACCAGCCGGTTGAAATGAGTGACGTATGTCACTAGTTCCCTAGACCCCTGCTTGAGGCTTAACAGTTCCCGATCCTTGCAAAGGGTGGCAGCTCGCCGGTTAAATATTTTCTCAAACTCCGCCAGGAACTCATCCCAGTCATAAAGAATGGCATGGTCCTTTTGGACTAATGGATTTGCCCATGCCGCAGTGTCCCCCGTGAGGTACGATATTACAAACGCCGTTCGGGACTGAACGGACCGAAAGGCTGCAGTCTTGGTCAGAAAATGGAGACGACATTGAGTAATAAAAGTGGTAAACTTTTGTGGGTCTCCGGCGTAGCGCTCTGGAGGGGCCAACGGAACTATTGCCTCCGGACTGACGTGTACCTGCACCGGGGTAGGTGGTTGGCCAGGAAAGGGCGCTGTCTGAGCTGCTAAACTGCGCACCTGTGCGGACAGTGTGGCATAGTCCTGTCTAGACGCCGCCAGTTCACCTTGTAAGTCTTGCAGGGCTTTGGCTATTTCTTCCATGGTTTCAATGGGGGGCTGGCCACGCCACTCGGGCGCCTGAATACTACGTGGGCTTGCGCTTCTGTCACGAAGTCCAGAATCCAAGGCGCAGGAGCGACGTAGTACCAACCACCCCCACTTTGGTCGTGGAGCCCGCAAGTCAGGGCTTACACGGGTTTCCTGGACCAGAGCAGGGAAGGAGGGTTAGGGTCTCGAAGGTTGGATAGGTAGGGGGAGTTAGGTAAACCGGATTGAGGGTGAGGTAGAGGTTATGGGTGGGACTGGGGTATTTTGCAGGGAAGGATTGGTTGCTGCGCACTTTTGTTCTGGTGTCCTCAGCCCTTACTAACTACTTATACATAAGCACCGTTTTGCACATAAGTACATTCTTATACTGCCTAACTCTAAGTCATCAGATCGGTACAGGAGTTAGCATGCAACTTAGCTCTGGTTCTGTGTCTCGTCCATGAAGGGCGGTCTCGTCCTTGGCACGTCTGAAGGGTTGTTTTCAAAAGGTCCAAGCTAAAAGAAATTAACAAGCATTAAAACATGCCCACTGTCATTGTCTGCATTCACCTCATGCAACTTCCACTCACACAGACACACACTAAAATGCCCCTCTCAAGACCTGTATAGTGCTTTCGCACTATGCTACGCAAGCGATCTTCTTGCAGACCCCTGCGAACGTGATAAAATGCACAAGCGGTCTTCCTGCAGACCCTCGTGACCAATTGGTGCTTTAAATCTGTGGTAGGTATCTCTGGTGCTGTGTTTTCGCCTCACGGGTTTAACTATGGTCTCTGAGAGGCGGAAACATCCCAAATGACAAATCGCCCGTGCACAGGTTAATTTAACCCAAAAGAATGCAGCCGGCGCATTTAGCGCCGAAGTTAGGCCACTTAGCTTTTCGTAGCGGTGCAGGGGCTCTGGGTGGGCAAGCGATCCCCCCTGCACTTCCCCCTCGATCCCCTTGGGCTCTTAGCAAGGAGGAGTACGTATCTCGTGTGGGCGAGGGGCCGGGCTGCTGCTCAGATGGGGCTGGGCCCCTCGCGTGTAGTTTTGCTGGAGCTCCGGTCCAAACGTCTTGTCGGCATGGAGTCTCAAGCGCAAGCCCCGTGCTCGGGGCTCTGCGCATGCGCGATGGTGCGGCCGCTCCCTTCCTGGTCCCCGATTGATCCAAAACGTCCCTGGGCATGCTGGGGATTGTAGTCCTTTGGCGCCGGCTGCTGGGAAATGCAGTCTTTAACCTCTTTCTCCTGCACATGGGGCAAAGCAGCCTTTTGTATGGTTGCAGCTTTGTTTGTCTCTCCCCACCAGTGCCCACAACAGTACCCACAACACCCCTGCGACCAGCCTGTCCTTGTCTCTGCCTACCTGAGTCCCTGACACAAATTAGTCAAATGATCTTCCCAAGTGGAACTGTAGACAGCAATGTCATCTAGGTAGGCCAAGCAAAATGCCTCCTGCCCAGGGAGTGCATGTTGACTAATCTGTGGAAGGTGGCAGGTGCATTCTTCAACCCGTCAGGCATGACTCTAAACTGGTAGAGCCCCTGCGGTGTTGAGAATGCAGTTTTTTCCTTGGCCTGGCCCATCATTGCTATTTGCCATAAAGTCAAAGGTGCTTAGCAATTTGGTAGCACCTATGGTGTCCATGAGCTCATCAGCTCGGGGCAATGGGTGCTCGTCAGATTCGGTGTTGGCATTGACTCCTCTGTAGTCCGCACAGAACCTCCAATCCTTGGTTACCTGCCAGGAAACTTGCCCTGGGGACAAGGACCACTGGACTGGACCAGGGACTGGTTGAGGGATCAATTACACCCTGATCCAACATCTTGGTGGCCTCAGCCTGGATTTGGTAGTTCACGATATCGGACGTCCGATATCATCTGCTTTTGACAGGTATACTGTCACCAGTGTCAATTTCGGGCCTGTACCACGGGGTGAGGCACGGTGTCAGAGAAAATAGTGGGGCATACTGCAGGAGCAAAGCCCTGCAGGACCTCTGCTGCTCTGGTGTCAGATCTGGAGAGAGATGCACTCTCTCCACTGAACCATCCTAAGGGTTGCTATGCAGCAAATCAAGAAGTGGCAGACTCTCATCCTCCTCTTGCTGTGAAGCTAGCAGAAGACATGAGACTTCCTCTCGCCTGTGGACAGGCTTGAGCCTGTTAATGTGGAATATCTGAGGGGCTACCCCAGGGACTCCCATGTCAACCAGATAGTTGACTTTGCCCATCTTGGAGATTATCCTGAAGGGTCCAGTCCGCTTATCTGCCAAAGCTCGAGGCTTGGTAGGCTCCATCACAAGGATCTCCTGTCCTGGAGTCCAATCCACCTTTGAGTCCTTAAGGTCATGCCAGTACTTGTTCAATTCTTGGCTTGCCCTAAGATTTGCTGATGCCTGGCCCATCATCTGTGCCATCCTCTTTCTGAGGCCTAACACATAGTCCCCTACTTGCTTGGCAGGATCTAGAGGGGTCGCTTCCAGACCTTCTCTGATTAAGGCAAGAGGCCCCATCACGGGATTTCCAAAGGGGAGCTCGAAGGGGCTGAAACCAACACCGTCTTCAGGCACTTTGCTATAGGCAAACCGGTTTGGCTGAATTCTACACTCTAGCTGGATTCTCTGACATTCAGTGTCCTTGGTTTTAAGTTCAAGATCCCTATCGTTGAGTATCACTTGCTGTGCTGACTCCTCCTTTTTTAGTTCAACTTGAGTTTCCAACTTTTATATGCCAATATCATCCTCTATAATTCAAGTTCCAAGGCATTTCCTGAAGAAACAATGCTGGGTTTTGGAATAGAGGCAGCAGGAGAGTTGGCACTCCCAGAAACAAATTCAATTACAACCCTAGGGGCATGGTCCCCGGTGGTTTCATCCACCTCCCTTCATCAAGGGCATCACAATCGGTCTGGGAGACAGGGCAGCTATCAACTCAGTCCTAGACTTATCTTCAAGGTATTACTCCCTGGCTTCACATGCACTCTGGAGAGCCTCTAAGCTCATCCTAGTCAATTTACCATTTGCAATCGATTCCATTGCTTGTACTGAAGTTATCCTAGTACACAACTAAATCTCAAATTAACAAAGTGTGGATATTCTGTAGGTGGCGAGGTTGCACACTGATTCTTAAAACCATTAGCCTCCCACCGCTGCCACCAGTGTAAAGACTGGAGGGGGTATCTGTACTCCTGCCCTCTATATGGCAGAGTAGAAGCACAGAGCACCCCAGCCAAGATTCTTTATATGGTAGAATGGATGAGCAACCAAGGCTTAAATTCTCGGGAGGTGATGCAGGATGGTTCTTAGGTACATTGTAGTCCTCAAGCCCCCCCCCACAAAGGAATGTCCACACACTGTTCTGTGCTAACAAAGTAATATATATATATATATATATATATATATATATATATTATATATAATTACACGGCCATGGTAGTGGCCGTGTAGTTATGGTTAAATTGCTGTTTCCATAGGAAGAACACTTTTTGGGCGGCCTATAACTCCGCTCCCCCTGGACGAATCCTCACCAAACTTTGCAAAAACAGTATATGGGCCACTCTGAATTTGTTTGCAAAGTTTGGTGAGGATTCGTCCAGGGGGGGAAAGTTATAGGGGGGCTCCCAAAACGTCTTTTTTTCCCATAGACTGAATGGGGGAAAACCTTTGCGCACAGCTACAGGCCAAACCGCTGGACGGATTTTCACCAAATTTGCGGCAGGGGCTTGGTCCCAAAAGCGTGCTTTTGTAAATTCGGTGACAATCTGTGCAGTACTTTTCTTTAAAATAAACCAAAAAGTAGGTCTCAAAAAATTAGTGATATCTATGTCCACTCGGCGGTCGCACTTCCCTGTTCGCTCAGCGGACAAGATACCGATTGGCTAAGGGGCTGCCGTCATGGACGCGGACACGCGACGTGTCTGCCGATTGGCTGCAGTGAGACGTGTTCTGCGTCAGATTGTTTGGATGCGCCCGACATCTTGGATCCGCCGGCAGCACAGCGGGGACCAGCGGGAACATGCTATTTCGAAAACTATTTTGCTGTGTCATAGTGCTTGGGGAGGTTCACAGACTAAGAGATGGGTGAAAAACTGTATTTGTTTAGGCGGTAGGTGTTAATGATGTATTTTATATGCTTGCCTTGTTCGAAATGTTTGCACCTACAGAAAATGAGGGGTTTAATAAGGGTCATATTTCACACAGTGCTGTGGAAAGGCACGTTGAAATTGTTCTAAGGACACGTGTGAATTTCTCGAACATTGAAATTGAGTATATATCGTTATTACATTATTTTTTCCTATGGGTGTGCTGTAGATTAGTACGCCACCATGGGTGCAGTCAGTACTGTGCAAAGGCTCCTTGAAACTCTTCTAAGGACACGCGTGGTGTTAGCGAACATTGAAATTGAGTACATATCGTTATTACATTATTTTTTCCTATGGGTGTGCTGTTGATTGGTACGCCGCCGTGGGTGCAGTCAGTGCTGTGGAAAGGCACCTTGAAACTGTTCTAAGGACACGCGTGTTGTTAGCGAACATTCCAATTGACTACATATTGCTATTATATTACTTTTCCCAATGGGTGTGCTTTTTATTAGTACCCCGCCTTGGGTGTGTCATGCTGCAGTGGTTGTGGCCAGGGCCTAGAGTCTTGGATGCATGTCCATAGGCCATAGGCTGAAGGCCATACTTCCAAGACTGTAGGCCCTGGCCACAACCACCGCAGCATGACACACCTAAGGGATACACCTGATGTATATTATTGATTAACAATTAGATGGTTATGGGGAGTGTATACAGACTGGGGTGCATGGCCTAAGGCCATGCAACCGAGAACAAACGTGTCAACTCTAAAGTTACAAGCCAACATGGATCTCACATAGTGCGGTGGTTGTGGCCAGGACGTACAGTTTTGGCTGCATGGTTGCAGGCTGTAGGCCACACACCAAAGACTGTAGAACCTGCCCACAAGCAGTACAGGATATCACATTCATACATCACACTCATACATTCTATTACGTATCTGGTAGGTGTGGGCAGGGCCTTGAGTCCTGGGTACAAAATGAGTACATGCTACAGCTATAATGTTTCATTGTATGGGTGTGTTACTCATGTATGACCGCGCATGGGTGTAATATGCTGTGGTGGTTGTGGCCAGGGCCTAGAGTCTTGGGTGCATGGCTGTAGGCCGTAGCCCGAAGGCCATACTTCCAAGACTGTAGGCCCTGGCCACAACCACCGCAGCATGTCACACCCATGGATACACTTGTAGTATTGGTAATGGGTTAGATGGTTGTGGAGAGTGTGCACAGATTTGGGTGAATGGCGGAAGGCCATGCACCCAAGAACAAAGTTGTAAGCATGAGAGTAATAAGCTACTGCACACCCATACATTGCAATCTCTATGGACATACAGGTAAGAGTCTATACTCTCGCCACATCCACTGCTGCATACACACATATAGATACACTCGTACTTTTGTACATCACTCAGGTGGTTGTGGGGAGGCCCTGCATTCTTGGGTGCATGGCCGATGGCCATGCACCCAACAAAAAAATGATAACCTCTTAACTTATCAGCCAACATGGGTTTTACATACTACGATGGTTGTGGGCAAGACATAGACTTTTCGATGTATGGCTGCAGGCTGTATGCCTTACACCGAAGTATGTACACTCTACCCACAACCACTGCAGCATAATATATTCATACATGACACCCATACAATCGACTATGTATGTGGTCGGTGTGGGAGGCTGTAGACTTTTGGATGCATGGCTGTAGGCTCTTGGCCGTAGGCCATACTTCCAAAGCTTTAGGCCCTGCGCACAACCACTGCAGCATGTCACAGCAATGGGTACACATGTACTATTCACTATCGCTCATATGGTTGTGGGGAGTGTGTAGAGTCTTGGCTGCATGCCAAAGGCCATGAACCAAGAACAAAGTTGTAAACACTGGAGCTAAAAGCCACATCATACCCACACATTGAAATATGTATGGATATACACCCCTGGCCACAACCACTGCAGCATATCACAGGTATAGATACATCCATAGTATTGACCATCAGTCAGGTGGCTGTGTGGAGGGCCTGCAGTCATGGGTGCATGGCCGAAGCACATTCATACGTAGTGTCGTTAAAAGCACAATGGGTATGCTACAGTGTGATAGTTGTGGCCTAGATGTAGAGTCTTTGGTACACGGCCGAAGGGCATGCAGCCAAGAACAAAGTTATAAGCACTGCAGATGTAACCCACTATGGATTTTATATGCTGCATACCCATGCATTGAGAAATCTATGGACTTACAGCCAAGTCTGTAACCCGTGGCCACATCTACTGCAGCATATCACAGGTATAGGTACACTCGTACTATGAATCATTACTCAGGTGGTTGTGGGGAGGGCGTTTAGTTTTGGGAACATGGCCGAAGGCCCTGCTCCCTAATCCAACTTTATACGTACTGAAACTAAATGCAGCAATGGTTGCGATATGCTTTGGTGGTCCTGGGCAGCACCCAGAGGCTTGGGTGCATGGCAAAAGGGCATGCACCCAACACTGAAGTCATAAGCAGTGAGGTTATAAGTGAACATGGGTGTGGTGTGGTGCAGTGGGTGTATGCACATTGTAGTGTCTTGGCTGCATGGCTGCAGAGCATGCACCGAAAAATACACTTAGAAGTAGTGAAAATAGAAGCAGCATGGCTTTAACATGGAGTGATGGTTCTGGGTAGGACCTATAATCTTGCTTGTTTGGCTGTAGGCTGTAGGGTGTAGGTGGTAGGTTGTTCATCAAAGATGCTATGCCTGTCTGCAGGCTCTGCACCATATTATTGCCACAGAATAGCCCTGTACATTTGCATATGTAAGAAATGACTGTTATTATACCTGTTCAGAATACATACATGTGTTACATGATTGCAGTACTTGTGGAAAGTAGCATTTTTTAATTTCTGTTATAAAAGAAAAAACCATGTTAGTATTTGCATTTTATAAAGATTTTTTACAAAGTATAATAGACAGTTCATTTTTTTTTCCCTCATATTTAGTTCACAAACCAGTGTACTGTGCATTGTGCTCAGTTTCTGTGTTTGTTTTTCTAATCCTTGGGTCTGGGGAGAAAAACATCCTTGTTGGATTAAAAAAAGACCTTAATTTGCTATGCTACAAACTATTTTTTTTTTCTTTGAGTGTTTCCTTGTTATGTTTGTTGCCTTGTTGCCGATTTTTAACAACAATACCTGTTGGCGTATTCTAACTGTGCATTTATTGTTACGGTTCTGCGGTATTCATTTATCTGTGTCCTTGTTATACACTCTTGGGCAGTTAGATACATGATGGCGTATTCTAACTGTTTGTATTTTTCCACTTCATTTTTTGGTAGTGTAGAAGTACTCATTAGTTATTAAAATTTGGCTTCAAGAAGATTAAATACGCATTTGTAAGATTAGCTGGTAATCTCTGCTGTAGAGTAATGGTGGTATCATTACATTCCACCCATCCACATTTCTTTTTAATGTATAGAGTGTAGTGACCTGCATTGGTTGTAGCTCCTGCATGGTAGATTATAGCTACTGTTGTAAAGGTTTTCTTTCCAAGTGACACTTGACCGTGTGTGAATCCAGTTACCTTGCAGTTGTTTTTGGTACCATCTGCTTTATAACGTAGCAGCATAAGTATTATGTACTTAGTTTAGTTTGTTTATTTATAAAGCGCGTCCGAACCCTCAGGTAGCTGGGCGCATAATCATGTGCACAGCAGAGTTACATATCGTTACACAAGCATCATAATACAACAGACAGAGCATACATTAGTCCAGGCTCTGAATGTTTACGTACAAGAGTAGAATATACAGAGAATAGAATATACAGAGGATAGGCACAAAGTAGTTACAGTGGCGAATGAGGACCGGGTTACAGGTTGGTCCTGAGTAGGCTGTAGATAGAGTAAACATTACTGCAGGTAAAGAGAGGCGGCTAGCCGGTCGTGTCGGTGAGAGTCTAGTTGTTTAGGCTAGTAGCCATGATTTTACCATGGCTTTGAATGGCCAGAATGCAGTTTCCGATCTAATTGTAGGAGGGAGGGTGTTCCAACATTGTGCTGCGAGCACTGGGAAACTGGAGCCTCCTTCTGTTTTTAGGTTATAGTTGGGTATCTTTAGTTGGTGCAGGTAAGGAGTTCTTGTGGGTCTAATGGGGCAGTGTCTAGAGAATTTGTCTGAAAGGTAGCGTGGTGCAATACGTGACAGGCACTTGTGGGCGATGACCAGGGTTCTTAGCTTAATTCTGTTGCGGATTGGGAGCCAGTGGACTTCTTTGCTAACCGTGGATATGTGTGCCTTGCGCGGGAGCTTGAGGGCACATCTTAGTGCATTATTATGCAGGATCTGGAGCCTGTTCAAGTTTTTTGTAGTAGTACCTAAGTAGAGTGTGTTGCAATAGTCTAATTTAGACAAAATCAGCACTCTAGATAGGGTGAGGCAACTAGAGGTGGAGAGAAAAGGCCTACAGGCATTGATCAATTTATTGGTGTATGTGGTAGCTGAGATGGTGGAGTTTATTTGTTTCTTTAGTGACAAGGTAGAGTCGAGGTATACACCTAGTGTTTTGACCTCTTTGGATATTTTTATGATGTTGCCATCGATGGTAAAGGATTGGTACATTTGGTCCAATTTGTTGAGACAAGCCTGGGAGCCTACGATAAGCAGTTCTGTCTTATCGTCGTTTAGGCAAACACTGTGTGTGGCCATCCAGGCTTGGATTTCTAGGTAGATATCATTAAGCTTTGCAACATCTTCTTCGTAGCTACCAGTGAGCGTGATGAGGACCTGCGTGTCGTCGGCATAATTAGTGTAACTGACACCCAGATCGTCAAGACGGTCAAATAAGAGCTTCGTGAAGATGTTGTAAAGTGTGGGGGAGATGCAAGAGCCTTGGGGCACTCCACATGTGATTGGGATAGGGTTCGCAGCCGCAGTGGGGGCGAAGACTCTAGTCGACCTGTCAGACAGAAATGACTGGATCCACTTAGTGGCATTCTGAGAGAATGCAGCAGCCGAGGAGAGGTGTTGGGTGAGGATCTGGTGGTCAACCAGGTCAAAGGCGGCGGAGAGATCCAACAAGAGCAAGATGGCCAGTTTGCCCTTGTCTTTGGCGTCATCCATTTGGATTTTTAGATCCAAGAGGGCAGTTTCAGTCCCGTGCCTTGGTCTAAAGCCGGATTGTCGCAGGCCAAGGAGGTTGTTGTCTTCCAAATGTTGTTGTATTTGGAGATAGGCTACCCTGTCCAAGATTTTGAGAAGAAATGGGACTGTGGTGATGGCCCTGTAGTTTGTGGGGATGTTGGGATCTAGGTTAGGTTTTTTGAGCAGGGGTAGGACCCACGCTTCTTTAAGGTTGTTGGGGACCACTGAGTTTTTGAAAGAGGAGTTGATTAGAGAGGTGGTAAGAGGAGCTAGCTCATTAGCACCGTCTTTGATGACAGATGCGGGACAAATGTCACCTTTGCAGTTGGATTATTTGAGACTGACGATTATCTTGATTACTTCCTCTCCTGTGACTGGTGAGAAGTGGAAGGAGGGGCAATTAGGGGTGGTGTGGTTTATTTTGCTGCTGGGGTTCTGCTTGGAGGCAAGGCTAGCTTTTTTTGCTTCTATCTTGGTTTGTAGGAGGGCAATTTTGTTAGCGAGGGCGAGCTGGATATTGTTACACCAGGCCTTGTCTTTGATACAGTCCTCTGTAGGAGGCAATGGTGATTCAAGTTCTCTTAGTATAGAGAAAAGTTCTTTAGTGCCAGATTTGGCATTTTGTATTCTCACGTTATAGATCTCTTTTTTAGCATTTAAGATGGCGGATTTGTAGGTGGAGGCAGCTGAAGCGAATTTGTCTTTAGTGGAGAGAGAAGGGGCTTTTCTCCAGCTAGTTTCTGCAGTTCTTTTAATATTGCAGAGAGCTTTTAATTCTGCTGAGAACCATTTATTGGAGTGGGCAATAGGTTTGGCTTTACGTTGTTTCAGAGGAGCTATCTGGTTGAGGGCTAGTTCTAAGGTGTTGTTATATAAGTCTACTATGGCTGCTGGGTTGTCATTTTGCATCGGTAGATTAGCTTTGCAGATAGGCGCGAGGAGAGGTTTGAGGTTCTCTATAGTGATGTTGCGGTTATTTCTGGATATTATTTGCGGTAACTTTGTGGGTCGTGTGGTAGACGGTAAGGATCTAGGTAAAGAGAAGGTAATAAGGTGATGGTCAGTCCAAGCACAGGGAGTGATGTCAGTCAGTGAGAGGTTGCAATTGGCATCTGCAAGTCAATCTAAGGATCTTCCTTTTATATGTGTAGGTTGATTAAAGGCATGGTCGAGTAAACATTTTTATTGTCCCTACGGGTCGGCCATGTTTTTTTAAGCCTAAGTGGCTCAATTTTAGAAAACTTTCCTATGGACCTTACCCGAGTTTTCGTCCATTAAACGCACGCGAAAACAAGCACCAGGGAGCCGCCATTTTCTGATAATCCTATCTTTTCCCCCATCGCCCTGGCTGACCTGCTTTTGCGGCATTAAATCAATTCCCCCGCCCCTGAGCCTGACATTATCAAAACATTCATATTCCCCGCCTCTCTCCGTGACGTTACTGTGCTGCGTAGGCAAACGCGCCCAGTCGTCTTCTGCGCGACTCCACACAGAACCCGGAAACCAACACAGATCAACTCACAACACAGCGCGCCACAATTCGGAATATGAAATTGTACTTTAAAATGAAACAGCAACACGGGACATTTGGTAAAGTACATTTATTTGACATTAGATGTTCAGAGAATATTCAGCAATTGCCATATGAAGTCCGAAAGCCATTTATTTTCTTTTATCTGTATCCGCAATAACTGTTCCGTTTCATCTTGAGTCACGCGCTGTTCTTTTATGGTACACAGGGTGTTCATTTTCGTAAAAAGAATCACTTTGGAAGCACGGTGAACCGCAAGGCTGTTCCATCAACTAGGCACTAGTCCAGCGTAAAGGTTGATATGTTGCTTCTAGCCACTAATACAGCGTAAGGGCATGTGGGCCCTTGGCGATCGTCCCATAATATGGTGATCGTGCTCCAGTTGTTGACACGAAGCTGCAGGTGTCTGCTGAAGAATACATCCGCCGGTGTCTCAAACAGATGGCAGTGGCAGAATGGGATCAAATACCTGTTATGAAAACAAAAGAATTATAATTAGTCTCGCTAGCCGAACTTCATTAATATTACTCATTTTATTTATTACGGCCGATCAGAAACTATTTGCTTGTAAGGATAGTTCAATGGAGTATGTTTGTCTCTAAAATCAATGCGAAAAGTAACAAGATAAATCGAGGCCAACACACAATGATAAACGACAGTTAGTCTACATGCGTGAGGAATGATATTATATATGATATGGCATGTGTAACGCGCCTATACTCAAGTGTTTCTAGGCGTGACGAGGCAGGTGGGGAACAAGGGCAGACAGACAACGATCCTACTAGGCCAGGTGTCTTTCTGATCGCGCATGGAGAAGGGCTGTACATGGTTAGTTGAATACAAATTAAATAATTGGGCCAGCTGGTGGCAAGTGCAAGGTAAACGCCGGGAGAAGGGGCTGAAGGATACAGAGACAGTCCCGTAGTGCAGGTAGGCAGTACAGGGAAAAGTGGCTGGGCCAAGGACCGAGATCGGTGAGACCAGTGGACCTGCATGCCCATGTGCCCACTACGAACACCTTTTACTTGCTTTTCCTAGCTCTTCATTCATTCATTTATTCATGCATCCATTCATTAAATCTTCATTCCGGTATAAAAGTGTGTAAAGATTTACTTACATTATATTTGAAATTTCCATTGTGTCTCTTCGTAATGCAGTCTGTAAAACGGACCATGCTCTTGACAACGATTTTTCGTATACTGAACTAAAATGAAACTCGGTCTAGTTTCTGAATTTTCTGCCTTATCGTCTCTTACGTTATTGTGCACTCCCTTCAAATGTAGCTCTTTCGGCATGGTCCCTGTCTCAAGGTCAAAAAACAATAGACCCTTATACTTCCAGTGCGACTTGTGGGCCTCATCTGGGCGCTGTCCTTCGCATT
The DNA here is from genome assembly GCF_040938575.1 of Ambystoma mexicanum. NCBI lineage: Eukaryota > Metazoa > Chordata > Amphibia > Caudata > Ambystomatidae > Ambystoma > Ambystoma mexicanum. The sequence continues at coordinate 284,644,389 of NC_090921.1, read as the reverse complement.
CTTTATTTGCAACATCACGTAGTATGGGCATCTGTGAGAACTTGAAGTTTAGAATCCGTCTATGTAGTGCACCTCAATGTGCAAATGCGAACTGACTTCTCTCCCAAATGCCACGGCCCGCTTGGCTGGCACGTTCTAAGTGCCCCAATTTTGTCCCCATTGTCTGCGAGCTTTGCAGCCCAAATTGAGACATTTAATTTTTGGCGGAAGGTCAGGGAAAGTATAAAGTACCACAGGAGTTGAGTTAAAAGTGAGATTTATTGTTTGTTTGTTTGTTTTATTATTTGCAATACGCAAGCCTCCCCTCCGTTAACAGTGCGCAGCATTTACATTTACATGAGATGAGACATGAGAAAAATATATACATACACATATGTGAGGTGAATAGAGAGAATTCAAAGATGACACCCAGCTTGTTCGCCACCCATGATGGTGAAGGTAGGGGTGAGGTTTACAGGTACACTGTACAATAACATTTATTTACAAAAAGACAATCGTATTGCAATTATTTAAACCGGGATTTGTATCAGCTGTGCTTCGGGTGGGCATGGCACAGTCGCAATGTTCGGTGGCAATGGATCACTGCTCTGCACAGAAACGTCCAAAATTCCATATCTGTGCTTCTCTAACACAGCAACAATAAGGCCTTTCACAAAGTCGAACTGCATTTCATCATAGACTGGTTTGATCACCCATTGCTTACTTCGTTTTGAAAACACCTTAGTGTAGCGAGGCATCCTTACTTTACCCCTAGTCCTAGATTGTTCACGTCCGACATTGCTGTTATGGGCCAAGACCGCTAGTAGAGTGCGATGTTTCATGCCCCAAAAGCTAAAATGCAAGCGCGTTGGCCTGTACTTTAGCCACATATTGTGGAACACCTCCAAATCTCCTGTGTGACAGAATTCTGTCAGTCCTCTCAAATCTCTTGATAGAGTTTTGTCGAAAACAATCTCCTCAATGGCTTTGTGTGTCGGTGAAGATGGAATCAACCACTTCTTCTTCCGTGCCTCCTCTGGGGACAAAGGGCCATGTTCACATTGGTGGAAATGTTCATTTGCTGTCCAGCGGTGAACGTTGGTACAATGGTGCATCAGTGACCGCCATTTTTCAAGTAGTATTTCCACTGACCCCTCCCAGCTTTTTGTGCTGCACCAAAGATGGTTGGTGATAGAATGTGACCACTGCAAAATACTTTCAAAACCTTTTTTTTTCCCTGCAGCCGAGATTTTCTTATTGATTGATTTAGCAAGATGCCATACGTCAAATTGATGTTTCATATGTGGGAACTGCTCTCTCATTGTCTTGGCAATTGAAACGTGTCTATCCGTGGCTTGAGGTCGATGTGCATTCCCTTTGATTGTAGATATTCCACTGATTTTATAAATCCTAGTTTCTCCATGGCCACTGACGATGTACATTGTGTTACCTGCACGACCACCAAACTCACAATTTTTTTACTATCCATGTCCTGAAAGTGGTAGGTGCAGTACTTGGCAGAAAATCCAGGGCTGTCGCACTGTCCATCGCCGGCTAGCCTGAATCGTTTGCCTTTGAATGTACTTGCTAGAGACAATTGTTCAATTTTCCAAGCATCACTAATGGCCGGAAACAGATAATCATGTTGGTATATGTAGTACAGCGCTTTAGAAATGAAATGGAGTCCCACAAACTGAAAGAAAGCCTCTAACTTTCTAAAACTGGAGCCACTAAAAAGTGATGCAGCTGCACACAGTAGATTGCCTGCTGGCAGTTTCCCCAGCATTGGTTGTGCAGACCATGAGAACCTATGATTTAATCTACAGGCGGCATTTATTTTGACGTTACTGCCTTTTATTTGACCAGTCACATTAATCAATGGCTTCCCACATACTTTCCCTCTAATGGAATGCACACATTTCAGCAAACTTATAATTTCCATCAAACAACTGTCGAATACAATGTATTTGCTCTCTTTCATTAGACTGTCATCCTGCGTCAACGTTGTTTCGGCCTGTGACGTTGTGGAGATTTCAACACATTGGAAAGTAATATCGCTGATATCAAGTTCTGATGCGTCTATGGATGCTGCGGCTGGTTCATTCTCTGTCATTTCGACATCTATTACTTCAACATTGATGGGAGAACACAACAATGTCGACAGGTTTTTTGGTGGCAAATTTTTGGCGGGTGTAGATTGTGTAAATTGATCTGCAACTACTTCAGAGCTATCTTCAATACATTCAATAACATCTTCTTGTGGTGGTGCAGTCGCACTGTAGCTATGGTCCATTGCAACTTTGCTGTAGTCTCCAAACACAGTTAATTCATGTTCTGGCCATTGGACATGAGCATCTCGAGCCTGAACACGCCACGCCTCAATTAATAGTTCCTCCATAGTGTACACGGTCTGGCAAGCCACATCTCTCATTCACTTCACTGTCTGTGTGTGTATAGTTCTGAAACCCACGGGTATCTGGAGGAGAGATTGGAAAAGGGATGTTCAGTTTAAACACAAGATTGAGTGTAGTAGAATTGACTGGAAAAAACATAAAATAGTCCCCAGCACAAACATTTTTTTAAAGTTATGAACTGTTTGTAGCTAACCTTTTTTTGTTCTTTTTCTTTGCAACTTTTCTGACTCGACCTTCAACATCTGCACGCTGTAGCTCCGATTCGTTTCCGCATGTCCTCCCTTCCTCTTGCGCTGCAACGACTATATTTTCTGTATCTGCATAGACAGCACGGAATGAGGCTCCATCGTCTCCCTGAAACATAGTACTTTCATTAGTATGTATCAAAATATTGTTAGCATAAAACGCACGTGAGGACGAACACACAGGTACATCTCAATAGCCAAACACGATTTAAATATTGTGTGCAACAATCAAACGACAAGTATTCGACCAGTGATGATCTATTTCGATGGAACTGTCAGTATCCATACCTCTGGCTCTGCATGAACTGCCATGAATGGTTGTATTGGAGAGGAGGCATCCGCATCTCCCTGAAACACAGTACTTGCATTAGTATGCTTTTCAATATTGGAAACACAACACACACTTGGGGTCGACGGCACAGGTACATATAAAGAGATAACCACAAATGATGCATTGTCCAAAAGAATCAAGGAAAATCCAAATATGATCACATTTCATCGACTTATTTCAACGATTCCTTTACATCTGTATCATCTAAATTAGATGTTGTGATTGTGATGGAAGCTCTGTCGTCTCCCTGAAACACAGAACTTGGATTAGTATGGTTTTCAATATTGGAAATATAACAGACACTTGGGGTCGAACGCACAGGTACATATAAAGAGATAACCGCAAATGATGCATTGTCCAAAAGAATCAAGGAACATCTAAATATGATCACATTTCATCGACTTATTTCTCCGATTTATTTACATCTGCATCATCTAAATTGGATGTTGTGATTGTAGTGGAAGCTTTGTCGTCTCCCTGAAACACAGCACTTGCGTTAATAGGGAAGAAAGTATAGCAAATGGAATCACGTTATATGATCACGCATGTTGGAGCTGTCATTATCCATACCTCGTGCTGCTGAAGAATATCTATGGATGTTGCAAATGTAGTGCGCACTTCCGAAAGCTGTTGCGCTGATTCGTATACGCATGGTGCCGCTTCTACTTCCGCTGGATTTACTTGAATGTCAGGCTCTGCATCAAGTGCAGGGGTTGACGCTCCATCAACTGCCTGAAACATAGTACTTGCATTAGTGAGGATTACAATAGTGAAAACATAACACACACCTGGGGTCGACAGCACAGGTACATATCAACGGCTAACCACGAATGAAACATTGTGTAGAACAATCAAACGACAAGAATTTCAGCTCTGATGATGACGCTCGATGGAGCTGTCAGTATCCATACCTCCTGCTGTTGAAGAACATCTAGAAATGTTGTAGATGTGGCGGACGCTTCAGCATCTCCCTGAAAGACAGTACTTGCATTAGTATGGATAACACTAATAATAACTGAAAACAAACACCAGTGGACGATAACTAAGGTGTATATCAATTGGAAAGCACTAACCAAACATTCGGCAAAATGATTACACAATAAAATAAAAATATTACTTGACATGCATAAAACAAGTCTGTAGCGGATTATCCTAGTAAGATTATCTGATACGCGCTAGAAGTGGTTGATAACTGCGACCACGTCAAGGATGTAGAATGTTCTTGCTTCAGATTCAAGGGATAGTCAAGAAGTTGTAAAGGTAAATTAATGATTGATAATGAAATGCCAATATTAAAAATAGCCATGTAAGGCGACAGAATACTTGTAAAATGCTCAATACAGCACAGTTCCGTGTTCCCATATATATACATTGCGTTTGTGGATGATGAAATCGAAAAAGAATATATTGGTAAATGTCATTATTCAAAAAACTATACACTCATATCAATATCGAAATTATTACAAGGGATAGAACACCTACAATATCAATTAATCCGTTCGGATACCTACACACTACCACAAGGCCTAAAGCTAAATCCGGACACTTGACTCACCGGTGGCGGAATGTGGACGAATAGAGTGGGAATAGCGTTTTTGAGCAATTTCCGTGTCGTTCGCCATTTATTCTTCTTTGTTACCAAGATGTTGTGTACATGTCCAAGGAAAAGTGTCGGCTGCAGATGCGGTATCGATCACCCCTCTTGTCCTGTAAGACTTGTTGGACTCTACTTTCCAGCTCATCCAGTGGATATCCGCAATGTCTGACCCATTCTCTTATTCGATCAACAGTTTTCGGGAATACATGCATTGTAGTGCCTTCAGATTTAGCATGAGTCTTCGAAGGGCAACCGCTAATCGAACAGGCAGGCATTGTTGATAAATCTGAAAAGTAAATATCAACATTATTATACAATCTTCAAGAATAAAGATTTGATACAAAAGTAAATGAATCATACAATGATCAATGCAAGGTTTGTTTTGGTCGCAGGAACTATACCTGTTCATTATGTGCGGCTTAGTATTTGCATAAGTTGCAGAAATGTATAAATGATGTGACTAAAAACTGAACATGTGAATCATCCCTTGGATGTTCTGTATTGCACGAGAAGGAAACATGCTTACATTATAGACTGGACCCCCGAAGGGTGCAATTCGATGACAATAGACACAGATGAAAATAAATAGATCTATTGATAGCATAGCAATGGAAACTCAAGTCAATAGCAATGAGACCAATGAACCTAGCACTATTGTGTACTCAACTCGCAAATAGATATAAATTTAAAAATCTGCGAAATATGACTAGGATACATGGCCTTACCTTGACCAACAAACAGTTGGATTCAGCAAGCAGAGCAGTATGTTGCAGGAGAATAGGTGGGTGGCCACAGGTAGCACACTGATGGGTTTGCTCTAAGCGGTCATAGAAGTTCACGGATAGCACGACGATGAGCAGATTAGCGTAGATCTCAGTGGTTGCCAGGTAACACGTTCAGGAGTTGACTTGCAAAGCACAAAGATGTTCTCATGAGACATATCAAGTGGTTTATAAAGTATTAGAAACAGGGGTGGGTTTGTGAATGAATGACGTATGTATGTCGTGGTCTTAGGGGGGTGGCCTGCTTCAAGGGGAGGCCTGGCTGGAGACACGGGGTCTGAAGAGGCCATGTGACCGATGGCCCCTTGGCGTGGGATACCTTTTGAAGTGTACATGTAGTTTGGCACCTTGGCCATTCGCGCCCCTGACAGCCCCCCATGCCAGCGCGCATCCACCGGCGCGAACCGCCTTTGATACAGGGGGGTGGGATGGATGGGCCTGGGGTGTGCAGATAAGGCACAGGAAGACTGCTGAATGGAGACACACTTATGTGGATTGCAGGGGGGCGGCCTGCTTCAAGGGGAGGCCTGGCTGGAGACACAGAGTCTGAGGAGGCCATGTGACCGATGGTCCTTTGGCGTGGGATACCTTTTGAAGTGTACATGTAGTTTGGCACCTTGGCCTTTCGCGCCTCTGACTGCCCCCCATGCCAGCGCGCATCCACTGGCGCGAACCGCCTTTATATCAATATATAGTATATCGTCTTTAAATCAATGATAGTATATCGTTGCTTATCAATAACAAATGCCACATACCGGAGATTCTTGTGAGCACAGACCCACACTTCAACCGGTGTATTATAGTGGTCAAGACCCAAGGCCTGTATAATCCAATGGTAATTGTTAGTATAGACATATGTGTGACTTTTATAGAGACATAACCCACTGAAAGACTTTGAACAAGTGTTATTTAGTGCATGCATTATCGAGAATATGTTATGTTAGCTTAGATGGATAGTGACCACCCTGCTTCACAGCGACCAGACCTTCACCCATTCGGAGCACAGATGTCTGATGTCCATCCTTGAATGGAAGAAAAACACAAAAGGGGGTCCTGTCTAAGGAAATAAAATTGGTTGCAATTTTAATTATATGCAAAAGGGATTTAAAGTGTATCTGTTCCTATACTGTAGCATAATTTGTACATATCCGAAGGATAAGTGAACAAGCAAAGGAAAAGGTAGTACACGCACTCAAATAGATTAGATAGAATAGAATAGAGACTGAGAGTGGTTTTTTAATTTTTTCTCTTCTCAGTCTTTCAACAAAAACTGGATTGTAAATTCCAGTAAGCAAGGCAGACATTGCAAGGGTTAGGCTCGACTGAGTAACCTGGGTCAATTAGAAAAAGTCCCTATTATAGCCGAAGCTATATCTCAACAAAGGAATACTGGAGGGAGAGCCCCGAATTATAGCACAGGACCAAGGGCTATCAGTGGAAGAAAAACACAAAAGGGGGTCCTGTCTAAGGAAATAAAATTGGTTGCAATTTTAATTATATGCAAAAGGGATTTAAAGTGTATCTGTTCCTATACTGTAGCATAATTTGTACATATCCGAAGGATAAGTGAACAAGCAAAGGAAAAGGTAGTACACGCACTCAAATAGATTAGATAGAATAGAATAGAGACTGAGAGTGGTTTTTTAATTTTTTCTCTTCTCAGTCTTTCAACAAAAACTGGATTGTAAATTCCAGTAAGCAAGGCAGACATTGCAAGGGTTAGGCTCGACTGAGTAACCTGGGTCAATTAGAAAAAGTCCCTATTATAGCCGAAGCTATATCTCAACAAAGGAATACTGGAGGGAGAGCCCCGAATTATAGCACAGGACCAAGGGCTATCAGTGGAAGAAAAACACAAAAGGGGGTCCTGTCTAAGGAAATAAAATTGGTTGCAATTTTAATTATATGCAAAAGGGATTTAAAGTGTATCTGTTCCTATACTGTAGCATAATTTGTACATATCCGAAGGATAAGTGAACAAGCAAAGGAAAAGGTAGTACACGCACTCAAATAGATTAGATAGAATAGAATAGAGACTGAGAGTGGTTTTTTAATTTTTTCTCTTCTCAGTCTTTCAACAAAAACTGGAAGGTTACTCAGTCGAGCCTAACCCTTGCAATGTCTGCCTTGCTTACTGGAATTTACAATCCAGTTTTTGTTGAAAGACTGAGAAGAGAAAAAATTAAAAAACCACTCTCAGTCTCTATTCTATTCTATCTAATCTATTTGAGTGCGTGTACTACCTTTTCCTTTGCTTGTTCACTTATCCTTCGGATATGTACAAATTATGCTACAGTATAGGAACAGATACACTTTAAATCCCTTTTGCATATAATTAAAATTGCAACCAATTTTATTTCCTTAGACAGGACCCCCTTTTGTGTTTTTCTTCCACTGATAGCCCTTGGTCCTGTGCTATAATTCGGGGCTCTCCCTCCAGTATTCCTTTGTTGAGATATAGCTTCGGCTATAATAGGGACTTTTTCTAATTGACCCAGGTTACTCAGTCGAGCCTAACCCTTGCAATGTCTGCCTTGCTTACTGGAATTTACAATCCAGTTTTTGTTGAAAGACTGAGAAGAGAAAAAATTAAAAAAACACTCTCAGTCTCTATTCTATTCTATCTAATCTATTTGAGTGCGTGTACTACCTTTTCCTTTGCTTGTTCACTTATCCTTCGGATATGTACAAATTATGCTACAGTATAGGAACAGATACACTTTAAATCCCTTTTGCATATAATTAAAATTGCAACCAATTTTATTTCCTTAGACAGGACCCCCTTTTGTGTTTTTCTTCCACTGATAGCCCTTGGTCCTGTGCTATAATTCGGGGCTCTCCCTCCAGTATTCCTTTGTTGAGATATAGCTTCGGCTATAATAGGGACTTTTTCTAATTGACCCAGGTTACTCAGTCGAGCCTAACCCTTGCAATGTCTGCCTTGCTTACTGGAATTTACAATCCAGTTTTTGTTGAAAGACTGAGAAGAGAAAAAATTAAAAAACCACTCTCAGTCTCTATTCTATTCTATCTAATCTATTTGAGTGCGTGTACTACCTTTTCCTTTGCTTGTTCACTTATCCTTCGGATATGTACAAATTATGCTACAGTATAGGAACAGATACACTTTAAAACCCTTTTGCATATAATTAAAATTGCAACCAATTTTATTTCCTTAGACAGGACCCCCTTTTGTGTTTTTCTTCCACTGATAGCCCTTGGTCCTGTGCTATAATTCGGGGCTCTCCCTCCAGTATTCCTTTGTTGAGATATAGCTTCGGCTATAATAGGGACTTTTTCTAATTGACCCAGGTTACTCAGTCGAGCCTAACCCTTGCAATGTCTGCCTTGCTTACTGGAATTTACAATCCAGTTTTTGTTGAAAGACTGAGAAGAGAAAAAATTAAAAAACCACTCTCAGTCTCTATTCTATTCTATCTAATCTATTTGAGTGCATGTACTACCTTTTCCTTTGCTTGTTCACTTATCCTTCGGATATGTACAAATTATGCTACAGTATAGGAACAGATACACTTTAAATCCCTTTTGCATATAATTAAAATTGCAACCAATTTTATTTCCTTAGACAGGACCCCCTTTTGTGTTTTTCTTCCACTGATAGCCCTTGGTCCTGTGCTATAATTCGGGGCTCTCCCTCCAGTATTCCTTTGTTGAGATATAGCTTCGGCTATAATAGGGACTTTTTCTAATTGACCCAGGTTACTCAGTCGAGCCTAACCCTTGCAATGTCTGCCTTGCTTACTGGAATTTACAATCCAGTTTTTGTTGAAAGACTGAGAAGAGAAAAAATTAAAAAACCACTCTCAGTCTCTATTCTATTCTATCTAATCTATTTGAGTGCGTGTACTACCTTTTCCTTTGCTTGTTCACTTATCCTTCGGATATGTACAAATTATGCTACAGTATAGGAACAGATACACTTTAAATCCCTTTTGCATATAATTAAAATTGCAACCAATTTTATTTCCTTAGACAGGACCCCCTTTTGTGTTTTTCTTCCACTGATAGCCCTTGGTCCTGTGCTATAATTCGGGGCTCTCCCTCCAGTATTCCTTTGTTGAGATATAGCTTCGGCTATAATAGGGACTTTTTCTAATTGACCCAGGTTACTCAGTCGAGCCTAACCCTTGCAATGTCTGCCTTGCTTACTGGAATTTACAATCCAGTTTTTGTTGAAAGACTGAGAAGAGAAAAAATTAAAAAACCACTCTCAGTCTCTATTCTATTCTATCTAATCTATTTGAGTGCGTGTACTACCTTTTCCTTTGCTTGTTCACTTATCCTTCGGATATGTACAAATTATGCTACAGTATAGGAACAGATACACTTTAAATCCCTTTTGCATATAATTAAAATTGCAACCAATTTTATTTCCTTAGACAGGACCCCCTTTTGTGTTTTTCTTCCACTGATAGCCCTTGGTCCTGTGCTATAATTCGGGGCTCTCCCTCCAGTATTCCTCCATCCTTGAATGGAGACACACTTGATTCATTTAAAAAATAGAAACAACCGTTGTTAAAATATATGTGGTGGTGTATTTTGTATCTTATTTTCATGACACAAAAATACAAGACTTTAAAGATTATGCAGGTCAGGTTGCAGCACAGCGAGGGAAAATCCCCTGTACTGACCGGTGTCACTCGGGAACGTTTCTCTAATGGCACGAACGGCACAGGCGGGTATCACTCTTCGAACAAGCCTCCCGTGGAGCCACCATGTAAAGGAACGATAGGCTACCAGCCTGTACCACCTGTGAAAAGGAATGAAACAAATTGTTTTTAAATGACCAAGCTAAGTTTAATAAACGTTTGTTGTCAATGACAATTCTTGTAACTAATGGCATTCTCCCCGGACAAATGCTATCTAGACAATGCACACTATTGAACGACTTACATGCGTTACAATGATATGTATATGTAATTTTGGATATAGTAGAAGAACATGAAATAGGAGTGGCATGACAAGCAGAGTATACTTACTCGTTACTCGGATTACGAGGACGAACAGTTGCGCGAAGTTCGTGCATAAGCACCATCATTATTCTCAACACGGCCCGTGTGAGGCTGGCTGCCCTGAAGTCTGGCAGCTCGGTGATGGATTGCGGTCGTGGCTCGCCTTCCGAAATGTAGGCCAGGCATCCCGAGTTTTCTCGGCAGCGGCAGTTCTCGTCCTCAGTTGGCATTAGCTCGCACCGATTGCATGTGCACCAGGTGGAGACGCCGTCCATTCGACTAGGCCCAGGCTCTTCATCTGTTGATTCGTCCTGCCAACTGCCGTCCAAATCCCCATCGTTTTCGCGTGCTTGCCTTTCCAGTAGTTCCTCCTCGGTATACTCGGGCTCGTACATGTAGGGCATTATTGTAGCCATTGTGTGTTAAACAAACTAAAATAATTTATAGCGGTGGTACTGGTATCTGTTCACACGGGCTACAAGCGGCGAAGGTAGCTGACCAGAGCACTGAAACGAGTCACAGAATACTCAAAGTAACACAGTGAGAGGAATGGAATCGAAAATCTGCTGCTGTGTGTTGTGAAACGGTCTGTTTATACTTATTGAGGAAAGAGGCGTCCTGCCATTTCCATGGCGACACGTCATTAGCTGAAGCGCAGCGAATGTTGACACGAGACGTGCTTTGGCGTTGGGAAATGGGCGGTACGAGTCTGCTGATGACAGGCTCAGGGCGGGGGAATTGATTTAGTGCCGCAAAAGCAGGTCAGCCAGGGCGATGGGGGAAAAGATAGGATTATCAGAAAATGGCAGCTCACTGGTGCTTGTTTTCGCGTGCGTTTAATGGACGAAAACTCGGGTAAGGTCCAAAGGAAAGTTTTCTAAAATCGAGCCACTTAGGCTTAAAAAAACATGGCCGACCCGTAGGGACAATAAACATTTTTACTAGACCATGCCTTTAATGTGTTGGGTGAAGCCTAGATGAGTAATTGTGTCATTGAGGGAAGTGGCCTGGTTGTCATTGGGGTCATTGAGCCCCAAGTTGAAATCTCCCAGAATGATGATTTGGGATTTCGGTTTCAAATTGGTAGTAAGTAAGAGAGAGATATCCTCTTCAAAGGTAGAAGGGGGTCCTGGTGGCCTGTATATGATGTGGATCAGGATGGTTTGTGTGTCAGATAATGGGAGTTTGACAGATAAAAGTTCGGCTGAGGGTAGGGTTGTGCTGGTTACCTCTCTGATGTTTAGGGTGGATTTCACAATAATTGTTATTCCTCCTCCTATTCCATTTTTTCTGTCAGCTCGGATGATGTTGTAGTTGTCCGGAGTGGCTAGGGCTATTGTGGGACCAGTTGCTAGGTGGAGCCAAGTCTCCGTGATAGCGATAAAGTCTAGGTGGTTAGTGGAGATAATGTCGGCGACATCAGTCGCGTGGGCTACCAATGAGCGAGCGTTGATGAGAGCTCCCTTGATAGAGATCGGTGGAGGGTTGGCTTTCGTGTGTGGTGGCGAGTGAGGTATTGCATGGTTGTGACTCGGTGGGAGGTCAGTAAGTGAGGTAGACTGCTTGGGGTTCTTAGTCTGATTGGTGAGCATTCTGGTGAGTATTGTATCAAGATTAGTACGATAGCTGAGTCTATCATTTCTAATCAGGGTCGGTGGGGCTGTGTTCAGGAATGTGGTAGTAGGTGCAACAAGGCGAGAACCTAGTCTTATGTTTCTAAGGGGTGTGGGACAGGGTATGCAGGGTGGGGGTGGGCGGGCAAATCTGTTTATCCAATCTATTGGAGATAGAAGATCTGGGTAAAGTGGTGGGGTTGTGTAGGGGCGGTTCTGAGGTGAAATATTCTGGAGCAACGGGAGGAGGGTAGCCATAGTTAGAGTGGCGCCTCTAAGTGTGTCCATTGTGGGTGAGTTGGCTCTAATGATGGGGGTAGTGAGGTTCATAGGTCAATAGCAAGAATAGTTAGTGTATTCAATTAACGTATGTGTAGACACTAGATAGGCACTACAGTAGTAAAGTACAGTAGTAACTACAGATAAGGCACAACGCAAATCAAAAGTGGTCTATTAGCGACCATGAGGCACAACACAGATCAGATGTGGTCTATTAGCGACCATAGGGCACAGCACAGATCAGATGTGGTCTATTAGCGACCATAGGGCACAGCACAGATCAGATGTGGTCTATTAGCGACCATAAGGCACAACACAGATCAGATGTGGTCTATTGGCGACTATGAGGCACAACACAGATCAGATGTGGTCTATTAGCGACCATAAGGCACAGCACAGATCAGATGTGGTCTATTATCGACTATGAGGCACAATACAGATCAGATGTGGTCTATTAGCGACTATGAGGCACAGCACAGATCAGATGTGGTCTATTAGCGACTATGAGGCACAACACAGATCAGATGTGGTCTATTAGCGACTATGTGGCACAGCACAGATCAGAGGTGGTCTATTAGCGACCATGAGGCACAACACAGATCGGATGTGGTCTATTGGCGACCATGAGGCACAACACAGATCAGATGTGGCCTATTAGCGACCATGAGGCACAACACAGATCAGATGTGGACAATTAGCGACCATAAGGTGCAACATATGGTGCAGTGTGGTGGCATCTAAGTCCAGAATAGTACAAAATGCTGAGTTAGGCAGCGCCTGGGTTCGGGTATGACACTTACCATATCTAAGAAGTAATATAGTCAGTCTGCTGTGTTAAGTCAGAATAGGCTGGTCTGACCAGGGTCTGAGTGCAGACGGTGGAGAATGGCCTGAACCCATTAAGATAGTAGTACAGTAGGTCGTTATAAAGTAGGCCTGAACATTAGGACAATGTGGCGCCAACGGTTACTAAATAATGTTACACAGTAGGCTGGTCCCAGATACTTGGTAAACCCGTTATTCAGCTCTGTAAAGTACAGGCAGTGCCTTAACGTAGGCCTGAACCTGATATATTGATGAGACAGGTTCCAGTGTTTACTTTGATGCTAAAAGGTTATAGCATATAAATCTAGAGTCATAATTTCACAACGTGCGGAAGTAGTGCAGACAGTATATGAGCACTCACCGAGAGGTCTGGAACTCAGTTTATGTGAATGTTCTTTATGCGCACAGTTAGGCGAACAGAGGGCAAACAGGGGCCTTTGTATGGGCCTTCATAGGCGGCCGCCGGCGTTTCCGCCTGCCGGCGGATATGGCCGCTACTAAATGCGGCTAGTAGCTTAGCAACGACGCACCAGCCTCGTTATGGTGCCGCGTTGCGCCCGACATCACAGGGTCATGCAAAGAAGGTCAGGTTACTATGTGTTTGTATTACTAAGGTGGACCAATTGTCTGAATTACACATAGTACATAATCTGCCATGGTTTGCATTCTGTACAAGATGCTGAAATGGAATGGAATCACAATTAGGTATGGATGCATACACAAATCGGTCGTTTGGGATTTGTTCCTGTACCACATTGCTACAGAGAGTGCATGTATGTTTCCACATGTATGAAATCTGGAAGATTTCATTTATAGGTATGCTTTTGTTTTCCAGTACTTGTAGTAAGTACATTAGACATTCTTGTGGATCTTCTTGTGAGATTATAGTGAATTTCACTATTCCAGCACAGTAGTCCAATTCTTGTCTTATTCCGTGAACACTGTACGTGTTGTCAGGATTGTTTGTTGTGTTTCTATGAAGGACTAACATTTGTAAACACAATTGGTCTGTACTGTGTAAGTAAATATTGTTAACAATTGGTGGCAATTGCGATAGAATATTTATTGCTAAATTTGCATAGCAACGTACACCACTTTCATTTGCAAATTTGAATGGACCAGCTAGTTCTGTATCTGAGTGCTTTTTTCAGAGTTTGTCTTCCTTCTTTGAAGAAGTACCTGGTTTACTTTCCCTAATAGGTTCTTCTTGCCTTGTGGTACTTGAGGAACCTTTACCTTCTTTTGTTTTCTTTGAAGGATTTGCTGTGAGATTCTGTTGCATTTCTGTTTCAATTAGTTTTTCTTTTTTACTCGATGAATTAGCTCTCTACACTCAAATAAATTTGCTATCCGTTAATTTGTCTAAAACTAAAATCATAATTTTCTCTGCTAAACAGCAGAAGCAGAGTAAATCTTTTCATTGGTATCTAAATAAGTCTGAAATTGAAGTGGTTAATCAATACACCTATTTAGGTGTCACCATTTCTAATGTTGGAAGTCAATCACATTGGCATACCATCACTGGGAAATTGACCCAGATGCTTGCACAAATAAAGATCATCCAGGCAAAGCTGGGGAAGTTTTCAATCATCCCAGCAGTAATTTTTTATTGTCAAAAAGTCACTCCGATACTCCTTTATGGTTCGGAAACACGAGAATTAATGCCTGAATCATTCTGGAGCAGACTGGAGAGTCTGTATTGGAGACGATGCCTAGGACTTCCAAATTGTATCTCTATTTGTTGGATCAGACATGAACTGGGTTTGATTTCTTTATACACTCGTCACCTCTGGTTCATTGTTAGCTTGTTTCGCAAATGTATAATGACCACGAATACCTTGATGCTAATAGGCACCCTGTCCACTCATATGTTTACTAGCAAAGAATTACATATGTCAAAATGGCGCCAAATTGCAATCAATGCACTAGCAGAAGCAGATGTGTCGTTGAAAACATTAATTGAAAATCCCAACAAGGCAAAAACCATGATGTTTGATGCTGATTGGATTAGAACTCGAGAGCATTGTGCAAACTTGTGTGACTTTAAAAATTACTTTCTGTTTCATAAAAAACATGGTTCAGTAGAACCATATTTACTTAAGTCCCCATCAGTCATACACCGAATTGAATTTTCTAGGTTGAGATTCAATCTTTGTCCAACACGCGAAATATTAGAGAGACGAAGATTGTTGGCTGATAATAGCTGTAGACATTGTGAAGATCTTGGTCAAAAGGAAACACTTAAACATCTGCTCACTGAATGCGCCTCCTTGTATATGAAACAAACTCAATTTTTCAAATCTACTCTTAAAGAATATGTTAATTTATCTTCAGATTTATTATGGCAAATGATACTCGAAGGTAAAAACATATCACTCAGAATTAATGTTATTCGTTTTTTACATGATGTGAACCTTTTAGAACATTTTAAAGTGAGAGATCCCAGTTCATTAAAAATGCATTTTTTATTTAATTTTTTTTATTTTCTTTATATTTCTTAACTCAGTAAATGGACATGATCAGATGAGTCCAGTTTAAATCAGTATTCATTTATGTATAGAAACGCTTCTATTATGTTTGTTATTTTATGTATCTGAATGTGTTTCTTTGTTGTTCTTTCTTGTTGTCTTTTTTTTTGTTTTGTTTTGTTTTTTTTTTTTACATAACATGTTGTTTTTAAAAGTTGATTAAATTCAGCTAAATAAAAAAAAAAAAAAAGAAAATTAGTTTTCTTTTACCACGTTTTACTTTTTCTGGAACAGGATATTTTTTGAGATGGGGGCTGTACAGTGAACGTAGTCTATTGTATTTTAAATGCAAGGAATATCAGCGTTCACTTTACTTGCATCAAAGTTGATTAGAAATAGACCGTCAAGTGTACATAAGCGTGATAGTGCTACGTAGCTCATGCCTTCTTTAAAGACTGTGTTTCCTATATCTATCAATGCTTTGTCTAGGGTAAGACCTTGGGATTTATGAATGGTGACTGCATATGCAAGAGTTAGAGAAAATTGTTCTCTATGTACATACATGTCTTTGAAGAGAAGGAATCGAGCTGTTGAGCGCCCTATCCTTTTCACTTCTGAAAGTTTGTCAATGCGAAAATTGACAAACTGAATGTTGGTGTAACGTGGGTATGACTGAAAGCCAACAACTGTACCCATAGCTCCACTCACTAGCCCTTGCTCTACATCAAGGTTACGTTTAAGCATTACTCTACAATTTAAGGATAATTTTAATATTTTTTTCCAACCCAGCTGTGTTGGAGATTGAATTTTCCAAGCTATTTAGTCTTGTTGTGGCTTGCTCACACATGGGTAGTGTCATGCCATGTACGTCTAGCTTGCCTGTGGCGCAAATTTCCATTATTGGTTGCATTTCTTTATTTAACATTGTTTCATTGAATTTGAAACAGCTTGAAAGAGTTGCCATTAAGGCCATACAATTGACATTTTTGTGCGCTAATTGTTCCATTAACATCAGTAGCACATTATCGCCATAAAGTGCATGAATGTGCCGGTTTTTCAATATTGCTTGTGCTTCTAGAGATAGTACACCAACTCTAATATTTTTTAGGATGTTGGCATAAGTGAGATCTGCAGGTTGCCACATGTTTTCTGTTAATTCTCTGTATTGGAAATGTTGCCAAAGGTTGACATTTCCTATGCTGCCAACTGTTTTGCGGCAGAGTTTGTGTCCTAAGATTTTAAAAGTAAGATCCCCTTGTCAATTGTAGAAGATCTCTGAAAACGATAATATGTTTCCCTGAAAAGAGTTCTTCGTAGTTTGTTTTAAGTACTTCTTGCAATCTGAGGTGAATCAAAGCTAACATTAGGTTGGAGACCATGCTCACTTCATCTATTAGTAGCATTTTTATTTGCTTTAATACTATGCATAGTTCCATTGCAGCTTCTGCAGAAAGTTTGTAATAGGCTCATTTGTTTTGGTGTTCTACTGGAAGAAGTAGTAATCGGTGTAAAGTGACACCGCCTATGTTGTAGGCAGCTAAACCTGTGGGGGCAGTTACAACCGCTGACAATTAGTTCTTTGTCAATTGCTGATGATGTTGATTAAGAATGTTTTTCCTGACCCAGCTTCACCACTGATGTACAGTAGGATTGGTTTGTAATTTTGCCAGGTATATTCTTTATTTTCGTGCTGTACACCATGTAGTATTTGTTTTGTTACGTCTTCAAAAATGGTGCGCTGATCTTTGTTAAGTTTTGCTTGTTGTACAGTTAAGTCTTCTATATTTTCTTGATAATGACACATGGTGTTTTCCACTTCTGTCATAGCTAATTCTGCCTCATTTGTTATTAGTGGCTGTCCTAGTGGTTCTTGGCTTCCTGATACAGAAGGTTGACTACTGTCGGAAGAGTCCTTATCTAGCTGGGCCTGAAGTTCTTCTTTGTGTTGCTGTTCATTGTGCAACATTGTTTTGTACTGCGTAAAGTTCACATCGGTGATAACGCTTTCATTTGCTTTGAAAGCATCTTCATAGCAGTCATAGTTATCTAGTATCTCTTCCTCCATGGTTTAAAAAGTTGTAGCAGAGACATGTAATATCGTTCTTTCTGTTGAGGAGTTTTAAATGACAATTTAACATGATTTATTAAGCTAATTTGGTAAATTTAACTAAGCTACCTTCACAATCTGTGACTCTATATCTGCCTTTGTTTTCATCAAGTTTTATATCATTTTTGTATGCAAAGTTTTGAGCTATGTGGTATAGACACATGTTTTCCAAAGTCCTACTACTGTTCGGATAGTATGTGTCGAGTAAATTGTTTTTTAAAATGTCTTCGCTGTTGGGATCATTTCTGGCAATTGTTTCTATGTCCTCATATGATTTCAGAACTCTTTTTCTACATTTAGCAGGACCAAGACTTAGCCATACTATGTTGTCTGATTTTCCATACAAAGCAGTACCGGTTAAACGGTCTGCCGCTTCATAGGTGCCACATTCTCTATGAGAGAGCATTTTTATGCCTAGACTGTACAATTTCCATGATAGTGTTTTGTCTGATGATAGGTCATCCCAGAGATCTTGAAGCTCTGTTTTTTCTGCTTTTGTTAAGTAGGCTGTATCATATCGTGCAACAGCAGTGGGATTGTCTGCAATGTACTGTACATCTATGTTTGCATTCCATATGAGGGCAATAATTGCATTGTAATCATTGATGTATTTTGATTCTTCTTTTCTTTTTATGTAATACGTGTTCTTAGGTGATTTACGTTTAACACTATATCGAACTGAAGACATGAAGTTGTTCACTTCACCTGTTTCTGTAACTGGTCTAGGGAAACCAAAGCGGCATTTGGTGTAGAATTCCCCTTTGTTTTTGTATTTGCGACGACAATATTTGCCACATTTGTGTCTTTGAAATTGTAAAATCTGCCTATGCAGGTCACTATGTGTCCGTTGTGAAGGGATTTCACAAGTGACATATTTTTGGATAAACTGCAAAACAGTGGCATCAGTGTCGTGACCAAATTTAGGTGCACCTTTGATCCATAACAGCATGTGAATATGTGGTGCTCCTCTCGCTTGGTATTCTTTTCTCCAAAAGAAGTGTTGCACTTCTCCGAGGGGAGGAACAGTTTTATTGCAAATAAAATGTAGCATAGCAATGAAACGATGATGGAAATATCTTGACACATTAACTGGATCTAGAGAGAAAAGTTCTCCAGGTGTTAATAAATGTATGTCGGTTTTGTTGTTGTTTGATATGCGTAGGAATTCATGTAAATCTTCCCATGCATATTCTGTTATGTTATGTTATTTTGCATTTATATAGCGCCTTATATACCATTGGTATGGTCTGAAGGCGCTGGTAGGTTGAACGCCCTTGGGAACCGAAGTTCAGATCAGTAGAGAGAGTCAAAGCTGCGTGTGAGCACCGGGTATGTGTGCAGCTGGTGCGGTATTCGTGTAATAGCTGCTTCTTAGCGGTAGGTGTGGTGGTTGAGAGATCAGGAGTATGTGTTAGTTCTGGCAGGATTTATCCAGACCGAATGTGGCTGCGTTAGGCCTGGGGAGAACGCCTGGCTGGGGGGGGTGTAACCAGCAGTGTTTACTTAGAATGATGGGGAGTGTGCGGTGGATATTGGTATGAGAACAGTTATACCGAATGGTGTCATAGTATCTCTGTGTTCTAGTTGAGTGGTGGTGTAAAGGAGAGAGTAAGCGTGGTGGTGTGATATGATGGGTTATATGCTCTTTCACGTTCTCTGCATTCCAAACCATACTATATACGTCACACAATTCTATGCGCTCCAGTCCGTTCCATGCACTCCTATCTACTCCATGCACCCCAGTCTGCTCCACACACTCTGGTCCGCTCGATGCACTCATGCATTCCAGTCCGCCCACGCGCTCCAGTCTGCCCCGCGTGCTCTGGTCAACCCCTCGTACTCCAGTCTGCCCCACCCACTCCAGTCTGCCCCATGCATGCACTCCTGTCTGCCCCATGCATGCACTCCTGTCTGCCCCATGCATGCACTCCTGTCAGCCCCTTGCATGCACTCCTGTCAGCCTCATGCATTCACTCCTTTCCGCCACATGCACTCCTGTCAGCCACACGCACTCCTGTCCGTCACACGCATTTAAATGCGCTCTATTTACTCAGATCCGCTTCGTGTATTCTAAGTTGTTTTATGCAATCCATCCACATATTTCACCCGTACCATTCTGTGTATTCTAAGTTGTTTTATGCACTCCGTCCACATATTTCACCCGTAACATCTTCATACTTCATCCTTTCCATCCACCTATTTCACACGTTTCATCCACTTACGTCTCCCGTTTCATCCACATACGGCACCCGATCCATCCACCTACGGCACCCGATCCATCCATATACGGCACCTGTTCTATCCACATATGTCAGCCGTTCCATCAACGTGCGTCACCCGTTCCATCCACATCCGGCACCCGTTCGATCTATATATGTGATCAATTCCCTTCACATATATCATTTGTTCTATCCATATAGACTTCATCTACATATTTCACTCGTTCCATCTGCTCTACGCATTCAGCAGCTCTACGTACTCATCCATTCTACACACTCATCAGTACTGCATGCAATCTGCGCTCGTTCGTTCTACGTACTCACCCGCTCTGCGCAACTCGTCTGCTCTACGGAACACGTCTGCTCCGCTCTAGGCACTCGTTCGTTCTAGTCACTCGTTCGCTCTAGGCACTCGTCTGCTTTATGCCCTCACACGCACTATGCATTCACTTGTTTTGCTCACTCACCCGCTCTACACACTCATCCGCTCTACACATTTATCCCCTCTACGCACTCATCCCCTCTACGCACTCACCCCCTCTACGCACTCACCCCCTCTATGCACTCATCCCCTCTACGCACCCCTTTTTTCATATGCAATCATTCGCTCATATGCACACGTCTGCTCTATATACTTGTCGGCTTTACCCACTAGTCTGTTCTATGCAGTCCTCCATTCTACACATTCTTCCGCTCAGCTCATCCATCCCGCTCCGCTAATCCATCCGTTCCCCGCTCTAGGCATTTGTCCGCTTTATCCCCTTGCATGCACTACACCTTCATCTGCTCTACGCATTCACCCACCCTACGCAATCACTTGCTTCCCGCACTCACCCGATCCCAATCTCACCAGCTCCCCGCACGCATCCGCTCTCCACACTCATCCGCTCTCCACACTCATCCGCTCTCCACACTCATCCGCTCCCTGCACTCATCCGCTCCCGCACTCATCTGCTCCCTGCGCTCATCCACTCCGCTCCCCGCACTCATTCGCTCCCCGCACTCATCCGCTCTATGCACTCATCCGCTTTATGCACTTGTGCTTTCCACGCATTCAACAGCAATATGCACCCATCACCCTTATAAAGTCATTCGCTAATACGCAGTAATCCTGTTCTATATATTCATCTGCTCTCTACACTCATCTGCTCTATACACTCATCCGTTCTATACACTCATCCGTTCTATAACCTCATCGGCTCTATGCACTCATCGGCTCTATGCACTCATCGGCTCTATGCACTCATCGGCTCTATGCACTCATCGGCTCTATGCACTCATCGGCTCTATGCACTCATCCGCTCTATGCAGTCATCCGCTCTATACATTCATCCGCTCTATACATTTGCCAGGTCTGCACATGCATCTGCTCCAGCGATCTACACACTACTCGCACTTCCGCACTCATCCGCTATCCACATTCCTGCGCTCTACATACTCCTCCGCTCTACATACTCATCTGTTCTACACACTGATCCGGTTTACGCTCATCCATTCTGCACATTCATCTGTTCTACGCACTCCTGCATTCTACTCACTTCTCTGTTATTTACGCACTCATCCGCTATACACGCTCGTCTGCTCTACACACCAAACCGCTCTACACACTCATCCCCTCAACATGTTCATCCATTCTATACACTATTCCGATCTACGTACTCATTCGATTTACACACTCATTCGAACTATATAGTCATCTGTTCTTCCACTCATGCATTCCTCCACTCAGCGCATTCATCTGTTCCACACGCTTCATCCATTCTAACTATTTCATCCACGCCATTCACTTCGTTCACTCCTCATGCATTATGTCCATTTCAGGAGTTTAAATCTCTTTACTGTTTCCGTATGATTTATTCTTATTAACCACTTCACTGCTTTGATCTACTTTACTCGTTTAGTTCTGTTTGTCCTTCTAGTTTATATTAGGGGTTATTAGCTGTCAATTTCTCGCATCAGGTAGTTTGTTGGATTGGTGTCATTGAGATGCTGTTACTCTGTTTGGGTTAGTTTGGTACGGGTTGGTTTTAGGGGAAGAGCCAGGTTTTCAGCAGTTTGTGGAAAGATGTTAAATCATCAGTTAGGTGGATGTGGGGTGGGAGTGAGTTCCACAAAGTGGGAGCCAAGGCTGAGGCTGAGAATGATGATCCGCCTAACCAGACTGAGGTTGTCTTAGGTATGACTAGGAGGTCGGCTAAGCTTGTCTTGTCTTGAAGCTATTGAGGTTCGGTTTTATGCAGTGCTCGATGGGAGATGCATAGGTTTTGAAAGTCACCCTTCGGGCTACTGGAAGCCAGTGCAGCGTCTTAAGGGCTGGGGGGATGTGGTCTCTTGGGCCAAGCACAAGTTGCATTTTGGCTGCCGCGTTTTGTGCCCTTCGGAGTTTATTCAGTTGGTACGCGTGGACTCCAAGGTATAGGGGGTTTGCGTAGTCCAGTCTTGATATAACGATTGATTGGACCGCAGAGAGTCTGTTGGGAAAGGAGAGATATGGAAAGATGCGCCAAAGGGTTTTAAGGTGGTAGTGGCAGGACTTTCAGACGTTGTTGACTTGGCGCGAGAGTGCTAGGTCAGAGTCAAGGGTGCATCTAAGATTTTTCACTGAGTTGGAGGGGGTTGGTGAGTTGCCCATGGCGGATGGCTAGGGTAGTGGGTGCGGAAGAAGTTTGGAGTTGCCACATACCATGATTTCCGTTTTGGAGGGGTTTAACAAGAGGTGGCTTTGGGTCATCCAGAGATCTATGTCAAGGAGGCAGGAGGCCAGGTCAGTTGGGTTTTGAGTTCAGGAGTTTAAGAATTAGTTGAGTGTCGTCGGCGTAGTTGTAACACAGGATGTTGTGTGATCGAATTATTGGTGGGAGGGTGATCAAGTAGAGATTGAACAGGAGGGCGGATAGGCATGCTCCTTGTGGGACTCCCGTGTCGACTGTTCGGGCTTGGGAGGTATAGGTGGAAAGTATCGTTATTTGGTACCTATCTTTGAGGAATTAAGCTATCCATTTAAGAGCGGTTCCACAAATTCCTAAGGAGTGGAGGCGGTCTAGGAGTATTGAGTGATTGATTGTGTCAAAGGCGGTAGATAGGTCAAGAAGGATTAGTGCGGCGCATCCCGCGGCATCTGCCGTCATTTTAAGGTCATACCAGATTGAGGTTAGGGTGGTTTCAGTTCCGTGACGGGCTCTGAAACCTGATTGTGCAGGGTCTAGGAGATTGTTGGCTTAGACAAAGGCATTTATTTGGGAGTAGGCGGTTCAGTCAATGCGTTTGGCAAGGAACCTGGTGTTTGAGATGGGGCGGTAGTTTTTGGGCTCGAGAGGGTCGAGGAAAGGTTTTTTAATTAGAGGTTTGACATACACCGTTTTGAATGCGTCGGGAAAGATCCCAGAGGAAAGGGAGGCATTTATGATGGATCTTGCGTGTTCTCCTGCGCAGGTGGAAGCGAACATTTCTTTGAGGTTTGTGGCTGGTCAAGGGTCCAGCGGAGAGCCAGATGGTTTGCAGGCAGGTAGAAGTTTGAGAAATTGCTCTGCTGATATTGGACTAAAGGTTTCAAACATTGGTTGCATAGTGGTCGCAGCTGGTAGCTGGCCGGTATGGGGGGAGTATTGCCTAGTGGATGTAAGAGAGCCAGTTTGGTGGCTAGAGTATTTGTTCTTTCGAGAGCCGTGGTGTAAAAGTAGAGGGAGAGTGAGTCGCACAGTGATTGTGAGGGGGTCGGGACGGTCGTGGTGCAAACCGGTTTAGTGAATTCGGAGATGATTTTGTGGAGTTCTTTGCTTGGGTTTTTGGTGTTTAGGATAAGGGAGTTGTAGTGGGCTTTTTTTGCTTTCCGGATTTCGGCCTTGTACTGATAAAGGTGTCGGGCCAAGGTGGCCCTGCTCTCCTGGGTTTTGTCTTTCTGCCATTTGCCTTCTAGGTATTTGTATAGTGGTTTAGTGGTCTTCAACTCAGGAGTGAACCATCTGGGGAAGAGGCCACAGCGGGTTGATGGTTTGCAAGGGGGTGTGAGCCGCATCAGAGATGCGTTGAGCCATGAGTCAAAGGTGTCAGGGATTAGTTGTTTATTGAGTTGGCAGGTAGGTGGTGGAGACTGGAGGAGTGCGACGGCTAGGTCCGGGACGATTATTAGTTTTTTCCAGCATTTGCGTAGATTCGGAGGTTGAGATTCGAGTACGGGAAGGGGGTCGGGTGAGCGAATGGCGAAAGACAGAATGAAGTGATCGGACCAGATGATAGGGGTGGGGGGTTTAAATGAATCTGGGTGTTGGAGCTAAAGATGGCATCAAGAGTGTGTCCTTTATAGTGAGTCAGGCCATTTATGTGGGGTTGGAGGTTAATTGAGTCTAAACCGTCAACCAGAGAGTGTGTCATAGGGTTGGTGGGATGGTTTAGTTGAAGGGTGGCAATAGAGTCGCAGAGGTTGTTTGCGAATTGTCTATCGTAGCCAGGGGAAGCTGCGTGAGAGCAACGGGGATAGGGATAGTTTAACAGGGAGAGATTTGCAGGAAGGAATGGAAGGTTGGTTGTCGATGATTGAGGCGTGGAAGAGAGACTTTAAGACGAATGCTACTCCCCCTCCTCTAGAGGGACGGTTCAGTGGGATGAGGGAGTAGTCAGGGGGGAAGGCTTCATTAGCGATTGGGGCGAAGTCGTCAGAGAACCAAGTTTCGGTGATGAAAACCAAGTCTGGTTTGTCATAGATGAGGAGGTCAAAGATGCAGTGTCTGTTTTTTGCTACGGATTGGGCATTAAATAGGATGCAGTTCACATCGGCAGGCGAGGTTGGTCTCGGAGCTGGAGCGGAAGGGGGTGGTGGCAGAGAGAGTGGAAGCTGGCGAGGGAGAGGGGTAGGGTGGGTGATGATCGATGGGAATAGTGGGCGAGCAGAGAAATTGGTGGGCTTCCGGCGGGATTGGGTGGCTGCGTGTGTTAGGATGATCAGGTTTGGCTCGGGGGATTTGAAGGTGGGGTGTGGACGGTTAGGAGTTTCAGTTGCAGTTGATGAGAAATCGAGGGAGTGTGGTTTCAGAAAGGGTGAAGCCACGGTGGAAGGAGGTGATTGGGGGAATGAGGTGGTGGGTCGAGACAGGGGAGGCGAAGAGTGCTGAGAGATTGAGGGGGACCAGGTACGTTTCCTCTTTAGTTTCTTTGTTGCGATTGGAGTGTGAGAGAGGGTAGGGGGGTAAGAGGGAGAGAGGGATGCGGCTTCGGTTCTTGCTAGGGCTAGGCGTGCAGTTTTTAGGGAGGGAAAAGGGTGCGGTTGGGGGGGAAGGTGGCGGGGGTTTGTGGGCAAGGCGGAGGGTGGATGAATGTAGGGCGGGGTGTGCCCGGTATGATAGTGAGGGGAGCGCGCATGGTTAACGTTGGCTGGTTGGTGGTGGGGTTCGGGGGAGGAGTGGTGTTAGGGTGGTTGGCTCACCATCGTGCCCCTCTGGCTTGGTGTTTGGAGAGGTGAATGGTAGGGAATGCAATGGAGGGTGGGATGATTTGGGAAGGGGGGGACGGGAGGGAAGGCAGATCGGGGAGTGGGGGCGGTCCACGGTGGTCATTTCCGACAAACTCTGGTGGAGTGGGTGCACTCATGCTTGGTACGAGCTGTTAGGTGTAGTTTCAAGTGCAATTTACAGTTTATTGGACTTTACAAGTTCGGATATATCACTGGCTGACAGTAATCTTGATTTCAGGGTTCCACGAAGCCGGGTGATATTATTCACTTATTCTAGGTTTTAGTGTACTATTTGTACTAGCTTGCAGATATTAGGCCGTTTTGAAGTGTAGCTAGACCTTAGGATATGCTAATTAGGCGGCCTATTTAGTTGTAGCTACAGCACAGTTACGCTGTTGGGTAGGCTTTCTTCTAGTAAGCTGGAATACAGGTAAGCTATTAAGGAGAAATTAAATGTAGCAACACCCCAGGTATGGTTTTAGTTGGACGTTTAGGTGGAGTTTAGGAGGGCTTTCTAATTGTAGTTCTAAATTCAGTGAGGGCACGCTATTAGGCACACTACCAAGTTCAATTTGCACAGAGATGATATTAGACTATTAGGTGCACTTCTAGATTCAACTGTACACGGAGATGATATTAGGCTATTAGGTACTATTAGGTACACTTCTAAATTCAACTGTACACAGAGATGGTATTAGGTCTACCTCTAGATTCAATTTTATATAGAGGAGATATTAGACTATTAGGCACCGTTCTAGATTCTACATTACACAGATGATATTAGACTATTAGGTGCACTTCTAGATTCAACTGTACACAGAGATGATATTAGGCTATTAGGTACTATTAGGTACACTTCTAAGTTCAACTGTACACAGAGATGATATTAGGTCTACCTCTAGATTCAATTTTGTATAGAGATGATATTAGGTCTATCTCTAGATTCAATTTTGTATAGAGGGGATATTAGGCTATTAGGCACAGTTCTAGAGTCTACATTACACAGATATACTATTAGGTATACTTCTAACTTAGACTTTGCGCAGAAGGGATATTTAGGCACGCTTCTAACCTCAATGCTGTCGTGTACACTTCTAAATTGAACTAAGCGCAGGGAGACTATTCTGGACACTAGTCAGTTCAATTAGGGCACGCTAATGGGCACACTTCTCTCAATTCGACTTTATACAGGGAGGGTATTAGGCATGATTCTAAAATCAACTTTGCACAGAGAGGTTATTAGGGAGATTAGTCGGTTCAACCAGGCACGGTATTAGACTATTAGGATATTGGGCACACTTCTAAATTCAACTTTCGCAGAAAGGCTATTGGGCGCACTTCTAAATTCAACTTTCACAGAGAGTCTATTGGGCACACTTCTAAATTCAACTTTCACAGAGAGTCTATTGGGCACACTTCTAAATTCAACTTTCACATAGAAGCTATTGGGCACACTTTTAAATTCAACTTTCACAGAGAGGCTATTGGGCGCACTTCTAAATTCAACTTCTAAATGCACTTCTAAATTCACATTTCACATAGAGTCTATTGAGCACACTTCTAAATTCAACTTTTCACAGAGAGGCTATTGGTCGCACTTCTAGATTCCACTTTCACAAGGAAGCTATTGGGCACACTTCTAAATTCAAAGTTTACATAGAAGCTATTGGGCACACTTCTAAATTCAGCTTTTCACAGAGAGGCTATAGGGGGGGCATTCCAAGATTCAACTTTTCACAGAGAGGCTATTGGGCACACTTCTAAATACAACTTTCCATGAGCGGCTATTGGGCATGCTTCTAAATTCAACTTTCACAAGAAGGCTATTGGGCACACTTCTAAATACAAATTTCACAGAGAGGCTATTGGGCACACTTCTAAGTTCAACTTTCACAGAGGGGCTATTGGGAACACTTCTAAATTCACAGAGAGGTTATCAAGCACACTTCTAAATTCAACTTCTAAATGCACTTCTAAATTCAACTTTCACCTAGAAGCTATTGGGCACACTTCTAAATTCAACTTTTACATAGAAGCTATTGGGCACACTTCTAAATTCAGCTTTCACATAGAAACTATTGGGCGCACTTCTAATTTCAACTTCTAAATGCAATTCTAAATTCCACTTTCACATAGAAGCTATTGGGCACACTTCTAAATTCAACTTCTAAATGCACTTCTAAATTCAACTTTCACATAAAAGCTATTGGGCGCACTTCTAAATTCAACTTTTACATAGAAGCTATTGGACACACTTCTAAATTCAGCTTTCACAGAGAGGCTATTGGGCGCACTTCTAAATACAATTTCCATGAGCGGCTATTGGGCACGCTTCTAAATTCAACTTTCACAGAGGGGCTATTGGGGACACTTCTAAATTCACAGAAAGGGTATTGGGCACACTTCTAAATTCAACTTTCACAGAGGGGCTATTGGGCAAACTTCTAAATTCACAGAGAGGCTATTGGGCACACTTCTAAATTCAACTTTTCACAGAGGGGCTATTGGGGACACTTCTAAATTCAACTTTCACAGAATTCTGCACAACTTAGTGTAACAAACCAAGTTGCTGGTCCAAGGTTTCTGATCATACAACGTACGTCTCTGTGCCGTCGGAACCAGTATTCTTTTGTACCATGCATGTTTGCAAACAAATTTGTTAAATTTGATTGTAAAATCTTTTTCTTGTACTTTTTGTATTAATTGCGTAGCTGACATATTTTGAAAGTGGGTTCCAGATTTCAACATGTGTGTAACTCCGTAACATAGGGTTGCTAGTTCACTTTCAAAGAGTAGGTGGAATATGTATTCTACATTGTGTCTAAACCTGGTATCTTGCGAATACGTTCTGAGCGGTATTCTGATGCTGTAATTTGAGTGGGTCTATCATCATATCTTCCACCTTTGCCAGTAGTAAATAGCAGTGGAAAAGCATGTGCTTCTATACTTTTTTCCCTTATGATCATTGGTGAACCTTTGGTTTGTCACATTTGGTAAGTTTCTAGTGCATCATCTATGCTTTCATTGGAATGCAATGGATGAATTGTGTACCGGTCCAAAAGAGGGGCTACTGCAGTTAGAATTGTCCAGTTTCTGTTGCCTCTTCAATTATTACAGTTGTTTCCCTTAAGCTTTCTTCAATATTTATTTCCTTGTAGTATTCGTTATTGTCTTTTAGATATTGC
This sequence comes from Ambystoma mexicanum, assembly GCF_040938575.1. Taxonomy (NCBI): domain Eukaryota; kingdom Metazoa; phylum Chordata; class Amphibia; order Caudata; family Ambystomatidae; genus Ambystoma; species Ambystoma mexicanum. The sequence continues at coordinate 284,615,926 of NC_090921.1, read as the reverse complement.
AAGACTTCTCTAACTTTATGTAAGTCCACCAGTTGTTGCCAAATTTTGTTGTCTTTTGTTGGTACACCATTTACCAAGACAATTAAAGAATGCTCTATTGAACGTTGCACTCCTAGAGTGTGTACATTTCTGTTAGATCTAATGGCAAGTAAACTACTTTGCCACGAATGCCTTTCACCAATTGAGAGGGAGGTACTTTTGCGGTTTTTGGATGAAGGCGTATAATTGCTTGAAATGGGTGAAATGTTTGAATTATGATGCTCTCATACAAATTGAGTTATTGCAGGCTTTTTGGTAGTGGGAACAATTCCAAATTATTTGTGATAGCACGTGAAGGAGTTTGGTTGTTGGCTAGTTTTGTAGTGCAGTAACTGCAACATATTAGTGGTTCATTTATTTGATATTTGTTTTCAGCTGAAAGGTAAAGAGCTAATTCAAACCATTTGGAATCTTCATTGTCTTCTATTTTGAATGCTACGTCTATATTTTTTGTGTTCCTTTTGTAAAACGTTATGCGGCAACACACACACACACACATGGTTTGGTATTTCAACTGATGCACTTTTAAATGTTAGTATTTCTTTTTTGTATGTTTGTAATAGAAGGTTGCTATGTGCAGAATTGTTGGTACTCTGTTCTACAACTATTGCATTTTGTAAGTGGGTTTCACTTCCAAAATATTTTCTCTGAATATGGTCCATTTCTTCTTGTAGATATTTGGGTGTACCATGCAGAAGAGTGTTATTTAAATTGGCTAATTCTGAATCTGGACTTTTAGCATAGTATATTTTCTACACTAGATTTCTTACATTTGCATGATGTATTGCTATCCTTTTGATATCATGGAAGGTGCTTTTGCAAATAGGTCCAGAAATGCAGGCTAATGAATGTCCTTGTAGTCCTGTGTATTTGCGCACTGGACAGATATCTATATTTTGCAGCACTTTAATTTTAATTTTGTCTGTACCTTTCACATACTGATTGAGGAACTGACGTAAAGATTTGAATAATTTGTTAGGAATGGCACACATTGATGTGCACGGCCATTTGTACAATGGACGGTCTGGTTCAGTCGAAGCGAGAGGTAATTCAAGGGAAACTTTTGTAAGCAGTGTTTCTTGTTCCATTATGCTGTGGCTGATTTTTTCATACCCTCGTCCACTGCTATGGATGGCAATTGTGTTTGTTTCATTTTGTTTGTATGCTTCTTCATTAAAATATGGTTCTGTGGTTGTTGTGTGACTCCATTCACCTCCACAAATAAGTTATTTGTGTTCACATTCCGTTTATTGATAAGTTCCTTTTGTAGTTTGGTACTTAGTTTTGTTAGTGGTTTCATCCTATTTAATACTAATATAAACGGCTTCCTTTTGAGAAGGATTGCACTGTCTGCAAGAGCTTGTAAGATTAATTTTCTACGGTAGATTTTAAGGGTTGAGGATGATTTCGGTCCTCTTCTTATTAGATTCTGAAGGACTCTATGATGAAACATTTTGGCTAAAATACTTTTTATTACTATAGTTTCTTGTCACTATATCAGGATTAATAGTAGCATTATTAGGAGTACTGGTAGCTGATTTTTTGTGAGGAGTTTTGTCTTTCGTGCCACATTTTGTTAGAGGAAGTAAAGTTTTGGTAGTTGAAGCTTCCTTTGTTTTGCTAAATGACTGTGCTAGCTGTATTGTTCCAACGTTCTCTACACACTCTGTTACAGATGGATGGTTAGGTTGGACACTTTTATTTTTATTGGCTCTATTTATAAGTTACTATCTACAGAGTTGCTTTTTGGTAGGCATTCTTTGGGGTCTGTAGAAAAAAAAGAAGGCATGGTTTGGTGTGTTGTACAATGTATGTGTGCTGTGTGCGTGCGTGCATGAGTTTAATGGGGAAGCCCTTTGTGGTTTGTGAATGTGCATTGGTCTCTTACAATTATTTGGGGAGGATACTTTTCGGTTTGTATACTACTAAAATGTGCTTCAGATGAGAATACAAAGAGGCCTAGTGGTGAGGAGATGTATTAATAGTAACCGTAATGGCATTAAATTGAAACAGCTATTTCTTTTCTAGTACTAACATTGTAAGGCGTTTGTATGTTATTTGGGTTCCAAACAGATGGGGATTTGTGAGCTATTCTGCCTGTTTATCTGTGTTTAATAAATGGGAATTTTTGGGTAGAATGGTTCAGAAATCACTGTTTGGCTTGGTGCGCCAATTAAATACATAACCCACACACTCTGTTTCAGGAATAGTTAGAATATATAGGTCGTGCTGTACTTACTTTTTTTGCAGAATGACCAGGTTTCTTCGGATATGTCATTTGCAATGTAGATGCTGTTGATTATCAGGACAGTAGTTTTCACTGCGATTGTAAAAAGAAGAAGTTAGTAACTTTGTGTGTTTAAAGCAGTGATGTTACTGTACACGTTAATTTTGCATCTGTCGTCGGAGTATTCTCCTTTGATATTTAACACAGTGCATGTGTGCATTTCACTTCACTATGTGCTGCCTTTGTATGTTACTTGCAGTATGTTAGTAGCAAGTGCTTTAGAAATGAGTACAATTTTAAGATTATGAAAATGCCTTGTTTCTTTTAAGCTGTGTTATAGCAGAGAGGTTTGTAAGCGATAGCTCATTATAGTTGCTGGGAAAAATGTCGGTAGTTTCTTATTATAAGTACGATTTTGAAAAATCGGGACACCCTCAGAGGGCCATGTCACCGCAGCAATCGGGAGCGTTTATTTTTCTCATACGCTCGTATTGGAAGTAGCATTGATGTAAGCGGTATACAGTCAAAAAATGTGCAATTTTCTAAGGGAAAATCGAGTGTCGCACTACATAGGGAAGGTTGTAATGTATATATAGGTTATGCGGGAGACAGTAAGAAGTAGTGCAGTTTGTTAATGTATAATCTGACATCTTGCACTTAAAGGGGGAGCATTGGTATGTATTGGCTATGCAGATTTAGTGGCATTAATTTGTTTAAATGAAATCACACGGGTTGTACATGTTCTCTGATTAAAATATGCATACCTGTACTTTATACGCATGCATGTGCGCATCGATGGAGCTGTACATAGAAATCCCCGACACTTGTACAGTACTTTTCGAAGTAGGTGCTTTGAAATGATATGCTACTTGTACTTAGAGTGCTCAATAGTACATTTGAAGTTCGGAATTTTGATGACGGAGTTAGATGTACGGATGTTCAGTCTGATTGGTCGATGGTTGATGGTTGTCCTGCTTAGCTGTGTCCAATGAGGGAATGGATTCATGAGTGATGTGGAAAGGGTAGAAGGACTAGTTAAGAGTTACGTGCTGAACGTATACAACGCTTGTGCGTGGGTAGGGCGTGTCACATACGGGTTTCTACAGCAAATCTAGCATGGAAAGGGAACTGTAGCCATCAGCCAATCGGATGTTCCCATTGCTCTTTTGTGTCAAAAGACAGTGCGTATACTGAAGATGGCAGAGGTGCAGAGGGTGAAGGTTTTGGTAGTTGGAGATATTTTTGTGCATGGTTTACAGCACTATGCCGAAAGTAGGAATGTAGCGCACCATTTTGCTGTGAGAGGAGTAGAGGTGGTGTGGAGCGCTGAGACTGATTGCAATGTTGCGGCAATTCTACGAGTTTGCACCGAGATGCATGTGATGACCACTCCTCATGTGGTGATTTTGCACTACGGTGCTTGTCATTTGGCCTACTTCAGTGCACATACTTTGTTGGACGATTTGGAGCAGTTGGTGCAAGCAGTCATGAACATATTTCCAACTGAGAAAAAATGGGACAACAGTTCTGTTTTCTGTCCTGATCAAGGAATTGGGAGGTGTATCATCAATGGCGGCATGCGTGCTTTTATGTTACGCGCTGGTATGTTTTTCTGCAGCCACGAGAACATTGTTCCCAGTAATGCAGCTTATTTTGAAGCAGATGGTGTTGCGTTATCTTTTTTGGGAAATGCCATGTTCTTTTGGAATGCGAGGCTTGCTTTGGAGAAGGTTCTTTAATGGTTGTACAAGTATAGTAAGAAGAAACCATATTAAAAAAATACAAAATAACAGATGTCTGTAAGGCATCTGCCAAAAATCTTTAAAAAATTGCTCTTTTCAGAGCCCACCTTAAAGGGACAAAGGGGAATAATATTTAAATGTACAGTCCTCACGCTCTCATCCTGTATGTGTCCGCGAACATGACGGTAGTTTGCAGGCAGAGCCGATTGTGGAGTGGAGACGCATGCAAATGAGAATGTGCGAAGCTAGGGATTGGTCAGTAAAGTTCAGTGGGTGTGTTTTGTACGGAGACATTTAGTGAGAACATGTTTTCCCTGACAGGAGACCTGACAGCCATGGCTCTGTGTGCTCGGAAAAAGATTATATGGATTTTGGAAGACTCATGGATACATTGGTTGAAGATGCATGCTGAAAGTTGCGGTCTATGTGCAGATCTTGGATTTCCTAATGTAGAAGTGCACTTGCATGGCGTGTGTGGAATGAGGTGGCTGGACTTTGTACCTCTCTTTGCAACTTTACAGACAAGGCCTCATCCAGACATACTTATTATTCATTGCGGTGGAAACTGTTTAGGCCATGTATCTGGAATTTTTTTGCAATTTGCAATGATGGAAGGACTTGCGAAGTTCATGGACATGTTTGCAAATTGCCAAATTGTTTTTTCCCGTATAGCACAAAGACAGATATGGTTGTGTTCCTCTGCATTTGGTCCACAAATGGAGAAAGCGAGGCGCAATGTGAATAAGGCTGTTTGTGCCTTTCTAAGAGATGTTGGCATGTCCTCATTCCACAATGAAAACATTTTGTTTCGTAGTTCTTTACTTTTTCATAGAGATGGAGTCCATCTCACATATGCTGGCAATCAGATCTTTCTTTGCAATGTACAAAAAGCTTTGCAATTTTTTTTGACATCATAGTCACCTATTTCACAATCCGTTTTTTCTAACCTATATTTCTTGAGGGATACACACCACCACTGAAAGGCGCTTTTCAGAGCCACCACTTACTCCCAGCAAAAGTCCATTGGTTTTGTTATGCTTACCCTGTGTTTCCTACGACTGTCCGCTGACTTTTAAAAAAATGCACAGGGGCCTACAACGGTCACTTGATAGTTCTATTCTTTAACTGAGAAAGGCAGCTCTGAAAAGAGCCTTTTTATAAATGTTTGTAATTTTCCAGTTTACTACTTTTGACGACACAAGACACTAGGAGAGGAAGGCAAAGGAAGGTAAGGAAGGGACACCAACCACGGGGATGAGAAGGGGCAAATGGAGAAAGCTATAGGGTGGCCTTTACTTAGGTAGGGAGCATTTTTTCTGGTGCTCCGTGACCGTAGCCTCAAAAGCACTTCCCCCTGCAGAGTACTGCATCACAATACACACACAATATTGTGACCCTCGAAAGGTAAGGGTCAACAGCATTGCGAATGGCTTGTGAGGCAGCTGGAGGGATCCGCTCCCTCACAGGAGTGTCTCTTGTGGTGAGAGGATCGGACACAGAGGATGCTGTGGAGGAACTCAATCTACTACGTTCTTCCCATGGCACCACCTTGCGAATGTCTGCACTGTGGAACGAAGTTAGGTGGCGCTTCATGGTTGTCGTACCAAAGCTGTACGCACCAGGTCTCCTGCGACTGAGCACCAACTGGCAGCGATTACACTTGACAAAGTTTGCACGTGCTTTCGGTACGTTCCCTAAAACGGAAAACAACCGCCACACCCACGACTCTCGTCGAGTGTTAGTGGTGTGGAGTTCCTCCACCTCATTCTCTTCTTCCTCTTCCTCTACATTCTCACCCGTATATCCCTCTGCAAGCCCTTGGGGAGGTGGTGGCGGTGGAGGGTTTGGGGGTGGTGCTGAGGCTAATGATGCAACAGTAGCCATGGATGCCATAAGGATTAGTTACCTAATGGTCCCTACAGCAGTAAAGGCAGCACACTTCTAACAGCTATAGCTAGAAGCAATATGAAGATGAGTTGGGGGTGTGGCCATTCATAGGGGTGGAGGGGTGTGCCTCGTGACCATATTGATCACTCAAAAGCGCTGCAAGAATTCTAAACGACACATTCTCAGGTACATCTGCTGCATGCGACGTGTTAAATGGTGCTTTTCTACTGTCAAATATTTTCTTATGTATGTATAACTTCTTTTGCAATGTCGTGGAAGCAGACAAACTGCAGAAATTAGTCCACACGCTCAGCGTGGGTGTGGTCACATGATGACGTCCTGAACACAACCGCACGGGAAATGCCTACCCACTGGACAGCAAATGCAGCGTAACAAACATGTGCATGCGCGCCAGTGTTCTACGGGCAGTGTTCGAGTCCTGAAACTAATTAAAAGTGCGCCACAAGTGAGACGGACAGTTAGGGACAGGCGCGATGTTCGCAGTACTTATGGGTGTACTGCGTATGTGCGTACATGATCTGATGACTGTACGGACAGGTCCAGGGTCCTTAGGACACCTCCATTTTGTTTGACTTCGAACATGCCGGCCACCGCACCTGTTCTACGGACGGTTCTATTTTGGCTCCGGACGATATGGACAGTTATAGTGTCCTTAGGACACTACCACTTTGCTCTTTTATAGACATTCCCACCTCCTGCTGTGTTCTAGGAACATGTTTTATCTCATTTGTGAGTGGTAAGGAGAGGTACAAAGTCTTTAGGTTGTCCCATTCTGTTCATTTACACATAATTTGCACAGATGGTGCATTCTAAGATGAGTTTAATCTTGGTACGGTTAGCTGTATTGGCGTTGGAACCTCCATATTCTATTGCTTACGGCTAGCTCGAACAGGCGCGCTGATCGCAAACATTTTAAGTTTAAAAAAAAAATAATCCTCAAACAGTTCAACTACAGTACACATACAAAAACTTTATAAAAAGGCATACACACCTTAATCAACAGAAATACCGGGGGAAGCAGAAACTGACACGAATATAGGGGAATTAGGGTTCAACACAGGCTGATTGTCAGGAGATGATTTGTGAGGGGAAGAAGGAATGGATGTTTCATCAAAACGTCTACTTTCTACTTGAAGGTTTGGGGATGGTTCATTAGGAAATGGAGAAGGGGGCAGGTACAGGTGGGACAGTGATAACGTATTTTCCCTCTCACAAATTCCTCCACAAATTGCCTTAAACTATTAAAATTCTCATTCAGTGTGTCCATTTTCCGTTCTATTCTTTTCAGGCTGTCTTCCTCTGTGTCATTTGTTGGCCGGTCTTCTTTTTTTTCCTGGTCTGTTAAAAATATATATATATATATATATATATATATATATGTTAAATGACCATACAATACTCACCATTAATTTGCATATGCACAGCACTGTGTACCATTATTATTGCTATCTTCAGACATTTCCCCATGCGGGTAATTATCCTCGAGCCACTCCAAAGTACTGCACATTTCTGTGTCAAAATGAAGAAAACAATATTATTTTTTCTGTCCCTCATAGCAAAAAAAGTACACACACATATAAGAAGTTCACTTACTATTTTCTTGTAATTTGTGTTGGTTGTAGTGCGTGTGTCTACTGTTGGTCCTGGCTGCAGAGTTTCTGTGAGGTAATTACCTTGGAGGCATCATTTTTTTTTAATGGTATAATCCATTTCATTGCACATGGTCATTAAATGCATGTTTTTTGTTTCAGACGTTTAGGTTTCTCTATTTATTTACTAGTATTTATAATGTCTTTGTGTGTCCTTTTTATAAGTTGCGCATTTTTTGTGTAAGACAGTCCACTTTCAGATACCCCCTGGCTGTTTGGGTAATGTTCCTCTCGTCTGCGCCTGTCTCTAGACAGGCGCTCAGTCCGTGCCTTTCAGATCTGGAGAGCAAGGGGGTTCTGTATGTTCTATGTTACATGTTTATAAAGTAAGCAGATTATACAATATATCTCCCATGATGACATGATGATAGTGTATATTGAGCAAAAAAACTTTATTAACGCAATGTTATGATTAAGTTCCCCTTCAAAAAACCTGTGAAATTCACTAAAAAAACCTTGTTAAGGGGACGTTATGGTTAAGTTGCACAGCTAAAAACCTTTGAAATTCCCTTAACAAAACGTTATAAACGTCACATTATAGTTTCAAGTAAAATCGAAAAACCCCTGAAATTCTCCAGTTATGGTAGCCTAGCCAACCATAACTGCCCGCACCACTGTGCACTGCTAAAACTAACACCCAGGACATGAACGATGACATCACAAATGTCATTGATGACATCACATGTCTGGCTCACTCTTTCTTCCAGCACTGATATATCTGGGGCAGGAACAGGCAGGAACTAAAAAGTCACTAACATTCAAATGGATAGGCTCAAAAAGCTGATGCCGACTCTCATAGACCGAGATCAATTGGCGTTTATCTGGGGAAGGGGCACAGCAAACAACATTAAGGGAGTCCTGCACTTGGTAAACAAATCGGGTACAAACCAGGCGCATTTACTCTTGCTGGCACTGGATGCCGAAAAAGCCTTTAACAGAGTTGAGTGGGGGTCCCTGAGGGAGGTTTTGGTGAAATTTACCAAAAACCCCAAAATGCACCACATGATCTTGGCCAACTATATTAATCCGTCAGCTCGCTTGATGGTCAATGGGACTCATAACCCGTCAATTGGTTTAGGCAGGTGCATGCAGCAGGGTTGTCCCTCTGTCACCCCTACTTTTTGCAATGGTCATGGAACCCCTGGCAGTGGGTATAAGGGCTAATGTTCACATAGCGGGCATAGAATTCAGTGGGACGCAATACAAGAATAACTTGTTTGCAGATGTCATACTGTCTCTTACCGACCTACTTCGATACTTGGTCCATGTGTAGGAGGAACTACAATGGTATCCGTTTGGTAAATAGGTACAAAGTGAATTGTTCCAAGTCAGGAATCCTCAGGCTCAACATCCTCCATCCCTCCCTGAAGTCCGAGCTAGAGCAGAAATTCCCATACTCCTGGGCAACCAAAACCTTGCAATACTTGGAGATTAATATACCAGGGAATCTGACCCACCTATAACGATCCAAAATGGGACTCTTTCCACCTGTCCTGGTTTTGCAAAATGGCCGTAATTAAAATGAATATCCTCCCAAGAATCCTATGTCTCTTCCAATCAGTCCATGAACCTATAAATGCCCTGGGGGCTGGGAAGCAATGTTGCTGCAGTTTGTGTGGTGAGGGGAGTCCCCTATAATCAACAAGCATGCAATAAACACTCCCAAGAGCTTGGGAGGCCTCTCCTTCCCCAGACTCTGTAACTACTGCAGGGCTGCGCAAGTCAGACCACTCATGGATTGGGTACAAAGGGACTCTGGGAAAATATGGGTGACCATGGAGCAGGTGATGACAAGACGCCATGTGTGGACCTAACCGTGGTCCAAGACATAAGAGAGTGTGTGGGATATATATTAACACCATCACTAAGGCTGTGATCGAGGTATGGGACAATTTGAGTAAATCAGCCGGGTCACTCTCCTTCCCATCCCCATTCACACAGCTAATTCACAGTGATGATTTTACCCCAGACAGAAATTATACAGTCTTTACCCAATGGGTAGACAATGGCTTGGGTATAGTGGGAGACATTTGAGGACTGCAAGCCTATGAAGGGAGTCTTGGAGGAAGATTGCTTTCGATATTTGCAAGCAAGGCACTGGGTCCTTCAAAACACCATTACAGGGCCAGCAGTTCGAAAGCGTACCCCTCTGGAATTGTTTTTTCAAGAGCCAGCCAAATCTAAAGGGATGACTTCCAGAATGTTTAAGGCCATTCATTTACAGGCAGTGTCAGAACGAAGGACCTACTGTGATGATTGGGAGAGGAAGCTGGAAGGTGTGATAGCCCCAGAGGACCGAGACAGGATTTATTGGGGGCTTGCCTCTGCGCTTTGCCCCCACCTGACAGAGCACAGACAAGAAATACTGAAGAGGTGGTATAGTATCCCCACCTTCACTATTCTCACCCTCCCACTTCTAAGACGTGCTGGAGAGGAAGTGGGATGAGGGCACCCTATTAAATATTCTCCAGGGATGTCCAGAAAAACAGGATTTGAATTTAAGATATGAAAGGTTTTACTATTGAATACTGGGATCCTCCTGGGTCATGTAAGTCTATCAGCAAAAAAAGTACCTTACCATAACTCTTTCTATTCTATTGGCTGTTCCTCCCCTTCATCTTATGCCAGTGTTTACCCCATAGGTGGATCCCCACCCAAACCCTCCTGGGGCCATGCGAGGAATACAAAAGTACAGACTGAACTGCAAGGGAAACATTTCACAATACTGACCCTGCTGCGTGACTCCAACAATGCTGCGTCCGCGGTAACCCCTGAGTTAATTTCATTTAGTTTGTCTGGGAGGTGGGAAATCCCACGTGTAACACCACGTGGCAGTATCCCTACACACTTATGGCTGTGAAAGGAACCAAACTAAGTGCCTGATAGAACACACATTGCATAGAACGCATGCTGGCTGTACCTCCCCAACGAACCAAGTAGTGCTTCATGCGCCCCTCTGTAATACAGGTGAGCTAAGGTCCGAGCTAAACTACCACAGGTGATGACCCCTCCACCCAACCCATGAGAATGAAGGGATACTTGGCTTGTTTCTCTGGCTGTCGATGCAGTAAGAAAAGAGGCCGGACTAAAGAGGTCTGCATTCCTGTAAGATTGGCCCAGGAATGGGTAGGAGGAGGGCAAAGGAGGATGGGGTTATAGTTTTATCAGTTTTCCTTACTGCTGTGCTGTCAATATAGAGTGGTGATGCTTAATATGAAGCCTCCGTGCAATGCCTTGTAATCTAATGTTTATAAAATGTGCATGCAATATCCCCATAAAGTAAGGAACCATTGTACATGTAAATGTTTGCAAAATGTGTATTTAATGTGCCGTAAAGTTTTACTGTGTCCTCTGTTGCAAAAGGGCACTCGAGTAAGGGAGGGAGGGAGAGGAAGATGCATACATAGATGGCTACTGCTGGGTGAGTAGTATCGTCCTGTCTGGATGGCACTGGGGCCCCTCTAGGACTAGAGTGTGAAGACTATTAGAGTGTTAACCAGAGCCAATCCTAACCCAGAAAGAGGAAGGTGGCCATTCGGAGGGCCCCACTTCCTGTCCCATCTCTAAGTGCCCACATGTGTTTGGGCAGTACCTCTGTTGATCACCCCAAACGTTTTGGAAAAAGATGCTGACCAGCCTCTTTCTTATTCAGAGAAGAACATTCATGAGCCGTCCTGGCAGATCACCAGCGACAAGGCAGCACCCCAGACTCTTAAGTGAGAAGCATCCAGCCAGTGTATCCACACTGGCACCAGAGATAGAGAGGACCGTGGTGCACCCCATGAAACGAACCTGCAAATTATTTCAGGTGGGACTCCACTAACCAAGGAGGGCAGGCTGGCAGGGCAGAAAGGGCCTGGGTTGTAGCATCCCTTTATATGTACTTCTAAATCTGTACCACCTCCCAGGCAGGGAAAAACAGACATTTGGCATGAGGCGCTAGCACGGGCGGGCCGAGGGTGGAGGGGATAAAGTCAAGTACAGCAAACCACGAGAGGTGTGGGTTATTCTGGTGAGGTCAGACGAGAAGGTGGTAGACCAAGAGACCAGAAGTAGGAAGGATAGTGCAAAGGAGTGTGGATGTAATTTGTGGAACTGTAGAACTATGTTGTGATAGTGGAAGGTGGGTGAATGAGGGGTGGCTAAGGGAGTAAAAGGAGGACGACTTTGGAGAAGGTGAGATGGAGTAGAGGTAGTGTGGAGAAGCAGGAGGAACAGTAGTGGTATGGAGAAAGAAAGGTAGTAGTGGTGTCCGAGGGGAGAGTAGAGTCGAGTATAGGAGTGTGGAGATGGGGACTTTTAGGCAGAATAGGTAACATCGGATGGTGGAGGAAGTAGCAGGGAGAGGGAGAAGGTGGCTGAAGTCAGTGGAAGGAGAGTAGGTTATGGAGGTAGAAATGGAGAGGAATACCTGGATATGAGAGAGAAAAGACACAGTGGTTCTTGTGCTTGGAAGGCACCGCTCCATGACCTCTAAAATGAACTAAGATAGTAGAGTGTTTCACACCTATTAGTACCCGGCGAGGGGGGTATGGCAGTTTGTCACCAAAAGGCAAACCAAACTCAGATAGGGGATCATAATCAGCTACTACCCTGAGGAGTAGGGATGTTTGGGTTAGGGAGGGACTCGCTATCTCTAGATGAGAGAGGGATGGCACTTGGAGCCCATTTGCACTACATTATTAAAAACGATTTAACTGTCTTTGGGAGCTGGTGTGCTTTGTAGGCTGTCTGTGATAATACCTGGATGGATGGATGGATCAATGGATTATGTTAAAAAGACTTATAGGGTTACTTAAGGACATGGCATTGCAGGCACCTACGCTCTGGGGGAAATACCTTACCTGGGGTGTATCTTCAGATGGTAGGGGTATTTAAGAATTCATCATGGCAACTTATGGACTTGCGCAATTCTTTCTCTAAATGTTTTATCGCTCGGCTATTCAGAAGGTTAAGTCCGTTTTGGGAAAACGTAATTCCAATTTTCAGGTGCTTGAGAACATTGAATCTGCTTAAGTACCCAGTTTACCATTTGGGTTAGAGGACACATTTACATCCTTATTTGTCTGAAGTATAATAAAAGCTTTCCGTGCTATCCCTAATCCAAGAGGAACGGGTGCTGTCTCTCCAAGTACTAGCTCTGGCAAAGAATGTTCTCCCAGCTTTGTAACTTTGAATGTCATGGGCAAATGGAGAATAGTCATACCCCTCATTTAGGTACTTTTAATTAACCTACTACATCGCATGGGTACTCGCTAATATATATATATACACAATGATGCCGTAACACATTTTATACAATAAGGTTGTCAAAACTTGCACCGCTCCTTAAAAGATTTTCTTCTACCCACACCTTACTCCCTTCTCATACACCTACAATACAGTGTATCCTGGACATGGCCTGGCAGTGCCAGTGTTACTATGCTGGTGTTTTAGTAGGAGACATGAATTGCATTCTCGGACCTTAATAGCCTCGATTCTCTAGGGGGGTTATTAATGCAGTTCTCCAGGTCATCACACAGCCATACACTACAATGTATTATATTCTATATTAAACTTGCCGTCTAGTAAATTCTCCCTTTATCCACAGACACCTTTTGAATTGATCCTCAATTTTTCTGCATATTTTTTTTTCACACTTATTGGAGCATCATGTACCCATGCATTTGCTAACATTAGAAAGGTAATTAGTGACTAATAGCTTATGTCCTCTACGTTCTTTCGTCCTTTGTTATCCCTTTTTCTTTTCTTCTACTCCAACCTTTTTTCCTTTTCCCTGCAAACTACGATCGCAAAAGCTCTGGCAGAGGCCACAATATTACAACTATCAGCTAAGCTTAAGTGCTCGAAGGCTACTACAGTGGTGATTATGTGTGGTATAAAAACTTTGTAAGAAACCTTTGCATGTTAACATTACCAGCGTTACATGTTAAGTTATTTTAATTCACTATTGCATTACACAGAGCGACTGTTAATTAAATGCGTAGTTATATACTGTGTATGAGATTACTCTTAGACCTTACATAACACTGTTGTAAGCATTAGGAGTGTCCATTTTCCGTTCTATTCTTTTCAGGTTGTCTTCCTCTGTGTCGTTTGTTGGCCGGTCTTCTTTTTTTTCCTAGTCTGTTAAAAAAATATATATATATATCTGTTAAATGACCATACAATACTCACCATTAATTTGCATATGCACAGCACTGTGTACCATTATTATCGCTATCTTCGGACATTTCCCCATGCGGGTTATTATCCTCGAGCCACTCCAAAGTACTGCACATTTCTGTGTCAAAATGAAGAAAACAATATTATGTTTTCTGTCCCTCATAGCACAAAATGTACACACACAAATAAGAAGTTCACTTACTATTTTCTTGTAATTTGTGTTGGTTGTAGTGCGTGTGTCTACTGTCGGTCCTGGCTGCAGAGTTTCTGTGAGGTAATTACGTTGGAGGCATCTTTTTTTTATGGTATAATCCATTCCATTGCACATGGTCATTAAATGCATGTTTTTTGTTTCAGACGTTTAGCTTTCTCTATTTATTTACGGGTATACAATAAAGTTATGCAGCACGAAATACACAAAGTGCATGTGAGGTTATGCGTTGAGGGTTATGGGTTATATTTGGGAAAGGAGTACCCCAAATCGGGCCTACCTGCACTGTGAAGAATTTAACACAAGGCCTCAAATCCCATTTGAAGAGCAATGAGCTTGGGCCACTTGATGCATGTCCACCCCCTCTTATTAGTATTTCTGTCAGTTCTTCAAGGTTAAGGTTACTCCTGCACCACTGCTCTCCCACTGCCATCTATGTCCTACCTTACCACCCGCCACTTCTGCCTTTTGAACTCTTGCACGCTGGCTTCCTGATTCACACAGCAACCATCGCAGACCTTCACTGTGACTGCTCCATTCATGTAATGCATACAACAAGGCTTCTAAGTAGTTTCCTGGGAAGGGATTGTATAGTGGGAGATCAGTTAGTAGAGTGGTCCTATCATAACATGCTTCACGAGTTGGATGGATGGGATGAGATATGTGCAAGCACTAAGCGATCAGATGAGCCATGTCTTGGGACTTTCCTGAAAAGGTGGTCCTTCAAGGAGAGGGCGAGGATGGGAAGGGAGTTTCCAGTGCTTATAAAGAGAACACAAAACCTCCAATGCTAAACCATGTGGGGAAAGTAAAACAGTGTTGAGCAAAAAGTCAACAAGAAATGAATTAGTACATGAGCCAATCTTACCAACAACATGAAACTAAACCTATGTGCAAATCCTACAAATTATTAAAAGGGTGAAAAAGAAGACTAGAAGGTTGAATGAAAGATGAGACCGAAAGAGTGTGATAGAGATGGAATCGAAATCACATTAGTTAAGAAAGTCAATTGATATTGGTAAATAATATTGTTCCTTATTGACCTCCATCTTTGGTAATGAATCAAAGAAACATTTTTCAAAAACACTTCTTCAAACGTTCAATAATAAGAGGATCCAAGATGGCCACCATGGGAGGAGGACGCGACTAAGAGCTTCTCCGGCACGGGCCGCATAAGAAGTGCAAAATTAAACAACGGTTTCACCCCACGACTGCCCCAAATTGCAAGGGAGGCCCCCAGGATATCAAGACCATACCGGAGGAAACCTGAGAAACACAACGTCTCCAATAGCTAGATGCCGCGCAGCCCCAAATCAGGGACGGGCCAGCGCAATACAAGCAATGACCACAGGGGATGTGCCCAGTAAGACCGGTATACAGCATGTGAGAGAGAGGGGGCACTGGAAGAGAAGTGCAGCACTACCCCGACCTGACATCAGGAAATGCTTACCTCATGAAATGAGGGAGAGACAAGACAAGCGGTCTGCCCGCCACGGAGGAGCTTAACGAACGCAACAATAGCGGGGAGCCCCGTTCTCATAGAGGGGGAACGGACTCCTGATTGCAACCAAGCGCGCTGTGGAGACATCAAAGGAGGCTACAGCGGGCCGGCCTCAGCAATTATTCACTCACTCAGCACCATCCGCCACGGCCACCAGGGAAAAGGCCAGGAAAGTGGACTACCCGCATGGGGAACCATATTGGAGCATAACACTGCAGAGTGTCCTTCCTTCACATGGGAGGGGTGGCCCGACCCCACCACACAATCCAGTCAAGCCAAGGGGACTCCAGAGGAGGTCGTACTACTCCAAGAGCACACAGGTACCAGCGGAGCACCAGCAGCGTTAAACACAAGTAGAAACAAGTGGGGAACCTTTTGCACAGTTGCGGAGACAGGAGTCCAAGTACAGCAGTGAAGGCTCACCAGGGGTTGAGGGAAGCCCATCAGCAGAATTGGGGGAGAAACAAAGTACTCTTCCCCCCTCACTTCAACACAACCCCAAACACAAGAGGACATAACCAGCTACAGCGGGCGATCAGCAAAGAGACCCAGACCCGGCAGGCTAACCAGCAAGGAGCACCACCGAAGAAAACCATTGTCAAGGGTCATCGACATAAAAGCAGTAGCTTAATGAGGAGAAGAGACTATCGAAGAGGGGATGGGGAACTAGAAGGGAGTCACAGAGCTCGGCACTTGGCAAAAAGACCCAGACCTGCACGAAATACAGACCCCATGGAGAAGAAGTCACAAGGAAGGGCGGACGAAAAGCTAAGGAACTCCCACATAATAGAGGACACCAAAAAGCTCAATTACCACACAGCAAAAACAAGGGGGAAGATGGCAGTGGTGGCGATCCAACACACTCCCAAGACAAAACGGTCCTCGAACTTCAAGCAACTGTGGAGTTCAGAGACAGCGAGCAGCTTAAGGGGCGCAGGTAGCAACCAGACCCTGAAGCACCAGGACCAGACATGGCAACCCGCAAAGATAAGCAGGGCTTGTTCAAGGAGTTCCAGGACCAATTTACGACCTCCTTTCAAATGCAATTTGACTCCTTGAAACTAGAAATAAAACAGACCGAACAGGAAAGGAAACTGGACGTGGCCAAACTAGAAGAAAGGACAGACACAGTGGAAAGGGCTGTTCAGGAGATGGAAGAGGACACAAGAAAAACAGAGGAAACCCTGGAACATCTTGCGCGTTTAACGCACAATCTGTAGATACAATCCGAAGACCTCGAAAATCGGTCACAGAGGTCTAAAGTCAGAATCAAGAACCTCTCGGAGAAAGTGGAGGACAAGGACTAGAAAAACACAGCACAACAACTATTTGCAGAGGTCTTTCCGGACGACTCGGCAATAGAGGTCCAGATTGATAGGATAGACAGAGTAGGCCCGCGTAGAGCGAGAGAACCAGGTACGCATCTCGTGATGTTCTTGTGGCAGTCACCTCGTACGAACAAAAGGAACAAATGCTGCGGAAGGCAAGCGTGCCAGGTTTGCATCAATGGAGAAGAGGTGCAACTGTACCAGGACTGAGCGCAAGCCACTCTGAAAAAGAGAAGACAGATGGGCCCCATAGTGAGAGTCCTAACATCTGTGCAAATAAGATATAAATGTACTTTCCCCTTCAGACTGCTATTCATGTGGCAAGGTAGGCAGCATCGAATCACCACATGTGAGGAGGGAGAGCACATTTTGAATTTACAAAGAGAGGACCAAGGGACAGTGAGAGGCAACAGAGGGGGGATAGACCTAGTAGGAAACTGTGGGAATGGAAGAAGGTCACTAACCTCGGCAGGATACCCAACAGAAAGTGAAAGGACAGAGGTAACCAGACACGGAGAACATTATAACACAAGGCAGCCAAATACGAAGGGGAAGGGGACAAAGATGAACTCCGGGGTGGTACCGGGGAGTGAAACCGTTTCAAGAGAGAGCGGCCCAAGGACGGGCAGGTTGGGATAAAGCCAACGGATCACGCAGTGTGGTTTTGTTATCCCCCAAAACAAAATCTCTGGGATGACAAAGGGCCAGGAATGACGGATACCACGTCCGAGCAGTCATAGGAACCTGGGCCTTCCTCAGGGAGGTGGAAAGAGGGAAAGAGTGGAGAACAAGTTGGGGGAAGTTGGGGCAGTAGGGGTTAGGGGAGGGCTGGGAGTTGTAGAACCAGGTCTCAGGCATCAGAAGTGACACATATCTAGGAAAATAGGATGGCGCCATTAAAAAAACTTGCATACAATGTGAGGGGACTAAACCCCCCCATAAAAAGGAAGAAAATTGATCAGCTGATTAGGAGGAAGAAGGCGAACATTATAATGTACCAAGAGACCCACATTAGGGAAGCCGACAAAAGACTCTTAAAGATAAGAGGGCTTTCACAGATATTCCAGGCAAACACAGGGGAGAAAATGGTGGGGGTGCTGATAGCGATAGATGACGAATTGGGTATACAGGTCCATGAGACCCTAGCAGACGGGGAAGGTCGCTACCTCTTCTTGAATACGATATATGGAGACCAAAAGAAAATGCTGTCCACAGTATACACCCCTAACACAGGACAAGATGGGTTCCTGAGGGGGGCCATATCACGACTAGAAGGTTTTGCCACAGGGGAGGTGGTCCTAACAGGGGATTTCAACTTAGCCTGGGACCCTCACCTGGACAGAAGCAGTTCCACATGCACAGGGACACTGGGGCCCTCCAAGGCACTAAAACAAAAAATGGAGACACTGACACTACACGACTTATGGTGAGCAAAGTGAAGGAGATACAGCTAGGCTCCGTATCCCTATCGGACCATGAAAAAAAGGGGGCTTGTGGAAGTGGGACTTCTCCACGGAATTGCTACAAGACCAGGTGGTGGTGAACACCATAAGGGAAAAGATAGACCAATATTTCTTGGACAATGACACAGGAGAAATACAGCTAGGTACAGTCTGGGGTGCCTTCAAAGTAGTGCTAAGGGGAGACCTGATAGCGCTAAAATCTGCCAAAGATAAACAGAAGCGCAGGTCGGAGGAGGACTTGGAAGGGAAACTAAAAGAAATACAAGGAAAGATTTCCAAGAAACCAAGTAAAAATCTCTGGTTAGCATTGAGACATGTCCAGGGTCAGTTGAGTGCCTTACGCACCAAGAAGGCAGAGAAATCACTCCTATACCTGAAACAATGGTATTACATTAGAGCAAATAAGTCTGATAAACTCCTAGCAAGGCAACTCAAATCAAGGGAGAGGAATAGAATGAATGAATAGAAATGAGTAATGAAACTCCGGGATAAAGAGGGACAGATGAAGACAAGGGGGAGATTCTAAGGGAATACTACCAAAAGCTTTATACGTCAAATAACCCCAAAAAGGATAAGGAGGACGTATATTTGGAGAATCCCACCCTCCCCCCCCTGAATCTTGGAGGAGGAGAAAGAATCCCTAGACAGTGCCATTAGGGTAGAGCAAGTGAAAAAAGCAATAAAAAAACTACCAAGGAACAAAGTACTGGGACCGGATGGTTTTCCGGACATCTTTTATAAGAAACTGCAGGAAGCCCTGGCCCCCAAGGCTAACAAAGCTATACAATACATTTAAATAGCAAGGAGACATCACCCAATCAATGAACAAGGCGAAGTAGGTTGTTTTCCCCAAACAGGGTAAAAATCTTGAACTCCCGGGCTCACCCAATAGCCCTAATAAACTTAGATGCAAAACTGTATACAAAGAAATTGGCCGAGCGAACGTCGCACTTACTCCCATCTCTCATTGCACCAGACCAATCGGTCTTCATACTGACAAGGCAGACATTCGACAACACATGTAGAGTATGCCATCTGATAGAAAAAGTGCCAATAACTCAGACACCGGCTATACTAGTTGCACTAGACGCTGAGAAAGCGTTTGACAGGGTGGCGTAGACCCAATTGTTCTGCACAATGGGACATATGGGGTTTGGGCAGAACTTTCTCAAAATGGTTAGAGCCAACGATAAAGCTCCTCTAATGTGGGTATCCATCAATTGTACACTTTCGGACCCAGTGATCCTGGGGAGGGGAACGTAACAGGGGTACCCGCTATCGCCGCTATTGTGGAGATACAACAAGCACCACAACAATGAACTGCACTCGAGGAGCATAAAGTGTTGCATTCTAGATAGACTCAGCTCACATCCTGGTCCTTGAGTGCCCGACACGCAAGAGAAACTCTAACACTGCACTGTGGTGTCCCACAGGCTCTGCTGTGCTTGCTAGCTAGGCATCTTCGGCCGACACTAGATAGTGGAGGCTCACTGAAACTGCACCACTCGAGGCGGGTTGCCCAACAGTTCCACCCCTCCGCAAAGAAGTGAAGCTGCATGGACGAGCCTCCAGTTTGAAAACCTCACTGCGTATATACCCCATATTTAAACAGCAGCACAGCAGAAATATATAGTGAAAGCTATACCGTGGTCGAATCTAATGCCAGCTGCTCTCTGGCCCCATCGTGGGTACACACCCGTCTTCATTACACTGAGAACTGGACAGCGTTCACCCTATGTTCCTACCCAACACCAAAACACCGAAAACACTGAAAACTGGATAACTTCTGCACTACATCTACCCGGTGATGACAAGAGGAGCCAGCTGCAAGAAGAAGAGAACTGGACCCATGGATTCCTTTACTAGCAGCCAAACCCCGGCAGCCATGCCACTACTGCCTTTCGACCTTCCAATAAAATGCCATTTATGATCAGCTTCTGGCTACCGTACAGAGCGGTTTCATGTTCATGTGAAATTAGACTACATCATCTCCACTATTGGCTCATTAAAGGTCAGCGTAGACAAGGAAAGCACCCAAATAACGGAGGCTGAGGCGAGGATCAGCACCAACGAAGATTCAATTGGACAGAATACTCGTGATATTTCCACGCTGAAGAGCGAGATGTCTAGACTACGTGGCAAGTGCGATGACTTGGAATCCAGGTCCAGGCGTAATAACATCCATATAGTGGGAGTGGCGGAGGCCTTCTGCAGGGGCCCCATGGAGCCACACCTGGAGAGATTGCTTAATTCCCTTTGGAGACGGTGCCTTCTATGACCATTTCTTGGTAGAGAGCCCATCGCACACTGGTCCCGGCAACCAACCCTGGAGCTCCCCTACGTACCATTGTGGCTAGACTGTTGGACTACAGAGACAGGGACACTGCTCTCCGCTTGGCGAGGGAGAAGGGCCCCCTCCGACATGAAGGCAACACCATTCACATCTATCCAGACTTTGCAGCGGGAGTACAAGCCCAGAGAAGATCGTATGACCAAGTCAAGAGACAACTACGCCTGCGACAAGTCCCCTAGGCATTGATATTCCCGGCAAAGCTACGTATACAGCATGGGGGCCATGCGCACTTTTTTGAACATCCTATAGCAGCCATGGACTACATAGAAGCCATGATTCTGCTTCCGCCATGGGATCAGAGACGGATCAAAATAGACATCCGCAGCCGGCTATGGACAGGAGGGATCCGGCCGATTAACTATGCAGAACACAATATCCTTTTATTGTCTGCAATATGAAAGTTGGGTGTTTGGATGGCACCGATCTACACCTATTGTCATAGGCCGAAGGGGCCGCATCCAGCTGTGGCAGTTGTGAGCCGTGACATACGCTCCTCCGGAAAGTTCCATAAATTGAGGACTGGGTTTCATCATCATGTTGGGGTTGATGGTGCGGGTGGAGGTCGGGGGGGGATATGGAGATGGTTTATCCTCGGCACTAGGCCGGGGCTTGTTGGGGTTGTTAAATGTTTGAAATTAGAGAGTCGTGTCGCTACTGGTGCTGTCCGACGGATTGAGCGCGCAGCCGCGCTCAGCGCAATACTATGAGAACTGGCACATTAATCACATGCTGGTGGCGGGTTGACTGTCAAATTGCTCTCCTGGAATGTGCAAGGGCTAAATAACCCGGTTAAGGCCAGGAAGGTTGCTACGTATATAATGAGGCACAGTCCGCAGATCCTACTGCTCCAAGAGACACATGCATTAAAAAATGTAAATACCAGCTTTCGTTCTCGCTGGGGGCCCCTTCATTATTACACAGAGTATTCCGCCCAATCCAGAGGTGTTCTTACTTTGATCCACCCGTCACTGGGTTTCCGCTACTTAGATAGCAAAACAGATGACCAGGGAAGTTTTGTGCTGGTGTGGGGGGAGGTGGCCGGCCGCTCGCTGGTAATAATTAATACATATGGTCCAAATATTGATGACTCTGAATCCTACCGGACAGCTCTGGACACGCTTGGTGTACCGGATGACACATAGGTACAGTGGGGAGGAGACTTCAACACAATCCTTGATGTATCACTTGATAGATCCTCCATTACTGCCCGTGGGCTCTCAAAAGCCGCAGCCATCCTGCGACAGATAATGACACAAACATCCCTTGTAGACACATGGTGCACACTCCATCCACTGGTGAGGCGGTACACATACTACTTGTCTGTCCATGATTCGGAGTCCCAGATAGACTATTGGCTTATCAGCACGTCCCTTTCTGATGCGATATCTGCTTGCGAGATCCACCCCCGTACTCTCTCAGACCACTCCCCGTATCTCTCACCCTTGTTTTACGTAGTGCCAACCCACGAGTTAGATGCTTGAGGATGCCTTCCACCATTCTCAGAGACTCCAATGTATGCAAAACTCTCCACACAGAGATAGACACATTCTTTGACTTAAATGAGGGTTTGGTGAGTGCTTATTCTACTCTGTGGGAGACGTTTAATGTATGGGTGCGGGGTATCAGTATGGCGAAGTCCACTGGGCTATTGACAACAGTCAGGAAGGAGTTGGGAACGGTAGAAGCTAAGTTAATACTTGAAATGGATTACAGCGCAACACATAGTACAGGGACCCTTTCCGATATACACCAGACATTGAGCAAATTTAATAAACTAGCATAGAAGGAGGTCCTGTACATGGTGACCGCTGCTCATGCCCGCAGATACGGCGAGAGCAATAAAGCAGGTAAATTCTTAGCCACCATGCTTAAAGCAGAGAGCTACCACAGTCACATTGCCATCATTCAGACCTCACAAGGGGAGGTGGTGAACCGGGAAGAAGACATCAATTTTACACTTGTCCAATTTTAGAAAACCCTATACGCTAACCTAGATATCAAAACTGTACAAGAGACATCAAGGTACTTACGGGAGCTGGATCTCCCGGCTCTTACTCCAGAATCCCGGACTATACTAGATTCGCCTATCACGCTTGAGGAAGTCATGGCCGCTATAAAGGCATTAACATCCGGCAAGGCCCCTGGCTCAGATGGCCTAGGAGCTGAACTATACAAGGAGTTCCATGCCAGGATAGCCGCTATCCTATTGAAGGTATGGGAAGAAACCATGGTTCGCGGCACACTCCCCGACTATATGCGCAAAGCTGTGCTCCTTAAGCCTCGGCGCCCAGCACACGACATGTCTTCATATACACCCCTTTCCCTAATTAACACTGATGCAAAAATGTTTGCTAAAATACTTGCGACCAGACTCCTGCCACACATGCCAACCCTGGTCCATCCTGACCAGCAGGCTTTATCCCCACCCGATCTACGGCCCTTAATCTGCAACGACTTTTCAGAGTAATGGCACAGATGAACCCGAAAGCTAATGCAGTGATTGCTGCACTGGATGCCGAGAATTCTATTGACTTAGTAGTGTCTTGGTCTTACTTATTCACTGTACTCAAACGTTTCGGCCTGGGGCAGTACTTTCAAAAATGTGTCTGGTTGCTCTACACTAACCCGGGGGCTAAGGTTCTCACAAACTACACTATGTCCTCTCTTTTTTCTTTGGGTAGGGGTACCAGGCAGGGCTGCCCATTCTCCCCCATTTTATTTGCCCTCACGATTGAGCCCATGGCAGAATTTATACGGACAAACCACGCACACAGAGGTATCAGAATGACAGGGCCTCCACAGATAATATCCCTTTATGCTGATGATACTTTGCTTTATGTCTGAGATCCAGAGACCAATTTGGGACCTATTATGGCAGACATTCACACATTTGCTGAATACTCTGGCTAGAGGGTTAATGTATCCTAATCGGAGATGTTTCCACTAACTCCGAAATGAACAAGTTCAAGTGGTCCCCCACACGGGTCCGCTATATGGGAGTAGTTGTATCGAACGATAAACGCACTTTATATGCGGACGATTATGAAGAACTTCTGCAGACACTAACTACTAAATTGCATTTTTTGGACCAAACTCCATATCTCTTTGTACGGCTGAGTAACCCTTCTTAAAATGATAGTTCTCCCCAAACTGCTTTATTGTTTCAGTAACATACCTATCTGGCCAGGTAAGGCTTTCTTCACGGAACTGCAATCACTCGCCACCTCATTCGTATGGGGAGGGAAGGCAGCTCGGATGAAATGGGCCAAATTAGTAGAACCATTCACGAGCAGGGGCATTGATTGTATTATTTGGTAGCTCAGGCACAATTTGCCAAACATTGGTTTCACCCTGACGCCACAGCTACACACATCCCAATTGCGAAATATGCGCCACTCGCTCCGATGTTACATCAATAATTTTTGGTTCCAATCACAGACACTTGTGAATTCGACCCGGTGAGCACTACTGTACACGTGTGGTCAAAAACCTATAAGAGGATCGGACTAAAGGTCCCATATGATCCAGAAATACCGTTGTGGGACTACCCCGGCATCACGCCTACGTTTGATAAGGCCTTTCAGAAGCAATAGGACCCGACTAAACAACTTAAAATGCTATACCTATTTTCTGGGGTTAATATGTAGGCCTGAAAGATTTTGTGGACACGGTATGAGGGGGAAACTTAAGCGATTCCAATACCATCGTATGAAGGCTGCATTTGCTTGTAAGTGGCGAACGTTACCTAGGGAACCCCCACACATGAATGCGCAAGGGCCATAACAATCGCTGGAGGGCGGAAGAGGGGAGTCTCAATGTTGCATTCCTTGGTTCAGTCACATACAAACTCCAGTAATACCATAAAGGAGACTTGGGAATGGGACCTGAGAACCACTTAGAATGAGGGATAGTGGCTAAGATGCTGTCAGCTCACTAGATATGTATCCCTGAACTCTGACTAATCCAATTTAAAATACTCAACCAGTTGCATTACACCCCTGTTAAACTGGCCAAGTTTGTGGAGGATTTCTCTGGGAATTGTGTGGAATTCTCTGAACCTATAGTGAACGCCTACCATATGTATTGGACTTGCCGCCCTGAGGCGAGATTTCAGAGTGAGGTCGCGGATATCCTTGAGGAAGTTACGTTGATCCCTGCATCCCCGTCCCCCTTGAAATATCTGTTTGAGGACATTGGTAAGGTAGCCGAGACTACCCATCGATTGTTTAATGTTGCCTGTGTGGTAGCAAAACGATGTCTATTGAAATGCTGGAAATCAGTCAATGCACCGCGCAGGGAAGCCTTACTTAGGGATCTTGCAATGGTTAACGAATGTGAAGAGCAATTTATATTGGCTGTATCAGCGACTTGCCGCCCTAAAGACATTTGGGCCCCGTTTAGAAGTTATTTGTGCAACATGCTCTTGGACAATGACTCCACACCCCTTTTGACACCCTGACCACCATACATTGTATGACATGTTTAATGATACTGTGATTATGTACTAGATGTGATGATATGTTGATTATGTGATGGCTCTGGTGTGATATGACTCTCTATAAAATAAAGTTAATAAAAAAAAACACTGACAACGCCAAGAAATCAGGGAGGCCTGTCACTACCCCATTTTCGCAGATATTACAAGGCTTCTCAATTGCGGATAGTGAAAGAATGGGTAGCGGACATCCCAACCCCCATTTGGGCAAAACAAGATAGGGCAGTGGCAAGGACGCCACTGTCAGGACCACTATGTTTAAAGGGACAACATAGGCGACCGAACATCAAGATAAGCAAGGTTATGGGGTCGGGACTGGAGGTATGGGATGCAACAATCAAAAGAGGGAACCTATCAACTCAGCCCACCCACTTCCTTCCAATGTTCAACAACCCAGAATTCCAACCAGGGATGGCCACCACAACATTAAAAAAATTGACAAAAGTAGGATGCAAGACGATAGGGGATATGGACCAGGGCTGTGACCTGATGACCGTTCAAGAAAGAAAGCATATTCTGAGTCTGACCAGCACAGATATTTTCATGTACACTCAACTCAAACACTGGTTCACGTCCCCACACATAAAACAGGCAGCCACGAGACAACTAACACCTTTCAAGCAATACTTGACGACCAATACAGGCTCAAGTAAACTGGTCTCGAGCCTCTACAGATTCTTGAATACCCAAGGAGAGGAGATGAAGTGGAACTATATGGGGAAAATGGGAAAAGACACTCGAGGAAACGATCACCAGGAAGCAATGGGAGGACATCTTGGGAATTGCTCCCAAGTTAACACGATCCGTACAAGTAAGAGATGCAGCAAAAAGTGCTACTCCAATGGCACTACACGCCGGCAAGGCTACACACAATGTTTCCGACTACATCAGACAAATGCTGGAGGGGGTGTGCAGAGAAGAGGGACTGGAAACACATATGATGGAGCTGCCCGGCCATTCAACAATTCTGGGGTAGGGTGAAAGAGCAGGTGGGGAAGATGTTGAGGGACTCTGAGCACCTCAAGGAAAAGTTCTGGATGGTGGAAATTTGGGATCCTGGCCCAAGAGGCCTTACAAGACCACAAAAAAGGGGATTTGTGATACTGGTATAGCAGCTTGGCTTGTACTGGCCCACCATTGGAAGAAAAGCACCCCACCATAAATCTATGAATGGCTACAACAGGTCTGGTTCTTTGTGTCCTTAGAATGGGTGACTTACATGCTTCAAAGTGCCCAAGACACATTCACAAGAGACTGGGTGCATCTGCTGACAAACCTCCAAAGTGACTACATGCAACAATGGTGCCCACACAATATCAAAATAATGGACATGATACACTGAACTAACAGACACACTGGAGTCCCTGGTATTCTACACCAAGGGGGCAGGAGGGGGAAGGGGCGGGTTTGAAACTGTTTGCCAACCGATGTGTAACAGAATATTTGTTGAAAACTAATAAAAATATGTTTTTAAAAAAAAAGAAAAGGTTCAACAATAATTTGCATTTGGAAGCAGTTTTGTGATTGTTTCCTCTGGACCAGGTCCTTAAATTGGAATGTGGTACAGGCAGACCCTATTAAATGAGTGTGAGTGACAGGAATCAATGTTCCTTAGCATATCCCAGGAGATGTTCCAAAAGATGATATAATACCTTATGTAATTTATAGGGCTTACTAAGAACCACTTTCCAATTTAAGGATCTAGTTCAGGGGAAACGATCACAAAACTGCTTCCCAAATGCAATTTATTATTGAACTTTTGAAGATGTTTTTTAAAAAAAATGTCTCATTTGTTTCTTTGATTCATTACCCAAGATGAAGGTCAATAAGGAACAATATTATTGACCCATACCAATTGACTTCACTAACGTAATTTCAGTTCCATCTCTGTTGCCCTCTTTGGGTCTCATCTTTCATTCAACCTTCTATTCTACTTTTTCTCCCTATTAATCTTTGTAAGATTCACACATGGGTTCAGTTTCATGTTAGCAAGTTATACAATCACACTGCGCCAATCACTAGAAGGTTTACGGCATCAATGCAGAAATATTTATTCTTGTAAAGGTCAGCCTGACATGTATTTCGAGCTAGCAAAACTCTTCTTCAAAGGCTCTAAATGTTCTTGTTGGCCACACAACCATTTATTTGGAGGATTAATTTGCCAAGGAATCAATTTCATATGCCTTAATCGCGTTGCGCTGTCGCATCTCAACAATAAAATACGGCAAGCCGTTCACATGCCGAAAGGCTAGCATTTTGTAAAAATGTAAAGATGTTCTACTTTTAAACGAAGGGGATCTGCCCGCATTAGGGTTTGTTGGGAAGGAAGGACGGACAGGGTAAGGGGCAGTGCGAAACTCCTGCTGGTCACTAAAATCAATCAGCCACAAGTCGGATGTGATGATCCCCTATGAAGTGAAATTTCCCCCTGCTTCCCACAGGATTATCCTGGGACTGATCTGTCATACTGTGCAGTGCAACCACTCTATCCTCTGCCACCCTGATAGCACTCATCATCTCGTCTGTCTTCTCTAACTGCTACACTACCACCTAGCCTCCATCTCTTATGAAGTCTGAAAGAAAAAAAGAAAAAGACATCCTGACCACCAACCCTGGCCTACCAATCGCAGATACCTATGTCAGTGCAACTTCCAGACAGGTCTTCACTGCTATCCTCCTCTCTGTACCCTCCCCAGATCTATGGACTCCTCACCTCTACACTCTCTCCTTTCACATCGTCTCCCATTAATGGTGGCACCAAGATGGAAGTTCTCTTGCCGGGCTTCTCATCATCCCGCTATATCATTAATGTCTACCACACTGGCACTGTGTTGGTTCAGGGTCCCCAACCTCCTTCATTTCTACCAGTGCCTCCTGTCCCTCATTAACTTCCTTCTCTCACCTGCCTCTCCCCCAGCCACTCTTTCTGTCCCCCCTCCGATTGCTGTACCACACCCCTGTACTCCCCCTCTTAACGCCCGTTCAGCAAAACAAACACTCCACTGACATCTGCCTCCTTGAAGACATTGACCTCGACATTCTCGCTCTTACCGAGACATGGTTCAATGCCAGCTCAGTCACTTCTTTTGACTCCCTTTCCCCGATTGCTACAAGATCATTTCCAAGCCACAACCTAACCGTGCTGGCGGTGGTGTTGCCTTAATCTTCCCTGAGTGGGTTCCTTCCTCCCTCACATCCACACAGCCTTACTCCTCCTTTGAGAGCCTGGTTTGCAAGTTGGTCATCTCTCCCTCCTCCTCTCTGACTATTGCCACGATCTACAGACACCGGGCGCTACCACCCTGTTCCTCTGTGAATGGGCTGATTTCTGCTCCTCTCAACCGCCTCTAAAATTCTTCTCTTGGGCAACTTCAAAATCCACTTGGACTCCGCTATCACAGCTTCCACTCTCTTTCTTGACCTCTGTACCTCACTCTTCCTCTCTATTCTGCCTTCTGGTCCTACCCATATGGCAGGACACACTCTTGACGCCTTCATCCACTCTGATCTTTCACTCCCCCCCACTGATCACACCTCTCTCCTGGTAAGACCACTCTCTCCTCTCTTACCTGGGACCCATCGGCCCTCTGACTGCACCTCCTCCATCCCTGCCAACCTCGTTCAAGAACATCCGTCCGATGAAACGAGTGTCAGCTGCTGCCTTCACATCCACCTTCATCCCCTCTTCTCCCCCCACCCTAGATTCTACCTCTGATTCTGCTCTCAGCAACCTCCATCTGGCCATTCCTAACACTCTGGACATTCTTGCCACAGTCACGAGGATCTGCCTGAAACCTGCCTCCAAGCGTAATACCTTGTACGACTCCCAACTTGTAGCCCTGAAACGCAAGTGCAGAGCTGTGGAACGGAAGTGTCAAACTTCAGGCTCACCCTCTGACAAACTGGCCTGCCACCTGGTCCAAAGACAATACAGACTCTCCATCCGTGCCAAGAAAACAAACCACAACCAGGCACTGGTATCGAGTGCATCCAGCAACACGGCAGAACTCTTTAAAATCTGCAGGGAATTAGCCAGCCCTTCCGGAGTCTCCTCCTCCTCTCTTCCATCCCAAGCCCCCTGCAACGCACTGGCCACACACTTCACCGCTAAAATGCTGGACATCATGAGCACCCTTGCTATCCTCTCCCCCAAACTCTCCCACACACCCTTGCCTTCTGTGGACTCCCATCCCCCTTCTGCCTATCTCTCCTCCTTCTCCCCTGTCACACCGGATGAGGTCACCAGAGTTGTCTGCTCTATGAAGGTCTCATCCAAACAGGTTTCCCCTTGTTCCTCCAGAACTATCAAGGACAACATTGGCTCCCTTGCTCCGGTACTCGCTGATTTCGGCAACCACTCTTTTGCTACTGGTTCTTTCCCCTCCTCCCTCAAGCACTCCCTGTGTGCCCCCTCCTGAAAAAACCTTCAACAAACCCTACCTGTCCAGACAACTACTGGCCTATTTCAATCACCCCCTTCCTTGGGAAACTTCTGGAGCAGTTGGCCTCCCCCAACTTACTTCACACACTGAACTTGTTGGCGGCCTCAACCAACATCAATCTGGATTCCGAGCATGGAAAATGCTCTTCTGAACACCTATGAAGAACTGCTCGCATCTCCGGACTCTACCTCTCCAGCTGTCCTCATTCTACTCTATCTCTTCTCTGCCTTTGACACGGTCAACCACTCCATCCTCATAAACAGCTCCCTGATACCCAGGTTATCTCAGAGTGGCACTGGATTGGCTGACCTCCTTCCCAATTGACTGTTCGTCCCAGGTTATTCTGGGCACTTTCTCCTCACCGACCTCTTTCTCCACAAGTGGGGTCCCCCAGGGCTCTAACCTCTCCCCCTGGTTTTTTAACACTTACCTCGCTCAGCTGGCACTCCTCATTTCCTCCTTCTCCCCCAACTTCCAGTGTTAAGCAGATGACACCCAACTCTTCTTCCATCATCCCGGACTGCCTATCTGCCATCCAGTCCTGGTACACTTCAAACGATCTCTGCCTCAATGCCAGCAACACTGAGATACTTCCAATTGGGACCCCTGCTCCCTCTTGCTTCCCC
The DNA here is from genome assembly GCF_040938575.1 of Ambystoma mexicanum. Lineage (NCBI taxonomy): Eukaryota > Metazoa > Chordata > Amphibia > Caudata > Ambystomatidae > Ambystoma > Ambystoma mexicanum. The sequence continues at coordinate 284,585,777 of NC_090921.1, read as the reverse complement.
CCACTCTGACCATCCTCTATGGGTTCGCCTCCTTCTTCTTCATTTGAAGCCAGAAACCTTGGAGTCATCTTTGACTCCTCTCTCTCCTTCCTCCCTCACATTCAGGACATTGTCAAGAAGTCCATCTTTCAACTCTTCCTTCTCAAAGGAATTCTCCCTTTTCTCACTTTTCCCCAGAAGTTCAATGTTAGCAGAACTCTGCTTCTCTCTATGCGTGACTAGTGCAACAGCCTTCTCTTGAATCTACCTTCTTCTTCTCCATGCCCCTCCAGCTAATCCAGAATAGGGCAGCAAGATGTATCCTTGGCTTTAAGCCCAGGGTCTGCATCTCCCCTGCCCTAAAATCTCTTCACTGGCTCATGGTTGCTGCAGGGATCAAGTTCAAATCCCTCTGCATCATCCATAAGGCTGTCTGGGGCCGGGGACCACGCTATCTGCAACTTGCTCTTACTAAATACTCTCCGTCTAGACTTCTATGTTCCTCTGGTACTAACTCTCTGTGTGTCACGCATTACGCTAAAGAGAGGGCTAAACGCCGATCTCTTTCCTCAGCTGGCTCCCTCTTATGGAACAGCCTTCCCCTTCCTCTTCGTCTTGAGCCGGACCTCCTCAAACTGTGGAAGCTCCTCAAGACTTTCCTTTTCACCCCCTACCTCCCTTCTTTACTCCTCTTCTAATCTCATAGTCGCTGTGATTGGTGACTGCGGTCCTGGCCTCCACCACCCAATCGCCTTTAGCCTCTGCCTACTCGCAGCACTTGCCTTGGCACTTACTGGCATTCGCCACTGGCCACTGTAGGCCTGCACTTACCCATTTATTTTTATTTTTTTCAGATGATAGTTCCCTAGCACTTCCTACTCCGGGCACTTACACTTGCTGCTCACTCACGAGCCTTGGCACTCCTGCACTTACCCCCTTCTCTCCCTCTTTCCCTCTCCTCTCTTTGCACTTGCACGCTGTGAATGCTCACAAGGCCTAATAGATTTGCCTTTATCTTACAGTGTATTCATTGTTTTCTATCCCATGTTCCCTCCATGTTGCCTTGTGGGCGCTTTGCAATGCAATTTACTTGTTGTATACAAATGCCCAATAAATAAATCAATCATTTATTCGACTTTTCAGTTGCGGTAAAGGAGGCTCTAGATGTTAGGGCTGAGAGGGAGAAAAATCCTCGAGCTGAAGTACTCTGCCGCTTTTTTGTGTGAGGACTTGGTGATCTGCTGTGTTGTCTAGCTTTTCTGTCCTCGAAACCCCAGAACCCTGCAAAGGATCGGGGTCCTCCCTTGAGGAATACTGCCTTTGTCTATGACCTTGGTAAATAAATTATATGATTACACGGGTTACCAGACGCTCATTTCCAACAGCGGATCCCAATTTATATCTAGTTTCTGGGTGACGCAATGTAAAACATTAAGTATCAATTGTAATAAAAATATAAATGTATCACCAGAAATCAGATGGACAGACTGAATAGGTGAACTAGTACATGGAGCATTGTTTAAGATACTTCTTTACACAGTTTCCGTATGAGAGGGCCTTGTGGTTACCATTAACAGAGTTTTCATATAACAGTCTCATACATGACACTAATACGTTCTCACTATTCCTTGCAGCATTTGGATTTCACAGTAGAATGGTCTCCATAGTGATTCCAGCATTGGCGGTTTCACAAGCACGAATAATGCAAAACACACAGAATAAAGTCACTGTACATGTGAGGAAAGCTAAACCGAGCTATGAGAAGTTTGCTGACAGTAGCAGAATCACAAAATGAGGTGGGTTAGAAAGTGTAGCTTTCAAGCAGATACTTGAAAATCCCAGAATTGTTTTCCAAGTCTGCTCATCGAGATTCATTGGACCTTTTAAAGTGCGTGTATAATCAATGCAGTGGCTTTGCAGCTTGAACTACCATTAAACTGCCTTATACAGTCAGTGTTTCAAGTGACATTATTGAAACCACAAGAGATGCTGTTAAACACGAAGTCATCACCCTCCTTTCATGATTGAAAATTCCCCAGGATATGGGGTACAGAATGTGGCAGACTCTCAGATACGTAGCACTAAGCTACAGTATGTGGTAGACTGGAAGGAGTATGGGTCAGAGGAACCATCTTGGGCACCAGCAGAATTTGTTTATGCTTCTCGCTTAATCAGCATATTTCATCAGAAGTTTGTGAAGAAACCTAAACAGGTGGAGACGGATTTTAGAGGAGAGTGCACTGTGAGGATACAGGGAATAAGAGGTGAGTAAATGGAGGAGAAAAGGACCTAAAGGTGGATGGAAAGGTTGACTCAGGTGTTATTTGGGAAGTAAAGCAGGTCAGAGCCCAAGAAGTAAAGGACCACATCAAGTGCTCAGAATAGCATTTCGTATTCAGTAGGTACCATTCCACGAAGGCGCACAGTTAAATATTTTGGTTGAAAAATACAGAAAAAATAGGCTACCATGGAGATTGGGGGGAGGGGCTATAAATAGCCACGGCTAACGATGAGAAGTTACTGGGCAAGGTCCTTCAGTGATCTCACCTTTGCCCTATTCTAGCCCTTGACAGACTTGTGTGCTGTCCTTCAGTGGATTTTGGTGGGTCAGGCTGCTCCTTCGACCCTCCTTGAGGTCTGAGCTGTCCTGGCTCTAACTTCCTTTTCCTCCCTTCTTTACTCCCATTTTCCTGTCCTGCCTTGCCCCACCTTTGTGGCCTTTTGCACACACACACACACACATACAGCACTGGAGCAAAGTGGGAGCAGCAGCTCTGCCAGGCTTCCCATGGTCGCTCCCCACTGTGTGCCTGCTCTCTTCCCTCTCCATCTGTGCTCTTCCTTTGCTCTGTATCTCTAGAATGATTCCAGAATAACTGTGTCCCACTTGATAAGATAGTTGAGACTTCAGGGAAAACTGCCACGAATATACTACATTTTCTCTGCATTTACCTCTCGGCTACGGGGGACAGGGAAGGTGCAGGTAGGTGTCAATGGGGCAGCGCGACTGACCTCTACGCGTACCGTCTTGTGTCTATCTTGTACTAACTTGTACTGAAGTCCTTCCCCATCGATGCTGCAATCTGTGTGTTCTTTTACGTGTAAAAGAGATTCTGTGACGAGACTGCTACAGAACTTTCCTTGTTTTATCTCCCCTCTTCCCTTGGGCAGTGGAAATCCAGGGAGTGTCATTCACCCAGGAGCTCTAGAGTCTAGTGTGAATGCAGGGGTTTGGCGCCCATATCTAAAGCCTAGTTGTGACATATTCCTCTTACTGTGAAAAGTGGTCTGTACTTGAGGGCCTGGGCTGCCCCCTGAAAAGTGATGCAGGAACCAAAGGCAGTATGTGGAGAATTCCATGTTCCCCGCCACTACAACCTATCTGCAGGGTCGGGGTATGTCATCGGGCTCAACCTTCCGACACTGGCCCTTTAAGAGAACCTTCCGACACTGGCCCTTTAAGAGAACCTTCCGACACTGGCCCTTTAAGAGAACCTTATGCCCATAAGTAGCTGCTCAGGCTAATTTCTCTTTGGCCAAAGGAATCTAAAAGGAAGAATGTTCCACTAAAGAACAGAGTAGAGAAGGGGTAGGCGTCCCCATTGAATCACACACATTAGTGCAGAAGTGCCAATGAGGACAACGGATGAGAGTGAGGAGGACGGACATGTGTGAGCCTCTGAACACTGATAGCGTAGGAGAGAGCGAGGAGAAGATGTGAAGCATCCAACTCTCACAAAGCCGCCCCTGCACATTGGCACTCTAGGGATGCAAAATAGCAGCAAGCACACAAGCTCTGACGGAGGAATACAATTTGGAAAGTAAAATGTTAACCATAAAGTTGTAGAGAGAGGGATCGGCAGGATCAGAGTGGCGTTGGAGTCCGGAAGGTGTGGAGGTGCAGAACAGGAGCAGTTTGGAAGCTGAAAACGTGGAAGCTTAGAGGAGCAGACTGGTGGTGTAGAACAGACGAGAGAAGCCAACACTGGAAGAAAGGAAAGGAGATCGGAGAGAAAGAGGGGTATTAGGAAAGATTTCTCTTTTAGCAATTGTCCCTCCATATTCTATGGTCCCCCCCAAAACTTTTGCTTTTATTTTTGAACCTGTTCTGACTTTTTACATGGAAGTTAAGCTTCCCGCTTCCCTCCTCTGGCCTTTTGCTCCTTTTGTTATCATCTATGTGATCACTGTGCCACCCGTAATTCCACTGATGAAAAAAATGTCGACTGCAATCACGGCTCGGCGCAGTGATCAGATAGATCACTTCTGCCCGCCTGCCCCGGCCTGCAATCCCAAAAACCTCACCTCCCACCTACCTTTACTGCAGTGCACTCCTGTATGCGCCGCCGACATTCTTGTACCCCTGCGGCATCTGCGCCTCCTACTTACGTGGGGTGGTGCTGATGCAGCAGAGTTCTTTTTTAAACATATTTTTTTTATCTTATCCCCCACAACCCCTGACCCCTGTTACAGAGCCCAGGGAGAGTGGGGGACACCCCCACAACCCCAGCTCTACTTGGGCACAGTAATGGGGGTCAGGTGCTTTTGGTGCGCACTCAGGCGCAGTTTTAGCAATGCTGTCGCAACCGTGGCGACACTATGGTACGATTCCATTTTGTTACAGGGAAACTGATCAGCCCTTCAGGCTATCAGTTCTGGGATACTAGGTTTCCCTTTTGTCTTTTTACCTTTTTGGTAACTTTATAACATTGCACAAAGCATCTTGCAATGCAGTGGGTATACATTTGTATCACCCAGTCTTTTAAACTTGGGACTTTTGGTTACTTTTATATGTGCCTAAAGACAAACTGGTGGCAGCAATTACCTTTATACCATTTTCGCATTATTTCTAGTATGCACATTCGCATTTACCGCGTATGGCTAATAAACGTGGCTAGCGCCCTAAAATATCTGTTCCACAAGATGTTTGATTGTTCTTTGGCTCTATTGTTGTTTGGCCTTCTTCCTGCCTTCTCAGGTCAGGAAATCCCATATAAGGTCATACACTGCTGCGTTTGCAGGCTAGTGCTGCTTTTGTCTGTGATTGGCCTAGGAAGGGGGTGACTCTCTAGTCCCATTTCACATCCATGGTGCCTGAGAGTCTAGGTGTGGGGCATGAGTGAACCCCAGAGTGGTCCCTGATTGGACCACTGCTGGCTGTTTGAATGGTGCAGATCCTTACCATTGGTGGGATTGGACTTGCTTACAGCCAGGATTTAGCATAAGGGGACTCACATTGGAGCCAAATATCCTGTGTATACGAGAGCCAACTGAAGACCTGTGGAAGACTCATAATGAGGATCTGCATCCTTTCCTGTGATTGGCCCAGGGAAGCCGTGCTGTACTTTCTGATCTGCGAAGGCCCGGAGCGGTGCTTCAACCAGTGACCAACCAGTCTGTATACATTTTCAGGAATCCAGCCATCCTGAGCCTTCGGAAGTGTTGCTGGACCACCCGGTGGACTGGCCCGTTCTCCAGTGGGTTACCTCGGTAGTATTGTCGCTGTTGCTTGTTCACCACCGGAACTTTGGTGGTCACCGGTTTGTGGTATAAGTCGCTTTCCTGTCCAATTTCAACCTCCCAGCTTCAAGGGATCGTGCGCTGGAAGGTCTTATTCAACTGTGACTGTAAGGAAGCCTGTTGTCGCATTTGTGTGTGCTAGCAGTCACTGGAACCCTCCTTCCTACGTATAGTGGAGTGTCCTGAAAAGGTCTGCATCACTGCTTTCTGCATTTCTTCTTCACAGAGGGTTGCACTCTGCTCCTGCAACTGACTGGAAGAATCCTTGCACCCACAGCTCCTCAACACTTCTCACTGGAAGCAACAGCGGTAAAATCTAGCACTCGCTCCTCCTCCATCCCAGTCAATCTAACTGGACATCTGGGAAAATGGGAGTTAGGGGGGTTAAGTAATTGCAAAGCATTCACCTTTCCCTGTTCTCCTTAGAATAAACCTTAGAATACTCTATGGTTATTCCATTTCTTTTTGATCGTCGGATCGAAAATCTTGTATCTAAAAGAAAGGGACATCATTTTACATACCTATAACTTTGCTGAAATATCTCTGGAACATTTCCCCACCACAAGAACTCTTCCTACATCAGATATATTGGGCACAAGTCCTCATATATCATAGGGATTGGATTTATAAAATGCGGGCATCATTCTTGTGAATTAGTTTCATTCTACTGCATCACAACTTACCTCCTTTTTGTTGTCTTAGTTATTGAATGCATTCCTAACAACCTAAACATGACTATTTATATGTTGTTGTGTGGTTGCCAGACATTTCGTCGAAAAAATTTCGTCGACAGGACATTTGGTCCAAACCATTTGGTCGAAAACCAAATGGTCGAATTTTTTATTTTTTTAATTGTTTTTATTTTCACTATTCTTTTTTTTTTCCCCTAAACTACAACCTAAAAAATATATATATAATTAAAAAAAAATTCGACCATTTGGTTTTCGACCAAATTACGTCGAGCAAATGTCTTTCGACGAAATGACTTTCGACGAAATGTCCGGACACCTTGTTGTGTGATATTATCACCTGCTAGTGTCTCTTTTTGGACCTAGAATAAATAGAGCATGTTTGTACTTACCTGTCTGAATTGGAGTATTGTGTACTTCACTGTGGACACCTGAACCCACTCGCACTCTCCTGAGACTAAGCCTTGGCCCCTCGCCACGCTTACCTTGATTGGGTTTGGCTAACCTTTGAGTTCCGCTGTTCACTATAATTAGGGTGGCCTCCTAAAATCTGCCCACCATGCCAGATTCTAGAAATTCATTTGAACAAGGCATAAAATCAGAGTGAGGCGGGTGTTACAGGAGCTGATGGTGATACAGAAGAAGGGGGGGTACATCAGGAAAAAGTGGTGAGACAGGAGAAAGTGAAAAATAAGGAAGGCAAGCAAGATCACTATGTGAAGGAGTGAACAATGACCCTCAGGAAAGGGAGGCGAAGAAACACATTGAGGGCGATTCATTGGATAGTTGGGAGACCAGCAAAAGCCAGGATAGGCTGAGGAAGGACAGGGGAGACTTTCAGGCACACCCTGCGTGTGACAGTCTAGACTGGAGGAGGGTAGGTGGGATGAGCATGTACTGAGGTGACAGGAAAAGGCAATAAGGATCACAGCGCTAGCAGAGGAGAGGCGAAATAGAAAAATGTGTCCAAGGAACAAAAAAGTTTCAAGGGATTGAGGAGTAGATGGGCTGGGGAACCAGTACCAGCTCCCATAGGTCAGCAGTAGGAGAGCATCAGCCCACCCACCTCTTAATCAGTCCCAGTTGCTCAGTCTCAGTGGAAGCTTCGGGGCCTCCCTGTTGTTGCTTAGGTTTGGCAAGCAGGAACCGGACTACTCTCTGAAGGCACATCCTGCCATCTCATGAGATTGCCAGGAAAACCGGTAGACAGAAAAAACATAAGTATTGGTACACTGAAACCACCCCAAACTAAGTGACTGAGAATTATCAATGATTACCTGGAGGAAGAATGTTTTTTGATGACAAAGGGGGTAATTACGAGTTGGGCGGTAAGGGTTTACCGGCACCGGTAAGGATGCTGGTGCCGGTAAACCCTTACCGCCCTATTCCGAGGTCCCTTAGCGGGTCCCAGCAGGAACGGCTGGTCTGACCAGCCGTTCTTTGCGGGACCCGTTGAGAGACCTTGGAACCAATAATAGGCCCGCATTAGCGCCTTCCCCTTTCCCATTGGGCCGTATGGGGGCTCAAATGGGAATGGGGAATGGTTTACTAAATGGGGACTTACCGGGTCCACATAGGTCGGAATGTCCCGGTAAGTCCCCATTCAGTTAGACCGCACCCGGACCTGGGTTTGGAGACAGCCATGGCACTAATAGCGCCATGGCTGCCTCCAAACTCGTAATGACCCCCAAAGACTTTTACCCTGTTGAAAAGGAGAAGACATCCTGCTATGTTATTTGAATGCCCCCTACAGTCACTCAAATAAACCCATATGTGTTTGAGCCCACTTCTTCTACTGTGTGCCTCTCATAGTTCGGCACCCTGCTTTGAAACAGGCTGAAACACAATTGACTGATGTTCAAGGTTCATCACATAGATTTGCAGTCTGGGAAGAAATGCAAAGCTGAGTTCACCTTTCCCTTTAAAGCTTCATAAGCACTTTTTTCTGGGCCGATTGAAAATGCAATCAGGGCCATTCCTTTAACTGGGCACACTCCGCCATTTACCTTGGATGAAAGATCTACTGAGCAGAAGAGCAACATGAACCATGAGAATAAAAGGCAGCTGCAAGTCTATAAAAACCCACCGCGTTTGTTTTCATGGCTTAAATTGTGACATCTGGAGGGTACGTTATATGTGTATTTGAATGAATTTTGTATATATCTGGATCACAAAGATCTATTATCATTAAGTAAAGACTACATCAGAACACAACAATCTGAAACTGAGACTGTATCCTTTGTCAGAAAAGATGAGAAATGATTTGTGGGGATTTAAATTTCCCTTTCCTCCCCAGCAGAGAATGTCAAACCGTATAATACGAAAGTACTTTTTATTCAAGATTTCCAGCCATGAAACATATAACACAGGCTTCCCAGGGGTATGCCAGATAATGTAAGGATATATTTGATATGTTTGCGAGATATTGCCACAGGAATAAGTCAAATTAATATCACATTTCGAAAGTTCCACCAAATACCAGTTGCCTGTGAAACCGTATAATTACTGATATCTAATTTTCTTAAAGCTCACAAACCCTTTTTTCCTTCTATTTCTTTCTGTTCCTGTGGAAACATGCTTGCAGTATTTTATTTCGTTCAGGTTTCCTTTTCCCTGGTCTTGCGAATATTGAGGAAACACAAAATTACCATTTTAAAAAGGCAGCATAAAATAAACATGTTGAGTAACCTAATGGAGGTGAGTCTACTCAGGAAGGAGGTTGAGTGCACGGGTTGAGTCTTACACCAGCTAAGACCCCATTCCACAAGAAATTCAGAAGACTCCACACGTTTGAAACTAGTTGTGGTATGTGCGGACCACTACTTAGTGGTGGCTGCTTGGAATCCAAGAGTGGGGTTTAGGATACCCTAGGGTAACTCTCTGGGATTGCAAGAGGACCAAAAGCGACAGACCAAAACTGGGGTCTTCTTCAGGGAATGGTGGGGGGGGGGACAGGGGGGATGGAAGAGGTGGGAGGAGGGATTGAAGTGTGGGAAAGACAGAGATAAGTTAAGTTACAGGCAGGGGGACAAGGGGCAGGAGGGGGAGGGTCTCACCACAGATAAGAAAAGGGGTCAGCGGGAAGCGAATTAGAGCACAGCTAGAGAAGTCACATTGTACTGATGGCTTTCACCGTCCTTACCTACAATGTTAGGGGCATGAATACCCCAGTCAAGAAGAAGAAATTGGAGGCATGTTTGGGAGGTGAAAAACCCAGCATAATTATGTTCCAGGAAACCCACATAAGGAAAAGAGACAAAGGGAAACTTAGAATTAGAGGATATTCCCAAATTTACATGGCCTATGCTATTGACAAGACAATCAGGGTGCTCATAACAATTAGCGAAAGGTGGCTCATACAGGTCCGAGACTCCCAAGCAGACCCGGAGGGAAGGTTTCTTTTTATCAATGCGTCCATAGAGTCCCAAACGCTCAATATTGCCCAAGATGGGTTCTTATGGAGGTTATTAGCACACATAGAGGGCTTTGCAAAAGCGCAAATAATTCTGATCCGGGATTTCAACATAGCATGGGTCCCTCAAGAAGTACCAAACATGTGCTAGGACCATCGAAAGCACTCAAACAAAGTGGCCACGCTGGCTCGGCATGATGTCTGGCGGGAGGTCAAGGGACAGGCAAAGGAATATACGTATTATATGCATGTCCACGCCTCTTTATCCAGAATAGACTACATCTGGCTCACCACATGCCTATTGGGGCAAGTTAAAGAGGTTGAAATGGGCCCCATTACTTTATCTGACCATGCCACGTTGAAGATGGGGATTGAAATGGGGTGCAAATCGACTGTCGAATCGGGCTTTCCCATCAGATATAATGCAGGACCTGCTCCTAGTAGACACAATAAGGGACATAATAGACACTTCGATGAGAACGAGACACCAGACAAGTCGTTAGTCTATTTGGGATGCTTTTAATGCTGAGAGGCCAATTAATAGCTATAAAAGCCACAAGGGACAAACAGAAAGGACAGTGGGAAAAAGAACTCGAGAACCATGTAAAGACAATAATGGGTTAACTGGATAGGAGGGGCGAACAGGAAGTTGCAAAGATCATTAAAACATACTCTAGGCCAACGTGAGCTCCTCAGCACAAAGCATGCTGAAAAAAAACGTACTATACACCAGACAACGGTACTACATAGGTGTAAAGCAGATAAGCTACTAGCAAGGCAGCTGATGAACAAAACATTAACCTGGGCGATCTTGAAGAGATTCTTGAGAAATGCTATACTGAACTGAGTGACAAGCAGGAGACATACTTGAAATCTATTCCGCAGTTAAAAATCTCACCGCTCGAGAGGGAAGAGAAAGAGATCCAGGAAAGCGAAGTTGCAGAAGCAATTAAAGAACGACGCCTGAACAAAGCTCTGGGCCCGGATGGTTATTCGGCAAGCTTCTATGAAATATTCCAAGACAACCTAATTTCACGCCTCACTAAGCTTTATAACTCATTGAGGTCAACGGGGAAGATCACAGGGTCAATGAATGAAGCAAAAGTGGTGGTGTTCAAAAAACTATGTAAGGACCTGAAGCTTCCGGATTCGTATAGACCTATAGTATTAATTAACTTAGATGCTAATATATACACCAAGATCCTGGCTAACAGACTGACAACACTCCTGCCAAAACGTATAGGCCCGGATCAATCTAGATGTATACCAGCGAGGCAAATGCACAATAACATGCGCAGAGTTTGTCAACTGATAGAAAAAATTACTTTATCTCAACATCCTGCACTTATTGTCTCGCTGGACGCAGAAAACGGGTTTGGCTGGGATGAATGGTCCTTCCTGTTCTACACAATGGAGTGTATGGGCTTTGTGTCAGGGCTTCTGCAGATGACATGGGCTAACTATCAGACCCCCCTCCATTCGACTAGAAATAAACAGAGCCCTCTCTCAGAGTATAAACATAAGGTGAGGCACCAAACAGGGCTGCCCATTGTCCCCTCTGCTCTACGCCATTTACCTTGAGCCCATGTTAGCTCGGCTTCGGACCATCGACCGGGTTACAGGAATAGGCATGGTCAGGGAGGATCACAAAACGATTGTATTCACGGACGACATGTCAGCCAACTATCCCCAACTACTTGTAAAAATTAAAGCAGGTCTACAAAGTTAGAGCCCCTATCAGTCGCTTGGCTAGGAAGGATGATGGCGGTGAAGATGGTGGTTCTACCTAGAGTCCTATACTACTTTCAGGTGCTCCAGATCAAGGTACCCAAAGCATTCTTTAGTTCCCTTAATAAAATTGCTTCAGCTTACATATGGCAAAACAAGCCTCCCCGGATAGCAATGAGCACCCTTACGGTGCCGGGAAATCATGAAGAAATGGGAGGAGAGATGGAGGAGAGAAAGTTGGGAGAGAAAGAAAGAAGAAGGCTGGGAGTGTCATGAACCTTAGAGAATTTAGAGGAAAAGCAGAGAGCAGAGTCATTAGCGGAATCAATATTTATTGGCTTCGGAGGTCCAGTGAGGCTCTTGTGTGTAAAAGAGTTATCCTCGTGACCTCACTGGCCTTTACTTCCCAAGTGTCTGTCTCTGATATGTTCTCTTTATTATTTTCCTTTCTCCCAAAGTAGTAGGTTTCCACATCTATTCCTTGCACTCTGTGATCACATTAACACTGTTTGGCTTTATCAACTGGCTTTCAACACTTTTAACATCTGTACTGGGACAGGTTTCTCTCTGCTTATAACGAGTCCCTGTTGCCTTCCCGGTAGACCCGCCGTTTTACCTTCTGTATCCTGGGGAAACCTCTCCGGTGCTGGTAGAAGCTTGGGATATTCCTCCTCTTCCCACTTGTTCCGTAGCTCACTTTCCGCAATGTCCACTTCTCATGCGTTCCACTCCAGTTGTTGGCTTCTGGATATTGCCACAGGGACGGTTCAGGGGTGTCTTTCTCCCTATGGTGGTATCAGTATGCAGTGATTTCGTCAAATCGAAAACAAAGAATGAAAAATTAACGAATGAAAAAACAACGAAATAATATCTAATTTCTTAAAATAAAATATATGTGGGGGTGGGGCAAGGGGTTAAAATGTGTGGGGAGGTATTGGGTAGGGTTTTACACATAGGGAAATGGGGGACCCACCAAGTAAAATAAAAACATTTAAAGAAATAGATATTTTTTCATTGTTTTAGGTTTGTTAAATATGCATTTATTCATTCGTTAAAATCACATGTAACCATCGGCATTGTTGAGCAGGAAGGCTATCCACCACGATTGCTGAGATCTCAGCTCCAGCTTCCTCCGACTTCTTCTCTCGCACGCTAACCCTTCAGCATTTCTCGCTCTGTGTCGGAGCCATTTTGAGTATCGTGGGCTCTATGGTCTGTGCTAGCTCCACCACCTTCAGCTGCATTTCTCACAGGGGGCTTCTCCTGTCTCTCTGCTTTCTGCTCTCTCCAACCTCCTTCTGGCATGCTGTCGCTTTTCAGCATACTTGGCACAGACTATTGGAGGTTCTGATGTAAAGAGATATCATCAATTTCTCGTTGGTAATGCATGCATGTATGGATGCATGTTATCCTTATTGGAATCATGGAACTTGTAACAGTGTGGTGCATTATATAAGTCAATTTAAACCATCGGTTGGAGGACATCAGGGAGTTCCTTGTGGTAACGGGAGTCCTTGTCCCCAAAGGGAGAGTCTCTCCGAGTGAGGTCCCACTAGCTTTAACCCCTAGGGAAGGTGATGTGGGGCGGACTCACCTCCCTAGCCTCGCAGGTAGGGCTACACCTTGTGGAGAAGGGACGAATTCCCTCGATTCATCATACGACCATTGGGCACAGTAAACATGACTACTGCTCCTACAGCTTAACCTTCCTTTCTTCTCCTTCCTCCATTTAGACTATGTCCTCATCTTTGCTAGTCAGCCTGTCTACAACCTATCCAGATCCTCCCCCACTTCTACCTGCCGACACCATGCTGGTTGGCTCTGCATGCACAACTGCTCCCTTTTCCTGTTCCTTCTCCTAGTATACAATGCTACCAATAGTCTTGCTCCTCAGTACCTGGCTGACTGACTGGCTAACTATCTGTATCTCTGTCTACTCAGCATCTTGTTCTGTCCGCTCTTTTTTTGCATTTCACTGTCGCATGCCTATCTGTGTGTCCTCTCTACCTACCTACTTGTCTTCTTCCATAGGAATCCAACTCTCTACATAATCGAAGCCAGTCCAAATGTGGATCTCTTCAATGTGTGGCATAAACTTCAGCTACTGGACAAAGAGAGAGCTCTGTGCACCCACTGCCTCATCTTCCATACTCGACCCAACTTCTCCCTCCAGTGCCATGTAATGTAATTTTGTATATTTGTGCAGTACTCCTCTTTGTGCTATTCCTTCCGAAGAATGCCCCGCCATTGGCAAATGTGTTATTGTAAGTCATTTTTGATTGACAATGACATCTCGGTTCTTCAAATAAATACAAATAAAAATAAAAACATTTCTTTGTATATGGCTGACAGCTTGAAGAAGTCTTTGAGGGACTGCTGGGAGGTGCCAGTTGCAGTTCAAAGTGAGAGGTTTGGTCCAAATGTCTTGAATTTGGCAAGCATGTTTATCGTAACTTGAATGGGGCGGCTTTGAACCAGATAGCCCCAATGACTTTCTTGGGTAGCTCAACAGATGTAGCAATAGCTCAGAGCTAAGAAGGCAGATAAAGGGCAAAAAGCAGTCTTGCAGCTTGTTTACAGTTTCATGTGGCTCTACACCTTGAAAAACAAAATTCTTTGTTTACTAAGCAACAGCCGGCGACTGAGGTAATGCCTTTGGGCTTTAAACTTGGGATCTTCCCCAAAGAACCACACAGCGGAAACAACGTTCCATCTAAGATGCACAGAGGCAGCTTGGGCACACTGCCTACCTCTGGGAACCTAGTTGTCCTATTCTCTTGGTCTTCAGATGCGGGCAGGTTCAAGATCTTAAAGCAAGGGTCACTTCTGGCCTCAGGTGTGGTTATGATTTTGGTCTCTCTCCCTCTTGGATCAAGTGTCATCTCTAAGGAAGGTGGCTTTGAACTGTTGACATCTTCAACTCATAACCAACAGAAAAGGTTACTCCCACTCCATTTATAGATAAATCCTGACATGGGATTGGGGATACCAAGACTCCTGATAAGATCGCATTGTGACTTCAACCTAAAGTAATTTTGAAGAAAATCTCTGGTTGCTGTGGTAGGTCAGAAGAAGGACACAGACCTATTTTTGGCAAGTGATTTATTTCCCCACCTAACAAAACTAACTAGGGTGCTCATCATCAGTAGTGAAGTACAAAAGTCTGTCCTCCATCTCAATGCTAATCTATACTGGCCCTACAACTAAGAGAAAACAACACGTGCAGGAGAATAACTCCCTTCTCCTGGATAGGCTTTTTCAGCCCTATCAGATGCTTTTTTAATAGTTCTTGCCTATTGTTAGAAACGATTTCCCTGGAAGCAACTTTTCCTCCATAGTCTATGGACCTTCAAACTTTTTGCATTTGTTTCTGCATACTGACCTGACATTTTAAAGTAGAGCACAGCCCTCAACTGCACTCCACTCGACTTGAGCTCATTGTTATGGGGAAACTGACATGCCCTTCAGGCTGTCAGTATTGAGAAACTTTGTTTCTCTTAGTCCAACGACTTTGTTGCCACTTATTGATAACATTTTAATATTTCACAAAGTACCTTACAGTATCGTGCAATGGGGCCATTGTGTTGTTCGGCTCTAGACACTCTAAGGAATTATTGGTGGTTGTACAATTGACCTAGGATTGGTCTCTTGATAAACTCCCACCAGTTGGCCCTCCAAGTCATCAGGAGGACCTGACCTCTGGCATTAGTTTGGAACCACACATGCCCTGGGCTCCAAACCCGAGGACCTGACAATCGGTCCTTTGGCCGAGGCCACCAATACATCAGACTCTGGTGGGGGTCGCATTTGGTTGCTTTGCCCTATCACACAAAATCAGGATGTGTTGGGATTTTGCTTTTTGTTGTTTTATTTTCCTCATTTTGTTTTTTCAACTCATCATATAGACTGTGGATTTAATCACACATTGTGTGGATGGTTTTTTGTTTGAAAATGTTTATTTCTTGTCAAATACCAGAATGTATGTTCCATAGTATTTGATGTAATTCACTGTGCATTTTAATGATTATGGTTTCGATTTTTGAAAGTACCATTTTTTTGTAAATGCTCCTTTGGGAGATCATGTTTATTTGTTAAACAATAACTGTATAATTAAAAATAGCCACTAAGCTATCACAGCAGTTTTCTCTATATATTTTCTTTTGCTCCAAGGTAGTAACACTCGATGCTCCGGGGTAGCCTGAGATATCAAATTAATTAGATATCCAGAGCATTTGGGTTCAACATTTATTGTTTTATAGGCGTACTAGTTTTCAGCCTTTGTTTGTAGAGCACCACACGAAAAAACAGTGTGTGTAAAAAGAGTAATATTTTTGATGGGATATGGTCAGTTCCTTGTTTGTATAACAGCAGTTTTGATGCCCTTAACCTGACCTTCCCAATACTTAGGGTTTTCCCTCCAGTTTACTTGTTCAAGATACAGTTCTTACTGTTCTAGGGTATGTGTTGTATGTTACAGAATTATCCATTTGTTATTTACATTTGTTCTTTTAGAGGTCAGACAGGGAGACTTCTCTTCTTACGCTCCTGTCGTCCTCACACACATAAAACAGCTGGCATATACCTATCTTTCTGTCCAGGACTCTTTGTCCTACTACCACTAATACAAGATGAATCAGACACTCAGCTTCAACGAAGATCAAATAAACGACATCGTGGGGGGACCCACACTTTTCAACATGCAGGGCATGAACCTTAACGCTACAGCAACAGCATCTAGCGATGACCTACTTAAATTAAAGAAAAAATGTTTTCGAACTGAACTGCACGGCCATCTTCTGAGGGAGTACCTTAGGGCTAACATGGTTCCCTTAGGTTTGATCGTGCGGAATGAACCGGCATTATTCCTTGATGATCCCAAATATATGCTCGGGTTCAGCCAGATCGCTACTAAGTGCAGCAGAGACCTGATGGTGTTGACCATCACAGCGGCACAGAGGGTGCATTTGAGAATTAAGAAAGACCTAGAGAGGGACGAAGAGAAGTTCTTGAATAATACGGACCTGGACAATGCCAGGGAGAAGCTCAAGGAAATCGATAAGAACATGGACCAATTCATGGCGGATGCTTTAGAGAAGAAGCACAAGAAACTAGCGAAGGACATCAGTAGCTTCAAGATCGAGACAGTTTATCCTTATCTTGCCCCTGAATATAAGGAAAATAAGGAAAAGGAGAGGACACAAAACATTGGCTCTGCCAATAGACGCAAGAAGAGAGGTGTTTCTTTCTCAGACACCTCCAGCTCTGACTCTGATAAAAGCAATCAACCTCCAGCTCATGGTAACTTTCCATATCCTGGACCATACCCGATTCAACCGCCTTTTTTAGGGTATGGGGGCCCCAGAGGCGGACACTGGGGCCCCCCTCCGCCCCCAATGCCCCCCTTTGGGTTCCCCAATTGGAGACAACCGAGGGGGAGGAAGAGATCACAACGGAGGTACTAGAACCTGTTTGCAACACGATCCCTATATTTAACATCTCTGGGGTGAATCTGACAAAGGGAGAAATTGACGTCCTTTCTAAAGGACTCTCTTTTGTCCCTACCAATTCAACGAATTGGTACAACATGGATTGTGAACTAAGACATTTTTTTCGCAAAATTCGCCTAAAATCCTTTTTCCAAGACACAGATGATTCTGAACAAGAATCAGATACCGGTTTCCGTCCAAAATCCACATTTTGTCCTACTGAAACTGAAGTGGCCCCGGCCATCATCACATTTGAGAAATGTGTGTTACAAGAGGTTCAGAAAATACGAGCCAAGACACCTGTACACCGACACAATTTGTCGAATGAGGAACGACAAGCCCTCAAGAACCTGGCAGCCAACACAGGGATTGTGATAAAATCAGCTGACAAGGGCGGGGGAATTGTGATACAGAGCAAAGACCAATATTTGATCATGGTTAATTCCCTCTTGGACGATGATACAAATTATAAGAAACTCAGGAAAGATCCGACATTGGAAATCAAACATCTGATACAGGAGGCCACTACGTTTGCCTTGGAACACCAATGGATTACCAAAAAGGAAGAAGAATTTTTGAACACCTCAGAAGGACGCATCCCTGCCTTCTACGCTCTACCCAAGATACACAAAGATGCACAGAACCCACCGGGTAGACCGATTGTATCTGGATGCGGCTCGATTCTTGAACCCCTATGCAAATTCATAGATTTTTTCTTGAAACCCCTCAGCCAGAAGACACCTACGTATTTAAGGGACACAATGGCCACCATTGAATGCTTTGAAGGCCAACTACATAACCCAATGATTAGCCGCATCGCTACAATGGACATTACATCGCTATATACGAGCATCCCGCAGACTGAGGCAATTGAATGCATGCGAGCACATCTGACCCACCACATGACACAAAGAAGGGTTCCGACAAATTTCATAATTGAACTTTTGGAACTAGCATTGACCAAGAACTTTTTCTGTTTCAACGAACGCTTCTACTTGCAAACTAGCGGCACGGCCATGGGGGCTGCCTTTGCCCCGAGCCTTGCCATCATTTTTATGGCAGAGTTCGAAAGAAGCTTCATATTGGATACTGAGAACCCATTTCTCAACAACATCAGCCACTGGAAAAGATACATAGACGATATAATTTTCTTGTGGGAAGGCAGTTTGGATTCTCTTCTTAACTTTCAACAGTGGCTCAATTCGTGTCACCCGTCTATATCATTCTCTCTTGAATCTAGTCCATCCAATATCAACTTCTTGGACCTAAAAATCAGCGAGAAGGAAGGTTCGCTGTCTTGTTCATTATACAAGAAACAGACAGATAGAAACACATTATTGCATTATACCAGCTCACACCCACGCAATCTGAGGGACAACTTACCATATGGGCAATTCCTCCGCTTGAGGAGGAATTGCACAGATAAAAACGACTTTCGCCAACATGGATCTGAACTCAAGGAACGCCTTTTAGACCGAGGGTATCCCAGTAAACTGGTGAAGAACAACTACAAGAGAGCCTTGAATACCCCCCGGGAGGTCCTACTACAACCTAAACCCAGATCAGAAGAGGAGGTTAAAATGACTTGTGTTACCACCTTCTGCCAGGCAACTACACAAATAAAACAGGCCATCAGAAAATTCTGTCCGCTAGTCCAACTAAATCTGGAACACGAACCATTCCCCCGAATGGCTTTGAAACGCTCCACAAATCTCAAAGAACACCTTACCAAGGCCAGATTTACCAGCGCTACCTCACGAAACACACTCTGGAATCTACGGAATCTAACTGGGCACCACCCATGTGGCAACTGCTCCATATGCAGGTTCACCATCAAACTCAAAAGTTTCGCCATCGCAGGGAAACAGTGGGTGTTCCGCCACTTTTCTAACTGCAAAAGCCAGAACGTGATTTACCTTATCGAATGCCCATGTGGACTTAAATATGTGGGCCCGACAAGCCGACCGGTGCACAAAAGAATAGTGGAACATCGCTCACGAATCAGATGTAGAACTCACACATCCCCATTAGTTGGTCATTATGTGGAATACCAACATAGTCATGATGACATGAAATGGTGGGTGGTGGATATGGTCCAAGGCAACACCAACACTGCTAACACACTGAACCACAAGGAAGCCTGGTGGGTTTTCAAACTCGATACCGTGAAACACGGACTGAATGAGGCCAATGTTGTGGATTATAGACCTTAGTGTTGATATACAATGTTGATCTTGTCCGTTTGGATTCTCTGTGACTAAACATACAGGGTGTGGATGTATGGGGTCAGGGCCTTCAGTGAGGCCACTCCACTACACGCATGACCCACACCACTCCCTGACTCCTTTTCCTCCCCTCTCTTTGATTTGGATTGGTTCCTAATGTACCCATGTGCTGTTGTTGATATGTGTCTCCGACCTCTTGTTCACTGATACTTATTGCATGATTGAATTCATTAACATGTGTACCAACTGTGACCTGATAACGTGAGACTCCTTTGTAATTTTGAATTTGTATTATAATGTTGATCATTTCTGATACAAACCTTGTTAAACTACCAGAAGCCTCTTTTATGTATGGTGTTTGTTTTTTAAGAAAGTGGATTTTCCACTACATTGTGATTCTGCTTGCACAGACCCAGCGCCCTGATTAGTTCTTCACACCAGGCACTCACCAGTTTCATGTACCCAGTTGAGCACACACCCTCTTTCTGTCCTCGGTGATTCCCCTTGGCTTTATACTGGAGCCACCTTCTGCTCTACTGACCATTTCGTGGCAGCTGTCGTAGTTTCTCTCCTTTCCCCCCTTTCCCCCCCCACCCCTCCTCTTTTCCTCCCTCACTTCTTTCCGGGCTTGACTCGTATGCCAGCATGGGCGCTGCCCCTCGGGACGCATGCGCTCGACTAGAACACTACGGCACTGTGCCATGCGCATGCGCCCGTGGTTCTGTTTCCGCACATGCGCGGTGCCCGCACTTACGGGACCGGTGTCTTTACACCCGCGCATGCGCGCTCTCCCCTTACATTCAAGCGAATCATGCGCGCTTTAGCATTTCTAGCAGTGTTTCTCACTGTGCACCGCTCACTTGCGACACGGGATGCGGACCGGCGCGCATCTTTGAGATTTCTTAACAGCGACGGCTTCATTCCACACGCTGCTTGAAGACGGGTAGGCACCTTACCGCTAGGGCTCTAGCATTTTCCTCTTTAATGGGGTCACCCTGCTTCCACCCTACTGAGTCAACATGCCCCTTCCCTCTCCTTATCTATCCTAGTCCCCGGGACCACAGCCCTTTTCCTTTCCATGGATGTGGTCAACACTTTGTTTGAGCCACTACTTTCTCAATTATGTTAGCATTCATATAGCTATCGCCAGCAGCCTTATATTCACTTCAAAATTTGGTCTGCTCCTGCTGTAGGATCTCCAGCTACACTTTGATTTCTTCTTTGGAACGATCCACTTACCTGCAAGTACAAGGTTTGACTGATTGACGCACACACCGGATCCTGACATGAATCACAACATGTCTGTAGTAAGTGTTGCCTTCCTGCTATTTTTCGGTGCTACACATTATTTGACCTGCAGGGATGCAGTTTAGAGATACTTCAGTTCTTTCTGATCCCTTTTTTCTCTGTTTCTTGTATTCTCTTGATAGGCCTCCCAGCTTTGATACATCGGGTCTCTAACTCATCCTCTGCTCGACTGGTTCCGGGACCCCATGGAGGCACCAGCATTTTGGAACCACGGTTCCATACAGTACCTGTGCTAATTTGGCACGGGCCCTCTCCTTGGTCACCCTGACCATTGGAGCTTTTTTCTACTTTCCCCCTCTTCTCTGTTCAGGTGGGTAATGCCAGCCTACAGGTGCCAAATGTTCTCTCCTTTTGGCAACCTTTTAAAGCTTAATGTCTGCTTCTTTCTCGAACCCCCCCCCTTTTTTAATACTAGTGCTTCACGTGCTCTACCATTGTTAGGCATGCATAGACTGATGAGATGCTGGGGGTGATTTGTTCTTACCCTCTCTCCCCTTCTGATTTCTTTCCTTTGCTCTGTTTTCCCATGTAGAGCGACATCCGCAGGTCCAGATGAAGGTAGCCTTCACTGCCCGCCGAAACGTCTTATTGGACACGTAATTGCTATACGGCCCATTTTTCAAATCAGCAGGAATATAACCACTGACGTTAAAGACCTAGGATTGGTCTCTTGATAAACTCCCACCAGTTGACCCTCCAAGTCATCAGGAGGACCTGACCTCTGGCATTAGTTTGGAACCACACATGCCCTGGGCTCCAAACCCGAGGACCTGACAATCGGTCCTTTGGCCGAGGCCACCAATACATCAGACTCTGGTGGGGGTCGCATTTGGTTGCTTTGCCCTATCACACAAAATCAGGATGTGTTGGGATTTTGCTTTTTGTTGTTTTATTTTCCTCATTTTGTTTTTTCAACTCATCATATAGACTGTGGATTTAATCACACATTGTGTGGATGGTTTTTTGTTTGAAAATGTTTATTTCTTGTCAAATACCAGAATGTATGTTCCATAGTATTTGATGTAATTCACTGTGCATTTTAATGATTATGGTTTCGATTTTTGAAAGTACCATTTTTTTGTAAATGCTCCTTTGGGAGATCATGTTTATTTGTTAAACAATAACTGTATAATTAAAAATAGCCACTAAGCTATCACAGCAGTTTTCTCTATATATTTTCTTTTGCTCCAAGGTAGTAACACTCGATGCTCCGGGGTAGCCTGAGATATCAAATTAATTAGATATCCAGAGCATTTGGGTTCAACATTTATTGTTTTATAGGCGTACTAGTTTTCAGCCTTTGTTTGTAGAGCACCACATGAAAAAACAGTGTGTGTAAAAAGAGTAATATTTTTGATGGGATATGGTCAGTTCCTTGTTTGTATAACAGCAGTTTTGATGCCCTTAACCTGACCTTCCCAATACTTAGGGTTTTCCCTCCAGTTTACTTGGGACAGACTGGTGGCAGCAGTAGCTTTTTCTTATAGTTGTGAAAGTTTTTAATGTGCCATACCACGTTAACGCGTTTGGCCCAAGACTGAGGCTGGTGTCCAAGATGGCCGTGCCACAAGATCTTTTGTCTGTCTTTTTGTCCATTGTGTCCTCTGAACTTCCCCCTGCCTTTCCAGGTGCAGGACTTCCTTATTTGGTGTATGCAGTAGCCCAATAAAGCCGCTTCTTTTGCGGGTCCCTGCTGGTCACATGTGTAGGCATCCAGGTAGTGGGCTGGGATTGTCTGGTTCCAATGCACGCTACTGGTGCTAGGGTGTCTAGTGTGCATGAAAGCATGAGGACACAGTGGTGCCTAATAGGACTACTACTGGCGTAAATGCATGGGCAGATCATCTCTTTGGATATGAGGACGGGTCCTGTGTCCATTCCAGCAGATCAGCAACAGACTTGAATGAGTCTGTAGAAGGAACCAAGAATCCTGAAGAGCCAGGCTTAACAAAGGATAATCCTGAAACACACTGAAGTGGGCTGGCACCCAAATAGGAGTAGTGGGACTAATCACTCTCGAAGCCTTTTGGGAACCAGGCAGGAGTGTCCCTTTTTCGACCCGATACTTTGGGAAATTTCAACTTCTCCTGTAAAGCACCGTTCTACTGAATTTCGCTGTTCCAGGACCTTTGGGACTTGGAATAGGAGGGTGTGTCATACCGTGAGAGTTTTCTTTTTTTTTTGTTGCATTTATAAAGCGCACAGAGCTGCCCTGAGGCATTGTGGCGCTGTTACAGAAGGCTTGAGCTTAACATAGGTCGGATACAGTCGGTAACAGTAGTAAAATGACAGAGAGGCAGGGGTTATACTTTTCTTTGGTTACAGTGGAGGTATAGCCGTGCATGTTAGTGGGCAAAAACATTAGCGGAATAGAAAGGTTTTTAGGTTTTTTCGGAAGGTAGTGTATCTTCATTCCTTAGTGAGGTTGGCAGGGCATTCCAAAATTTGGGTGCAAGGTGTTGGAAGCTGGACCCTCCAGCTCTAGTTCTTTTGAACGTGGGAACATATATTTGGTTGGCGCAGTGTGCTCTAGTGGGTCTGTTGGAGGTGTTGAGGGTGACTCTTTCTGAGAGATAGGGTGGGGCGTCTGAGGTAAGGCACCTATGTGTGATGCAAATTAACAAGGGGGGTCCCGGGAGTCCCTCTGCCAGACATTAGTCCTGGTTACGAGAGACTTACCCAGAGTCTTTAGCTCACTATCTTTCACAGAGAAGAAATATCCCAAACATAGTGTCACGGCTCGCTCCCTTCGTTCCCGTCCCCGCCACTTGGGGACATGTTCTGGGGTTTATTCCTTACTGGACATTTCCTTCGAACCCTATGCTACAGTGCTCTGATGAATTGGGAGCGTTAAAACCTTATTTTCCCAGTTACTTCCCTTCCAGATCCATTCCTGGTTTTTGGCAGCCAGCATGCTATTTAAATCAAATGACTATGTTTCCCAGAATGCCTTGGCTCACTGTTTCACCTCCTGCTTCCCAGAATGCCTGGTTCACTGCTTCATCTCCTCCCTGGCATCCGGCATGCTATTTAAATCAAATGACTATGTTTCCCAGAATGCCTTGGCTCACTGCTTCACCTCCTGCTTCCCAGAATGCCTGGCTCACTGCATCATCTCCTCCCATGCAGCACAACGTTGGGAGGAGGATAGGCAACACCTGTGGCTGCAGGTGCAGCAGGCGGCACGCCTGAGGGGTGTGCTCGTTAAGCAGCTTTAAAAGCCTCAGTTTGCTTCAGTCCGGCGCTGGTCATTGTAGCAGTGTTCCTGTTGTGACTAGTCCCTGTTTCCTGTACTTAGTTTCTGTGCCTTGTACCTAGTTCCAGTTCCCTGTTCATAGATATTGAGCCAAGTATCTATTTCCAGTTCCTTGTTCCTAGTTTCTGTGCCTTGTACCTAGTTCCAGTTCCTTGTTCATAGATATTGTGCCAAGTATCTAGTTCCAGTTCCTTGTTCCTAGTTCCATGCCTTGTACCTAGTTCCTGTTCCTAGCTTTGTGCCCAGTTACTAGTTCCTGTATCTTGTTCCTCTGTCCTGGATTTCGGATTTATGCGCTTATTTGATTTATGCTTTCAGAATTTCCCTTTCTGTCTTCCTCTGTCTGCAGACAGCCTTTCTCTGTACTTTACTATTTGATGCAGCCCAGTTTGCCGGTGTTTTCTGTCCCTTTATGCTGCCCTGGTTACTGAAAAGCAGGATGTATTATTATTTACTTTCGTAGAATTAGTTACTGCCTTTTCTCCTTGGATTGGGTGGGAAAGGTTTCCTTTTGTGATATCATTTTCCCTGCTCCTGATCCAACTTATTGAGATTCCACTCCATGTTTTCCATTGCACTTCTGCATTCATTTTCCATTGATTATTAGGTGTGGGTTTGTTGTTACAAGTTCCAGAGTGTTCCCCTTTTAGTTTTCCTCACGAACTATCCATTGCACTTCTGCATTCATTTTCCATTGATTATTAGGTGTGGGTTTGTTGTTACAAGTTCCAGAGTGTTCCCCTTTTAGTTTTCCTCACGAACTATCCATTGCACTTCTGCATTCATTTTCCATTGAATATTAGGTGTGGGTTTGTTGTTACAAGTTCCAGAGTGTTCCCCTTTTAGTTTTCCTCACGATTTATTATCACAATTCATACTTGCCTTTTACTAGGGTTTATGTATTTTGTTATCTTTAACCCTTTGCTTTTACAGCCTTCTGGGTCCCTGTTTGATCTACAGGGTTCGTGAAATCACTGACATTCAAGTGGTCTTTCCGGTCCTCGTGAGTACTGTTTATAATTGCCTTATTCAGTATTCTACAGATTGTCAGTTCACAGAATCTGTCCTTGCTTGCCCGCTACGTGGGTTTAGCGCTGTCAGTATCTGTAAGAGCATAGTGGGTAAAGAGTTTGCCGACTTTTCCTTTCAGCCATAAGGAGGTCCTAAGTGTTTACCCCACATCCCTTTTCCTAGATTGGTAATACTGTTTTACCTTATTGACGTTCCTGGGTTTTACATATATACACAAGACTTGGGTATTATATACACGTTGTTAGATTCAGAGTTGTTCACAGTGCAACTGTGTGCATTTTCCCTTTTGCCATAGTATGCCTTCTTCCTTTCTTAACAGAATGACCAGCCCTTCTTCCCGTTTGTATACGGCCAGATCAAGAAAGAAGGGTAGCAAGGCTACTAAAAAATGTGTACAGAAAGTTTTGACTACGTTTGCCTGTGATAATCAAAACACTGATTCAGACTTAAATGAACTCCTTGACATGAATGGGTATTTACGTGCAAAATATTATACCCATCGCCTGGCCCATCATACATTGCCTGATCCTAATTCTGTTTTTAACTTTGACCCAGATATGTCCGCACAAGCCTTAGCAGCGGAAAATAAAACACTGTTAGATTTACTAAATATGAGTACATCTGTTGTTGAACCCCATGATTCCGGTTGTGTTTTACCTCAGATTGAACAGTTTCATGATTCAAACATAAAGAATGAAGGGGTTCATTACATAACTTCTGTTTTCAGCCCTCAGCCAACTGCTTACTCCTCCGCACAAGTACTTACTGTAGTCCCTAATGTCAAGAGGTCTGATGTCAGTAGTTTACTTAAGGGTAACACAGACCAAGTCGGTAAGCGAGAGTATAGATCACAAGACCTGCAAGCAGTAAATGACGATGTACAATCAGTACACGTCCAGATGACTAGGGCAGGTTCCAGCCCCGATGCCACCATGCCTTCCCTTGTGACTACTGATAGGGATGTACAGTTAAGCCTGGGCATGTTAAGAGTTGAACTTGAGGAATTAAGACGAGAATACATCAGTTTACTAGAGGAGAATAAAACTTTACGATTGTTTCTGACTACACCTCAAACTTTATCCGTTGATGAAGTGAATACTGTTCAATCTCTGAGTGAGGAGGTTTTAGTAGGTCATGATACTTGTCAATATGAAAAACCTATTGGGAGTGAAAGTCCTCTTTCTTGCACAGCACTTATTCAGAGCACAGATTCTGACAATTGTTCTACCGTTTGTCAGGAATTACTGTTAGTAGAAGATTTACAAGTCACTCCTTTGCCTAAGAATTCCTCTGTAGCAGTCAGTCATAATTCAGAGTTTGAACACATACATGCTTCTGTATTCCGAACACAATCCACAATGGATGCGTACACAGAATCAGTCATTACTGTAGGCTTAGGTTCAGCCCTTGATCTAGCTGCTGAGACTGAAGTAAACATTCAAGCTGATGTGGAAAACGATGCTACCTCTGTGTTCACTCCTCCTTCTGCCAAATTTTGTCACAATGAACAATCAAAGACAGTACATATTTCTTGTTTTGATGGACTCATTCCACAGTATACTAAAACAAGGACCAGGCAAGCGATTCCTGAACTGTTGATAGATAATCTGCCACCTTCAGAAGTTAAGACAAAGGAATGGACACTTGACGGAATCCTGATTAACAGAGACTTTGGAAATGACTCTATGTCATCCACTAAGGAAAGGTGCGGCATGGGTCCAGCTCAGTCTTTGGTTAATGGTGTCATGGAGTCAACCGCCCTAAAGGTGCTTTCCATTCCTGATTCACAAATATGTCTGTCGACTTCTGGGACTTCAGTCTGTCCTTCTACAACTATTGACTCTTCGACTACCCAGTCCACGGCTCTGCAGTCATCATTGTCAAACGTGTCTTCAATCAATGAACAATTGCTATATCTGCCAGTCACTCAAGAGCCTTCACCATGTACGTGGTCAGAGCCAAAGACCTTGACAAGTTTGTCTTCAGCTAACGAGACGGCTCCAGCTTGCATGCCCTCAGCCTCTGAATTTCCTCTGGCATGCCTGTTTTCAGATACAGTGACTCATCCAGCAGTTTATCCTTCAGCCATGAAGCCTCTGGTAGCACATCCTGAGTGCCTGTCTCCGGTCCCAGAGCCTACTGCTAGTTTGGCTTCAGTTCATGAAAGACCTGTATCCTGCTCAGCCTCCCTGCCAATATCGGAGGTGAACCTGTCTGCTCTGTTTGATCATGTTGCAGATTCATCTACTTCAGAGCTACCTCCTAAATCCCAGCCATTTATTACGGATGAACATCCAATCTGCCCATCCTATGCTTCAGGAGGATCACCAGAAGGCCTGCCTTTTACACAAGCTAATTTCCCCAACTGCTTGTCTGTAGAATTAGCACCTCCCGCATATGCTACATCTGAGTCTGAGACTCCTGCCAAAAACATCAAGCTGGTTCATGACTTGGGAGAGCCTTACATGCAAGGCCGTTGGACTTGCCTGGAGTGTTACAAGAGGGTGACCGATACCATCAGCCATGGCCTAGACATCGAACAAGCAGCCAACCAGGATAACGGGCCGGACGGTTCACATTTGGGGGCCGGTTTGGATAAACCGCTTGACAGCCCTTTTGTTGCCGGATCTCACATGAGCCTGAAGGAAGGGACGGGCACGGTTCCCCTACTGCTGCACCATTCGGGTGCTAGTAGCCAAAGGGAGGATATGACTGCTGCAGTTCAAGATGTGTCTGTTATTGCTCCAGCTTCGAGTGTGCCTGATGTACCAAGTACTGCGTCTATCACTCCTATCGGTATGCCAAACGTTCCTGCGGTTGTATCCCACGTGCAACAAGGTGGCTACTTGACTGGCTACATGACTGTCAACCGGAGTGGCAGCCTCGTACAACCCATTGGATCTCCAGACCTCCAAGGCATGGAACTTATGCAGGCGAATCTTTGTCACTTTCAACCACAAACCTTTACCCAGATGGATGACAGAGTATCCGAACCTCTACCTCAGCCGCCAGCTTCCTCTTCCGAACATAAACATTTCCTGAAACCTGCTGTTTCCTCACCTCCTGTGTGTCCACTCTCGGCAGTGAGGCTAACAGAACTTCTACCGTTGTCTAAAGCATGTAGCACCAGCCTGCCTCTCTCCCCAAAGATGTATGCATATCCTCTTCCAGTGACTAAGCTTCCCGGACCTTCCGACTCTGCTTCGGGTCCTGCAAGTCCTTCATGCCTTTCTTCAACCCATGAGTCCTTTCCTTACCGAAAACCTGCCTATGACTCTTATAGACTGCAGCCTGATTCTATTCATTCCAGTCCTTCTGCTTCTGCCCGTGGATCATTGTTTTCGTCTGTGCCACCTCCGAAGACGAAGCGCTCCAGTCATGGAAAGAAGATGTTTTGTGCGAGTAACGGCCGCCTGGAGTCGGCCGTGGAAGGGGGTATAGTGTCACGGCTCGCTCCCTTCGTACCCGTCCCCGCCACTTGGGGGCATGTTCTGGGGTTTATTCCTTACTGGACATTTCCTTCGAATCCTATGCTACAGTGCTCTGATGAATTGGGAGCGTTAAAACCTTATTTTCCCAGTTACTTCCCTTCCAGATCCATTCCTGGTTTTTGGCAGCCAGCATGCTATTTAAATCAAATGACTATGTTTCCCAGAATGCCTTGGCTCACTGTTTCACCTCCTGCTTCCCAGAATGCCTGGTTCACTGCTTCATCTCCTCCCTGGCATCCGGCATGCTATTTAAATCAAATGACTATGTTTCCCAGAATGCCTTGGCTCACTGCTTCACCTCCTGCTTCCCAGAATGCCTGGCTCACTGCATCATCTCCTCCCTTGCAGCACAACGTTGGGAGGAGGATAGGCAACACCTGTGGCTGCAGGTGCAGCAGGCGGCACGCCTGAGGGGTGTGCTCGTTAAGCAGCTTTAAAAGCCTCAGTTTGCTTCAGTCCAGCGCTGGTCATTGTAGCAGTGTTCCTGTTGTGACTAGTCCCTGTTTCCTGTACTTAGTTTCTGTGCCTTGTACCTAGTTCCAGTTCCCTGTTCATAGATATTGAGCCAAGTATCTATTTCCAGTTCCTTGTTCCTAGTTTCTGTGCCTTGTACCTAGTTCCAGTTCCTTGTTCATAGATATTGTGCCAAGTATCTAGTTCCAGTTCCTTGTTCCTAGTTCCATGCCTTGTACCTAGTTCCTGTTCCTAGCTTTGTGCCCAGTTACTAGTTCCTGTATCTTGTTCCTCTGTCCTGGATTTCGGATTTATGCGCTTATTTGATTTATGCTTTCAGAATTTCCCTTTCTGTCTTCCTCTGTCTGCAGACAGCCTTTCTCTGTACTTTACTATTTGATGCAGCCCAGTTTGCCGGTGTTTTCTGTCCCTTTATGCTGCCCTGGTTACTGAAAAGCAGGATGTATTATTATTTACTTTCGTAGAATTAGTTACTGCCTTTTCTCCTTGGATTGGGTGGGAAAGGTTTCCTTTTGTGATATCATTTTCCCTGCTCCTGATCCAACTTATTGAGATTCCACTCCATGTTTTCCATTGCACTTCTGCATTCATTTTCCATTGATTATTAGGTGTGGGTTTGTTGTTACAAGTTCCAGAGTGTTCCCCTTTTAGTTTTCCTCACGAACTATCCATTGCACTTCTGCATTCATTTTCCATTGATTATTAGGTGTGGGTTTGTTGTTACAAGTTCCAGAGTGTTCCCCTTTTAGTTTTCCTCACAAACTATCCATTGCACTTCTGCATTCATTTTCCATTGAATATTAGGTGTGGGTTTGTTGTTACAAGTTCCAGAGTGTTCCCCTTTTAGTTTTCCTCACGATTTATTATCACAATTCATACTTGCCTTTTACTAGGGTTTATGTATTTTGTTATCTTTAACCCTTTGCTTTTACAGCCTTCTGGGTCCCTGTTTGATCTACAGGGTTCGTGAAATCACTGACATTCAAGTGGTCTTTCCGGTCCTCGTGAGTACTGTTTATAATTGCCTTATTCAGTATTCTACAGATTGTCAGTTCACAGAATCTGTCCTTGCTTGCCCGCTACGTGGGTTTAGCGCTGTCAGTATCTGTAAGAGCATAGTGGGTAAAGAGTTTGCCGACTTTTCCTTTCAGCCATAAGGAGGTCCTAAGTGTTTACCCCACATCCCTTTTCCTAGATTGGTAATACTGTTTTACCTTATTGACGTTCCTGGGTTTTACATATATACACAAGACTTGGGTATTATATACACGTTGTTAGATTCAGAGTTGTTCACAGTGCAACTGTGTGCATTTTCCCTTTTGCCATAGTATGCCTTCTTCCTTTCTTAACACATATCAGTCTTTGTCCTGCCCTGGGGCAGTCCAGCACCGAAATGCTAGGCAATTCTCCTCTGAACAAAAGTACCAACAGAAACCTGAGACACGTGTTTCGGTCTGGTTGGACCTCATCAGTAGGGTGGATCTGTGCCTCTCTAAGAATAGTGAGCAAGGGGTCCACGTCTGGATTCCCCTAGTAACTTAGGGTGAGACCCAAAGTTACTTAAATATGCGGATTTAGCAAGGGAGGGTCCTGGGAGTCCCTCTGCCAGACATTAGCCTGGTTACGAGAGACTTACCCAGAGTCTTTAGCTCACTATCTACCAGGGCAGGACAAACACTGATATGTTTGGGATATTTCTTCTCTGTGAAAGATAGTGAGCTAAAGACTCTGGGTAAGTCTCTCGTGACCAGGACTTATGTCTGGCAGAGGACTCCCAGGACCCCCCTTGTTAAACCTATGTGTGATGGCCATTGCTTTGAAGAGTATGCGTTCCCTTACTGGTAACCAGTGGGCATCTTTCCTAGCTTGTGATATGTGTTCTCTTTTTGGGATGGTCAGCGCTGCCCTAAGCGCGTTGTTTTGCTTGATTTGGAGTTTTTTTAAATTACTGGCAGAGGTACCTAGGAAAAGGGCATTAAAGTAGTCCAATTTGGTACCTATTGTGGCTCTGGCGATGAATATGCAATTTCTGGTGGAGAGGAAAGGTTTGGCTGCGTTGATCACCTTGGAGGTGAGTGCTGAGGAAGAGGCTATGGCGTTGACCTGGCGAGACATGAATAGTGAGGATTCTAGGTGAACACCTAGTGTTTTGACAGTCTTAGAGACTGTGATGATGGAGTTATCGATGTTGAAGGATTTATATTGTGGATGGAGTTTGTTGAGAGTTTCGCTGGTCCCTACTATGAGGATCTCGGTTTTATCCCCATTTAGACAGAGGCCGTTGGCAGCCATCCAGGTTTGGATGGCTGTGTAGATTTTAGTTAAGGCTGTCATATCTTAATCATATGTTCCTGTTAGCGGGAGTAGTACCTGCGTGTCGTCCGCGTAGTTGGTGTATGCTATGTTGCGACAGTCGAGGTCATTAAAGAGTGGAAGGGTGAAAATATTGTAGAGTGTGGGGGCAGTGCAGGAGCCCTGCGGGACGCCGCAGTGAATGATGGTGGGGGTTGCCGAGGCAGTGTCTGAGAAGACCTTCATGAGTCTACCTTTTAGGAACGAGGCCACCCAAGCGATAGCTTCTGGAGAGAAGTCTGCTTCTTTTTTTAGGTGCTTGCTTAGAATATCATGGTTGACAAGGTCAAAGGCGGCAGACAGATCCAGTAGGAGAAGGAGTGCCGGTTTGCCTTTGTCCATGATGTCCCCCAGTTGTATTTTTAAGTCGAATAGGGCTGACTCTGTCCCGTGGCCCGGTCGGAATCCTGACTGTCTTTTACCTGGGATATGGTTGGTTTCGAGGTATTCCTGGATTTGCGTGTAAGCGACTTTATCCAGGATCTTGAGCAGGAAGGGCACGGTGGTGATGGGTCTGTAGTTATTAGCGATTTATGGGTCAAGAGTAGGTTTCTTTAGAAGGGGACGAACCCAAACTTCTTTTAGACTGTCTGGAACTGTGTTGGCGTTGAAGGAGGCGTTAATGAAGGATTTGAGAAAGGGGGCAAGTGTTTTGGTGCAGTCTTTAATGAGACTAGTTGGGCAGGGGTCCCCTTTGCAGTTGGATGGTTTAATTTTGTTCATTATCTCAATGACTTCCTGTTCTGTTACTTCCCTGAATTTGAAGAGGGGGGTGGAGGCTTTAGTGGAGGGAGGCACTGGGCTGGTCATCTGGTCGGTAATGGTGGTTGTTTGGAGGTGCTGTGATAGGTATTCATGGTGCTCTTTCATTTTGGTTTGTAGGAGTTCGATTTTATTCAGTAGGGCGGCTTGTATTGAGTTACACCTGGTCTGATCTTTAACTATATCTTGTGATTTGATGGCTGGTGTGGTAGGTTCTTTGAAAATGGCGAAGAGTTCTTTGGAAGAGTTGGGTCCCCCAGGGTCACTGTGCGACAGTGATGGCCACTGAAGGCGGTTTCCCATGTTCCTTCCGTTGCCATGATGCCTGCTGCATCTATGGTTTCTTCATTCTTCAACTAAATTGAGAGTAGCAGCTCCTTGTCCCATACCGGACCTGTGTCAGCGCCTGAGCATCTGAGATGCAACCCGAGGGTGGGAAATCGAACTTCTGATGACCACCCAAAACCTGCCAAGCCTGGACCAAAACCGAGCAGTAATTAGTGACTGGTGGCCCTTTGTTTACCCAAACGGATTTATGCACGGAAGTCTATTCTGGTATTCCTTTTGGCTTGGGTAGTATCCGCTTCCTAAAACCCTCCAAAAGTCAGGAACAGCTTTATTCACCATAGCAGATCCTCTCCTAACCTATGGAACCCATTCAACCCTTCATAATGTTCCCACTAACCTTTTCCTGCATCCTAAGAAGTGCTTTGTGAACTTTACGCACAACCGATTGCTTAAGGCTCCATTCACATTATAATTTGGACTTAGGGTTGCCATCTCTGAAGGTTGTCGGCGCTATAAAAGTTGCTCACCCTTTTCCTTTACAGGTATTAGTGGAGTTTCCAACTTCCTTGCCCTCATGCTAATTATTGTATATATTTCTTACAAAGTGTGAGATTTTGCTAGTGCATTCCATGATTCATTTGTGTTATTTGGCCTATGGATTGTATATTTTCTAGTATACGACTGCCTAATTGTAATTCTTGGTGTTTCACTGTGTGTGCTCGCTCATTGGAGACCCCTGATCACCTTCACCCCTCCTGAGATTTAGCCTTAACAGCTCTCCAAGCCACGGTGAATTGGTCTGGCTATCTTCCCAGAAGTGTCCCCTGGTCATCTAACAAGGGTGGCCTCCTAAACATCTGTCCACCAGGCCAGAGTTTAAAACTCCATTCTAACAGCTATTTCTTGAATTAAGTTGTTCAATTCCTCTTGGGGATGTTTCCACCTTTCTGGGGCCCCTTTTCCTTCTGTAGAGAAACTTCATCCCCATGCTGTGTTTGAAGGGAGAGACAAGATAGGATGCAGAGACTGAATAATAGGTGCATTTGAGGGCAATACTTAACAGGAGGGGAGAGGCAGACTAGAAGAGGGATAGAGAATAGGAGGCAGAACTAGAATGTGATGGACACAATACGAGGGAGATACAGAAGAGAGAGACAGAATAGGAGGGAAAGGCATATTAGGACACAAAGGGAAAGAGAGCTAGAATAGAGTGGGAAGAGGGAATCACAGTGATGGACTCAATTGGTGAGTCGGCAAATGTTAGTCGGGAGAGAGAAAGCCAGAAAAAGAAAGGCAGGGGGATATAAATTGAGAGGGAGAGAGTAAGAGTTGGAGACAGGACGGGAGCGAAAACTGGAAGGATGGGTGAAAGAGGAAAGCATATTGAGAGATAATGGAAATGAAGCAGGGAAGGTGGGAAGCAGTGACATAAGAGAGTACAGGAAATAAATTAAAAGATGAGGCAGAATTGAAGGCAAAAGAGAACAAATATGTGTGGGGGAGAGAGAGCATACAAACAGGAGAGAGAGAAATAGGAAAAACAGATTGTATAATAGATGAAAGACAGAATTGGCTAGTAGGGGCCAGAGAAATAAGAGTCCGAACTGAAGGGTCAGGAGTGATGGAAGGAAATATAAAAGGACAGCATTTGATGGGATGAGGAGGAAGAGAGAAAGTGTGAGAGGGGAGGTAAGAGAATCGGTGATCTAGGCAGTCAAGACGACTAGTAGGAAGGGTGACAGAACAAATGCAATGAATAAGGAAAAGCGAGAGCAGCAGTAACACTTGCAACAGAGATCTGGGTTAGGAAGAAGGGCAAGATAGTAGAAAATATTTGACAACATGGCAATGATAAGAAATTTAAAAGAGAGACAGTCACTAACATTTTCAAGTTTTCTGGTTGGGACGTGTAAGCTCTCCAGGCTGATGTTAGACTGATGGAGCAAGCTTCTGCCACAAAAATAAACATCTCAGCTCTCACTCCTTTATTAAAGTGTTATTCCTCTTGGACTAACAGTACTAGCACAACAAATGCCTAATGTTGATTTCATGTGAGAGTTCCCATTTTACTGTCATTATAGACTTGATGTTCAATGTATGAGTGAGTGGGCCCTTGGCATGCTACCTTCCCACAGGTACCCACCTTTAACGATGGGTAGAGGAGATCTCTTGAAAACTGTGTTAGTCTCTGAGCTAGCAACCTCACTAATTGGGGGTGGGGGGATCAACGTCAAAAACCTTTTCTCAAACAGGGATTGGCATTTAAAGGTTTGAAGACCACTGCTTTAGGGGAACTGAAATTACTCTTTACTTGACCGTGTTTCTCTGTATTCCTCTGGTTCTTTACTTCCTTTTGAATAACATGTTTCGTATCAGACTGTCTTTGGGATGATTATAGTAGCCCAACCAACTATGTTTGTTCCTTTGTACAGTTTTTGTCTTGTTATAATGAGTAAAACAGGTTCCACTGGGATTCTCCTTCTTATGGTTATTTGACCTTTCAATGGGACGAGTAAACTGAGTCCCAGAGTTATTCTCACTCTGATGGATACTTGTCCATTCACCGGGACGAGTAGGTTGAGTGTGCTCTTGATCTCCATGTCCACTCCCGGCTCTCCCTCCTCTCCCGTTACCGCCTCCCTCACAGTCCAGCGTCACCAGGTTTTCTCCAGATTGGGTCGGAACTCCGAGTCAGAATAGCTCCTGCGTTCACTTTAAATCATCTTGGTTGTTCCTCATGACTCTACAGAGCCGATGCTGCAGCGGTCTCTGCATTGTTTTTGGACTAGACAGTCCACCTTCCATGGGTCAGGCTACCGCTCACTCGGTTCTCCTTCTCTCTGGGTTTTCTTCCCCTGCATGGCTCAGCCGTCTGCTCTCTCTCTCTGCCTCCTGGTTACGTCCACTGGCCAGTCCCTGCCCACATAGGATCTCCTTGTTCTCAGCAGTTTCTACTGCCTTGCTGATTCGAACTTGCCGGGTCTCACACTCTTCCATAGTCCTCCTTCCATTTTTATATTAGACTTCTGTGTTATCCCCAGTGGAGCACTAAAGTCTGTTCTCTCTTTCTGTTGAGCCTTCCAACCATTGAGCGATCGGCATTACTCACTCACCTCTCTTCTTCCTCTCAGTATTTCTATCTTTTGCTTTTTGAAGTTCAATGTTGGGTCTAATATTACAATAACAAACAGTACCTTGTTCTGATGCATTTCTCTGAATCCTGGATGTTATTATCAGCCCACAAGAAAGGGTTTCAGGGAGATCCTCAACAGAACGGGAATCCTTGTCCCCAAACGGGGAGTCTCTTCCTGTGAGGTCCTGCATACCACTACCCCTACAGGGAATATTACATAGCGGGCTCACCTCCCTAGCCTCCCAAGGTTTGGCTCCCTTCTGGAGAGAAGTGACGAAACCCTGAGATTCGAAACTACTCATGTCTTCCTCCTCCTGATATATCCTCTCCTTCCTGTCTCCAACCTTTTATCAACTGATGTCTCTCTCCCCTTCCCCTTCCTGTTTTTTCCCCTCCTTTTGTCTCCAGCTACCTCAACTATTTCATGTCCCTCTCTAAACTCCATAGACTCTTTCCCCAACTACTAATTTCGACCTGCAACCGCACCCACATCCTCCTCGAAGCACCTGCTTTTATTATACTACTGCCACACCTCCACTGGCGCTGGTCTGGGTGTAAGGGCTAGCACATGGGTATCATAATTAGTGCCAGTGTGTGATTGCTGATTGTGAGATTGCTCTCATCCCATAGGTGTAGCATATGTTGCCTTGTAGGATCTGTGTGCAAGTTGGACATAACTTTAAAAAACTGGTATGCAATTTTGGACTCTTTGTTTGCATGGGTTTGTGCATGCACCCAGGACACAATGGGCCTCATTACGAGGTTGGCGGTAACCCTGCGGTGCTACCCCCACCCTCGTAACACTGTTTCGGCCTCCTGATAGCCTGGTGCCACCGGGATATTACAAGTACTGATGACCCGGGATGTCAATCGGCAGGAACTGTAAGTCCCGATTCCCGTGGCGTCCCATTGCTTCTGTAAAAACCATGCCTGCAGGAACCGGTGCTCCCGGCAGGTCAGACCTGCTGGGAGGACTGGCCACTGCAGGCATTCTCGTAGTCTGGTGGTCCGGAAAGGGTGCTGGTACGTTGCTACCGGCACCCTTAGTTCCAGACAACCAGATTTGTAATGTGACCCAATGGATCTTTAGCGGGTCCCACAGTGAGCGTTGCAAATTCCTTCCAGTCATTGGCATAACTCAAAGAAGGGTCATCCTCTGTATTTCACTAAGCAGAGGATGAGCCCTGTCCTACAGTAGGTTCTGCCTCATTTCATAATGAGGCACAGCCAGGGGATCCTCTGCATAAATTGCTGGGGCCATAATTACCTGGGTCTGGCCAGTCCCCTTGGTCACCCAATTTGATGTCCACAGAATAAGACTGGGGCCGAAATATGAATAAGAGCATGCCCTTACCTTGGAACAAGTGGCTGCCTGACCTTAGAATAATCGACTATCAGTGTGCTGAGGTGAAGTTTTGCAGGGCCTTGGAAAAATAGTCTGGACTCCCAAATATCAATGAAGCTTGTTTGCAACTAGTTGGTGAAAATAAAATGGTGAACCCAGGCTAGGTAACTGAAGCACAGGACCCTTGCAAAATACACAGCAGAGTGATGGTATGCCAGGGGAAGGCTGATCTGGGAAACTGTGTGGGGCAGCAGCTTTGAAGAAGCCTCAAGTCAGACTTGCCATGGGATGACCATCGAGTAAGGTTTGCAGGGGCCAAATTGTTGACTGCAGCAGGATGACTCCAAAGCTGCCAGTCCTGTCAAAGGGCAGAATAAAATGGGAATCACACAGATATGTGCCTGGTGGGAGTGGTACACACACTCTATTTTCCAATATAATGCTAGAATCAATTCACAATTAGATGAGAGGTGTGTACCTGGGGAGAGGCATGCACCAGGTGGTTAGTCGAAAAATATCCGGCACACTGTATGACCAGTAAAGCTGTGGAGCTGCTTCTTAGAATCTGCAACATTTGATCAGAAAGCCTAGAAGTGTACACCTGGAAAGCTGATAAAGGCAGGGTAGAACACCTACTGGTCTCAAGTAGACAGCAGATTGGTGGACTGACTAACCTGACTGTGCAGAAGAATTGGGCACCGACACAAGGAAACAGACTAGGTACAGAATGGGCAAACACAAGAACATGAAACCCCAACAACTCATGATGTGCAAATATACCACCCTTTCTGCTGAACACTAAAGTAGCCTGTGTGTCAACCGATAGGCTGTTAGTGACCATGTGCTAATGAAAATGGCAGCCAATATAGGGCTTTTGGAGACACACTCAAAACTATGATTGAAGGAGGAACCCTGGCCAGGGTAGACCTGCACAAGGTGCCCAACTGTGTTACAGAAGCTAGATCTAGATTTGCAGATGAAAACCCACAAGGAAGAAATATCGCGGCAATACAAGAAAAAAAGAAAGCTAAGCGAGAAAAGAGAGATGATGATGCAGAGTGTCACTCAAGAAATAAAACATACATATGGTTGGGCAACCTAGAGGAACGGAAGGACTAGGCATAACTTTATTCCTCGAAGGATGGATCACTTTTCTGCCAGCCGTGCTGCCCAAGAATCTTCCAGTCAAGAGAGTTGTGTTGCCAAGGTCTCAGTGGCAGCAGGTGATAACAGGTCAAGCAAAGAATGATGGCCACAGCTCACAAGAGACTATCAATGAGGATTCAGACACTCGACCATTGCATGGGCCTGAATGACACCAGACATGGTGGGCCTCTTTACGAGTAGTGCAGTAAAAACGGGGTCATTACCGGCATGGAGGTAAGAGTGGGTCCGTGCTCGTATGACGCCGCTAATAACGGGTGATTATGAGTGCGCAAGCACGCGCGAACCCCCATGCCGGTAATGGCCATACCGGCATGCCGCTAAAGGCCCTCCATCCCCTCAATAGCGCCATCACGGGACCCGCCGATACCGCCTCCGGCTAGGAGGAACCCCTTAATACCGACCTGGTAATAACAACATGCAAATACCGGGCTCCTCATACCGGACCCGGAAGTAACGTCATTGCGTCGGAACTGGAAATGTGCCGGCGGCCATATTTAAAAACACAATCCATTGCAATCCTCCCAAACCAAGAGTTGACTACAGGAGAGACCACTGCCAATACATACAGCATGTCCATGGCAACCTAGAAGACCACCCCCCGCCTGTGGAAAAAACGTTTTTCTGACGCAGAATTAAACATGCTTGTGGACACCCTTGCCGCACATGCCGATGTGATTAAAGATCAGAACCTTAAGCGTGAGGTGCAACAGCGCAAGACGGGCATCTGGCTGGAGGTAGCCCGTAAGTTCTCCGCTGTTGGAACCACCCCACGGACAGTGCGGGATTGCAAGAAGAGGTGGGATGACCTCAGGATCCGCAATATCCTTGCAAGCAACAGGAGG
Organism: Ambystoma mexicanum; assembly: GCF_040938575.1. Classification (NCBI taxonomy): domain Eukaryota; kingdom Metazoa; phylum Chordata; class Amphibia; order Caudata; family Ambystomatidae; genus Ambystoma; species Ambystoma mexicanum. The sequence goes on along the minus strand of NC_090921.1, from coordinate 284,547,288 downwards.
GAGGCCATGGCTACAGGATGGGGTCCCCACTCTCCTGCCAAACTGACCACCTGGGAGGAGACAGCAAGCACCTTCATCAATCTGGAGTCCATGGAGGGATTTGGGGAGATGGAGACGGGTGCGGCAACATCAGCAGATGGAGGTGAGTGACCCTGCAGATGCCTGTAGGGGAAACCATGACGTAGCACAAGTGATGTGGAAGAGAGTCTAGGCAAGACAATGCATGTCCCAACACACACATGAACATATTCTTGTCCAGATGGAGGGCTAAACCCTGCCACACTGAAATGCATGCTGAGTGCCAATCCCATTACCAACACACAGCCAACACACATGGACCCCAATACAACGGCATGCCACCTGCCATGCAGCAAATGCCAAAATGCCCCCTCATACTACCCTGTGTCACACACCTGTAAAACATGAATGCATGATTAATTAAAGGCTCCACAGTTCCATAGAATGCATCTGGCATGTAACACCATCACTGATGCCCTGCATCTCTTCTACCCCCCAAGCACCGATGGAGAAGATGCCAGCCAGGATACCACCACAAGGGCATCCATCTCCCGGCCACAGAAAACGGCAACCGACACCACCACCTCCAGGGCAGCCTCGCAGCCCACCCCTACACCCAGTGCGCCTGACACTGTGGACACCCAGCTGCCCACACCTACACTGGTGGAAGGCGAGGCCCAACAACCACTGGCCACTACCGAACATGACGTGGAGGAGTATGTGGACCTGGAAGGAGTCACGCATGTGGGATGTCCACACACCCCGAGCCCCGTTCCCACCCCCTCCCCAAATTCAGCCCTCACCCACCTATAGCAGTGCCGATCCCTGCCTGCACGATTCCGACCTGAGCCCCATCACTGAGGACAGCACTGATAATGCAGGCCCCGTAACAGCACCCTCGACTATCGCTGCACCCACCAACAGCCTTGAGGTACGGCTGCCGAGGGTGGAGGCCAGGCAGGAGTCGATGTTGGACCTGCTGCGCCAATACATCGCGGATGGCGAGGACACCAGGTGGGAGATAGCCACAGCCATAGCGGGGACCACAGCTGCCATAACGGCCAACACAGCCGCAGTCAATGCTTCAGCAGTGCTGATGAGAGACTGTCTGGGGGCCATCACACAGGTCCTGACATCCATCCTGCTGCACATGCAGCGGCCACAACTTGCAGCAGGCGTGGAAATCCCCACCGACTCCTCACCAGCCACCACACCTGCTTCCTCTGGACCCCCAAGCCATGTGCCTCCTACGAGAAGGAGTGCAAGGCACGCTGAAATGCTGCCGCTGGACAGCAAGAAGCCCCACAAATAGTGTGGGAGAACAATGGGACTGGCTCAGATGGTGTTGGGGTGAATGGGAGCATTAGGGGGAATTCACTGGGGGTTTTGGGAGTTCAATGGGGGGGGTTGGGAGTTCACTGGGGGGGTTTGGGAGTTCACTGGGAGTTTTTTGGGGGGGTTGTCACATTTTTGCAGTTTGATTCAATACACCCGTTGTGTGAAAAAACATTCAATGCCTGGACATTGTTCATTTTGTGTGTGTCTATTTAATGTATGACGGTGTTCAGTGCCCAACTCCCAACATTCCCTGTGTGCATGTCCACATGGACCCAGTGTGTCACTGACACATATCTATCAAAATCCCTGTGGTTCAGCAGTATTCGTGAATCAGTTATTGGCGTACTGCATGGCCATCCTGTATATCACGTACTGGCAGGGGTGCTGCTTCACCTCCGTCTCCATCCTCATCATCCTCACCCAGTGCATGCATGTCAATGTCAGGTGGCCGTGGTACATTTCTCCGGACGCACATGTTGTGCAGCATGACACAGGCCATGGTGATCTTTGCCACCTTCTCAGGCCTATAAAGGAGTGCTCCACCAGACCTGCTTAGGCAGCTGAACGCGCCTTCAACAGGCCAAAGGTCTGCTCAATCACAACACGGGTACGAGTGTGAACCCGATTGTACTCCTCTTCATGGCTGTTCCACGGGTTCCCACAGCTTCAAGGGATAACCTCCATCACCTGCAGGCAAATACAAATAGGTGTGTGTCACTCTGAGCTGCCACCTTCAGGATTCACAGTCATGCCCGCAGCTATTTGGTGTAGACATGCACATGTCCCTGTACGTATGCACAAATGTTATCTAGATGCATTCGATACTGCTATGTGGTGTGGTACTCTGGATGGCGTTGAATAGATGATGCAGGGTGAAATAATGCATGCTGAGGCGGATGTACTGTGGTTGTACGGCAATGTTTCACCTCACATTTTTGCTGTGTATACTACACTGTGCATGGTCACACTAGCCACATTGGCACAGTTGCGATCCTGTTTAGTCATGCATTGCTTGAAATACGCATGCTGGCCATGTTGTGCGTCTTACATGTTTATATACGTTAATGGTCAGATGTGTGCCAATGATGTGTCATGTTGGGGTTGGGGGGTTCAGGTCAGGAGTCATTAGCTCTTGCATTCTCCACTCACCGTCCATTCCCACCCATGTGGAGTATGCATCCCCCCCATTCCCACCTATGTGGAGTATGCATCCCCCCCATTCCCACCCAGGTGGAGTATGCACCCCCTCCCCATTCCCACCCAGGTGGAGTATGCATCCCAACACATCACTACCCCTATGCACTGCCATGGGCCAGTCAGGCAACTCACCAAGCAGCCAGGCACGTGGTCCAGCATGTCGCTCCATGTGACGGGGTAGTGTGGAGTTACGCAGCACCATGGCATCATGTGTTGATCCAGGAAATCGGGCGCAGCAATGTGCGATGATCTTGCTGGAGTCACATACCATCTGCACATTGATGGAGTGGAATTGCTTGCGATTGCGGTACACCGCCTCTATGGCATGGGGGACTACCAATTCAACATGGGTGCAGTCGAGGGCACCAACACACTTGGGCATGCCTGCCAGTGCATGGAAGCCTACTTTGGTGTCGGCTATCTCCTGGGCAGTCCATGGTAGGGATATGTGGGAGCTAGCGTGCTTCAGGAGGGCATCCAGCACTTGGGTCAGCATGCGTGAAAATAGTGGTTGTGAAATGCCGTGCAGCTGGCCCACTGTGTGCTGGTAGGTGCCTGTGGCCAGGAAGTGGAGCACAGACACCACCTTTAGTAGCTGGGGGATGGCAGTGCGTGTTTCTATGAGGCTGGAAATGTCGTTGCCTATCATGCCCACTATGGTGGTGATCGTGTCCCGGTCCAACCTGTACAGGGTGTGGATCTGGTCAGGGGTTAGATTGAATGGGCTGGGTCTGATGCGAGGGATTGGTGGCTGCCTATGAGGTACTACTGGCTGCACTGGTGGTAATTCCTGGGCCTGTCTCACCCTACTTCTCCTCCTGTGTCTCCTCTGTGCTGCCTGTTGTTGCTGCTGTAGTTGTTGTAGTTGCTGTTGTTGCTGTAGTTGTAGCAGTATAGGCATGTCCTCCAGCGCCATGATTGCAGCTAGTGGTAGCATTTTGGTGTAGGAAGGGGTGTGGTGTGCGGGTGTACTGGGCCAGACTCCATTGAGTCCACCTGTGGTGATTGTGCGCACCTGTGGCAGTTGGTTTGATTGCTGATTGCCGTTTACGGGTGGTATTTGCCCTGGTTTGAAGAAACACACCTCCAGGGGAACTGGTGCAACTTTCTAAGTGGGAGCATAAGTGGGTTGGAAGCGGTGTTGTGAAAAAATTCCCTACCCCTTAAGATTCAAAAACGGATGGACTATGCAATGTGGTCTTGAATTATGGGGAGAAAATGTTATATCTGCTTATTTTGTCTATTGGGTGTTTAGATCCTATTCCACGACCTGGATTCAAAGCATCCTACTATCCATATATATGAGTAAGATCCAGGTAAAAGATAATCAGATCCAGCCTCCATTTCAAACTAGATATAGATCAGAATATGGTACTTCTGAGAACATTAAGGTATTGCATTTGATTGTTGTGCGGACCATTACAATGCAACAGGATCGTTTATATGTGGTATCCATTGATTATGCATCTCCCTTTATCCATCATGATCAGTTCTAGAAAAATTGTCTAATTGAAGCTTTCTGCATGGCCTATTGAAGATGTTGATGCCAAAAAACAAGAACACTAGAGTGAAAGCCTAAATTGATTTTACAATGTTAAGCCTGAAATGTTAACCTCTACGGTACTAATGATTGGGTGTGTTTTAGCACTCCTTGTTCATGTCCTGACATCGGGTCATTATTCTCCGCTGAAATGAAGACCTCCCAGTTTCAATATGCTAACAACATTGCCATTTTAAGTCATAACCCAATTGGCCTACATAGCGCCAGCTGGATAGTTTGAGGTCATGGAACTTGAAATTAACTACTCGTTCGGTGTTCCAGTCAAAAATGGAAGTGCATTTTAAATAGTCCACAAATGATAAACCTAGAGAGTCAGTTCAGTTAATAATTTTAAACATCTTGGGGTTACTCCACTACTAGGATTTGATGGGACGCATAGCAGATGCAGCTAAAGGTTCATGTCATCATGTCAGTGCTTCAATTATTTGACATACAGCATGATGGCTGCAGTCTTCATCTGCTCGTTGTAGCATGTAAAAGGATATTGCGGCCACCGTTTGTTATTTATAGCATGGGGACCTGGGACTTTATTAATTTTACATGGCTAAAAAGCATAAAGGTCCATGATGGAGGAAAGCATTGGGGTCAGCTAAATCCACAGCCATTACATTTCATTTGTTGGGTCTGTTGAATTAATTTCTGTGGCTACTGAGGCAAAAAGTAGACCCTCAAATTGACGTTTAATTATCTGGCAAGCTAACAGGAACTTACTATGGCTATTATGAAACATGAGCTGTGTGCTCTGTTAAGAAGAAGCAAAAGGGAATTGGACTGAGTTGTAACACGTATAAGCGCACTGACACCGGGGAACAGCTTGATCAAGCGTTTTCTCTGGTGCCAGGTGGTACTGAAAAGACTTTTAGGTAAGTGCTTAGGGAAATCAGTTTAGTAATCTATGGTTGAACCCCCATAATAGCATTTAAATCTAATCTTAGAAAAATCGAATTTGCAGGCACTCAATCAAGAGGGCACACCAGACAAGACAACAGGTAGGACCTTTTTGACCTACCACATATTGGCAATGTATTTCAGATAGAAGCAAACAAAGAAGTCCACACAAATATGCAACCTTTAAGGTTACTCAGTAAAGGATATTTATTATTTTTCCAGAATCTGATTTGATTGAAATCTTGTGCTTACCAGAAATCCCAGATAACAAATATTTATGTTTAGATTATGACACAACAGACAGGTAAAAACACCATCCACCTTTTTTTGTGAAAAAACTATTTCCATTGTATTTATAGACATACAAGAGACTACAGAAGGAGCATGTAGTTATAGAGATTATTTTATTTATCTTTCTAGAATTGGGTCCCTGAAGATGGTCTCAAGATTGAAAAGCATTGGACCAACTATGGACTACCTTTGTCTATGAAAATAAAGAGTTATTTTTGAATCTGATAATTGTTGTCAAGAGAAAATCTATATGAAAAACGTTTGAAAATGTAAGAATCAATGTATTATATTTGAAAAATTACAAACAACTTCATCTGTTAATACACACACAGAGGTCCTTCAAACTACCTATGTCACTGTACCTAGGATCCAGTCTCCTACAAGCTCTACTTATCCGGAAATTCCCCTCCCGGGACAAGAACGGACCAAATTGGAGCCCTATCTCTGCCCAACAATAATAACGAGCTAGCCTGCGAAAGGAGGCTGCGACACTGGAAACGGACCAGGCTGGGAGCCCAGCACAACTAACATGCAGTCGGCGGTAGCTCTCTGGCAGTCCGCCGCCTCAGTCCCACTGTAGTCTACATCCCGATCCCCCCGCAGGAGGGATGAAAGAGAGGCTGAAGATCGTGAAGGCAAGAGGGACTGCTGCGTAAATAGAGAGCTGTCCCTCGACCGCAGTGGACACCGGGGCCGGAGTGTGGCATACGCCGACGCAGCCCTACGAGACAGCCAGGAGGAGAGATATGCCTTGGAGAGACAGGCCGGGTGGAGAAGGTATGGCAGAGCCCCCAGAGACCCCGGTAAGTCTCCGACCCCTCCTCCCCTTGTGATATCTGACCCATACACAAAAGCCCCGGGGCCCCCGCAGAAATAAAAATATATATATATATATATAATAGTCATGCAAACAGCCAGGACTGCTGGGCCCCACAGAGCAGAGGCAGTGAAAGCGCGATCCCCAGCAACATAACCGGAGACTCCAGGGGCATTCAGGCAATTGCTTGCAAGACCCCTTTAGGGAAGGGACCTTCCGGGCTCAGGCCAAAGGAGACAAGATCAGAAGCACCATCCATATGTTTCCAGACCCATGCAAGGGGCATGGGGCCTAGGCTCACCACCGCTGCCCCAGAACTCCCCTCAGGGGTGGATTGTGCATTGTGGGGGACCACAAAATACATATGTGACCCGCACACCGGGCACCAACCCACAAAATCAAATAAGGCTGGACCAGGGGGATGCAATCAGGGGCAAGAAGAGCCCACCCCAAATCTAAGCAATCAACACAAGTGGGCAAGAGCAGACTGATCTGACTCAAGGATAGGTAACTAGAGCCCCCAGGGCCAAGACAAACAAGAAAGCCCCAAGAGGTCCTCTCCACTGCAAAGGGAGTATCAGGTACACCTCTAGACGGGGCTGAACACCCACTCCACCAACGAAAGGAAGGTCCAGTTATACCCCGAGACAGGGCAGAATAACCTCCCTGCCAATGAAAGGGAGGGCCACCAGAGGCCCTGAGCAGCGCTCTTGAGCGCCACTGAACGGATAGTACACCTTGCTTGTCCCGCAGCCGCACCAACATAAACCTCAACAGAGCCACCCACAAAGCTGCCCATAGGTAATACCCGCACGCACCCTAAGGGGAAATGTCAAAAAACAAAGGGAAAGTAGTCCACAGGGTGGAACCATCCAGAGGCTGTGGAGGAAGGAAGGTGGGGCACAGCCCAAAGAAGACCAGGAGGTGGACAGAGAAGCAACAGAGGCCCCCCAGGAAAAAAGACAGTAGGGAGAATGTTCACAATGCAATTGCTTGAGCAATGCTTTCAAGATTTCGGAGACAGAATGGCTAACACCATCCAATCCCAACTGGACAAAATGAAGGAACACCTAACGGGCGCACTAAAGGAAGTGCAGGGAGACCTATGTCAGCTAGAAGCTAGAGTTGACACTAACGAAAAAGCATTGTAGGAGCTGGCGGATGAATCTCACAGGGCAGAGGAGCTAAAGGACAACTTAGCCAGAGCCATGCACAACCTAGAGATCCAAGTGGAGGATCTAGAAAACACATTGAGGAGATCAAACATTAGAATTAGAGCACTTCCAGAAACGATCCTCGACGGGGGGTTATCCCAAACAATTTCCCAAATCTTTGACGACTTAATAGATGCACAAGATCTGTCAGAAATCAAGATTGACCGGCTATATAAGGTGGGCCCAAAAAGAAGCGAACCGGGGGCTAGACCAAGAGACACTCTTGCAGCAATGCACGACTACTCCCAAAAATACAAAATCCTTGCAGCAGCTAGAAGAGTGAAAAACTTAAACTACAACGGCTCAGCAATCCAGCTATTCCAGGACCTATCACAGGTCACAGGGAGGATGGTGCGTCCAGTTGTACAAGAACTTACAAAAAGAAAGATCAAATACAGATGGACGTTCCCCTTTGGGCTCCTATTCGAGATAGAGGAGAGACAAAGGAGAGTCACATAGGCAGAAGAGGGAATATCCATCCTGGGAATAGACGTTGAACCACCCGTCGAGGAGACCCAAGCTCTGCCAAAGGAGCAAACAAAAAGAAAAGCCTGGGAATGGTCCACACAAGAGTCAAGGAGGAAATCATAAACGAGGGGCCAAACCGGCCCGAACCAGACACCAAAGGACAACCATTGAAACAGGGACACCCTGGATAGGAGCCCCTCCAAACAAAACTAGGTTGGGTCCAATAGCTGCCCACACAATTACCCAGGGAGGGGGAACCATAAGGCAATCGTAGCAGGGGGAGGCAGAGGGAGGGAAATCTTGAACTAAAAATGGGCCTGGGGAGACCTGCAAAGGATCAAGCTGGAAGAGGATGGGATCTCAACCCCCGAAGAGACTCGGGAGGGACTAGAGACTGGTTGGGTCCACCCATTGAGGAGGCGACTGGGGCAGGTCTTTGAGGGGTCAGGAGGAGAAGATGGAAGGAAACAGAACAGGGAGAGACCCAGGCCTAATCCAAGCAAGGAACCAATCAACCCCAGGATAGCGCCTAGAAAACATTTTGAAAATGGCTAAGGAATCACTCATGCAAATTCTCACATTGAACATTTGAGGCCTGAACTCGCCCATAAAAAGGAAAAAAACAAGATCACTTCCTGTCAAGAGAAAAGCCAGACCTGGTCACCCTGCAAGAAACCCACATTCAAAAGAAAGATGAGCATAAGACCCGAATACAGGGCTACAACATCATTCAGCAATCAAACGACGCGAAAAGGAAAGGAGGAGTATCGCACTAAAGAACAATACGGACCTCAAGTGATGAAGGTTGATAAAGACTCCAAAGGAACTACTCAGCTGCACACCTCCAGGAGAGGGAAGAAATCTTCACCATGGCCACCATTTATACCCCAAACACAGGACAGGACCAGTTCATACGGAAAACACTAAGAAAACTGGATGTATTTGCAAAGGGTAAAATCGTTCTGACTGGTGACTTTAACCTAGCGTGGACCCAGATAGGGACAGGAGCACCAGGATTTCCTACTCCCAGAACAAACCTTCAAAATAGCTGCGGGACAGAATAGACAGCATAGCCTTGGTAGACGTCTGGAGGGAAAAAAGAGGACTGTCGAGGGGATACATGCTCTACTCACATGTACATAGGTCAGCGTTGAGATTAGGCTATGGGCCTCATTATGACCCTTGCATTCCCATAATGAAGGGTGCCGGTACAGGACCGGCACCCTTCATTACGGGAGTTCTGATTGCGAGGTTCCCTTTGTGGGACCCGGAACAGACGTCTGGTAAAACCAGATGTCTTTTCCGGGTCCCGCGAGGGGAAGAGGGAGGTAATAACGGACCATTTGTAATGTGCCCGTTATTACCTCCCTCCCCATTCCCATTGAGCCCTATGGGGGCTCAAATTGGAATGGGGAATGGTTCCTTCAAGGAGGAATTACCGGGTCCTCCAGTGTTGGAATGACCCGGTTATTCCTCATTGAAGGAACCCGGTAATGGAGCCCGGTTTGGATGCAGCCATGGTGCTAGTGGCACCATGGCTGCCTCCAAACTCGTAATGAGGCCCTATATCTGGATATCAAACTCCATGCTGGGCCAGGTTGTGGATGTGGAGCTAGGAGCAATTACAATATCCGACCATGCCCCTATCTGTCATGGGGAACGATTCCTGGAAGATTTGGTCGAGGTGGCAGATCCGCCATTAACGTGCTGTCACATCTACCTGCAGCGTTCTAGTCTCCTGCTTCACTTCCCATAAATACCTTCTAGCCCCACTCACTGGTGCGTTGCAACTCTAGTAGTTTATGTGCACCGTTACTGTTTGATCCTTTTACTTGCTACCGGTTGTATTTTGCCTCGCATTTCCTCCCTTTGCTGGCCTCAGCCGACTCTTCCTACAGTTTCCTTCTTTGCTTCCTTGCTCTGCTGTTATTACTTCTGTTTACCTTGCTGGCCGCGAGTCTCGTCTCGCGTTCCTCCCTCGCCAGTACTCTCTCTCCTTACCTGCCTTCTTTTTGGTGCTCCTCTTCTTTCTAATTCTTCAAAGGCAAGCCGCGCTACGTGCTGCTTTCCTTCCCGCATGGCATCAGCATGGTTGGGTGTTACCTTAGTTGCTCCTTTCCGCACGCTGTTCTGCCATTAGCGGGTGCTTCCATCTAGCATCACTCAGTGTTGGCGGCATCATTGTGTACTTTGCCTGATTGCTTTTTACTAGTTCTGCTAACCCTGGATCCTCTTTGTTTTCTTCTAACGGGACTTGCCCCTTGGTCACATCCGCTTCTTCCTGGTGGTGCGGATACCTGCTATACCTTTTGCCGCACTATTTTTGCCTCATCTACTGTTTCTTCGAATCATCAAGCCTGTGCTTCCTCGCCTTTTTGTGAAGCAGGACACTCTTGCCTGGATTTACTTCCTCCTTGTCCACTCGTCATTCAACCCGGACCATCTTCATCTCATTCCCTCTTGGAGTCGCCCATCACTAAGGAATACCTATCAGATTTTTTTCTGTGCCTTTGGGATTTTTCCCCCCTCCTAGGTGGTGCAGGGAGGACGCCATTCTTGTTGGTACTGTTTCCCAGCCCAAACAAGGTGGAGAGTTCCAGGAACAGACCCTATCTCTTCAAAAAGAAGGGTACTCCTGGCAACAAGCGAGATAAGGAGGGAATACAGGTCAATCAGGGGGCAGCTAGACCTCCTACAAACGAGTAGAGCCGAATGCTCCCTGAAATATCTCAGACAACGCTTCTATATGAAAGCAAACAAAGCAGACAAACTTCTCGCAAAGATGGTGAGAATAGAGGAAATGGATAGGACTATCCTCAAAATAAAGACACCAGAGGGGATAACAAGATCCGATCAAAGAGCTATAAAGAAGGAGTTCACGAATTTCTACTCAACCCTATACAGGTCAGAAACAGATGGGACATGGCCCCTACTAGACTATCTGTCACACTGTAGCATCCCAAAAATAAAGATTTAGGGGAGGGAAGAGCTTGACGATGACATAACCATAGAAGAGACCATCACGTCTCTCCCAATTAATAAAGCCCCAGGCCCAGATGGACTCACAAATGAGTTCTATAGGGACTTCCGGGAAACCTTATTCCCCCACTTAACCACTCTCTTCAATAAAATGGGACAGGGGGGGCGGGATCAGCAATCAATGGATGAAGCAAAAGTAATACTACTGCTACTACAATAGCACTCATTAACACGGATGCCAACATCTTCACCAAAACCCTAGCAAACAGACTAGATCACCTCCTCCCCAAACTGATAGGCCCTGACCAGCCAGCCTTCATAAGGAACAGACATATGCACGACAACAATCGGCGGGTAGTCCACATAGTGGAGAAAATAGGTAAAACTCACTTACCCACACTGCTGGTAGCACTAGACGCTGAGAAAGCACTCGATAGGGTAGAATGGGGATTCTTATTCCAAACGATGAGCAAAATGGAATTCGGGGATTCCTTCATGATATTCTCGGTGAGCAACTAAAAAACGCGGCTCACTTCTCACCACAAGCAACAGCTTGGATTGCGTCCTTCCTCAACGGTAGTTATCGCAACCCCACAATGCGTCTTCTAATTAACAGGGACCTGTCAGACCCAATAAAGGTGACAAGAGGAACAAAGCAGGGCTGCCCCATATCCCCTCTCCTGTACGCGATTCATCTAGAACTCTTGCTGAGTAGGATAAGAGGCAACAAAAACATAGAGAGAGTCCAATTCACAGGGAGGGAACACAAAGTGGCAGCGCTTGCCGATGACCTGTTACTAATGATAAAAAATCTGGAAAAATCACTAAACGCAATGCAAGAAGTGGGGGTCGAATTTGGAAAGGTGGCAAATTACACCCCCATGTTGAAAGCCACCAGAAATATGTTGCAAAACTGGTCCCCCCCTGTCTATTACCTGGATGGGCAGGATCAATCTCCTGAACATTATCGTATTACCGAAGCTACTCTACCTTTTCATGGCCCTCCCCATAAAGATTCTGCAGTCATACGTTCGAATCATCCAGAAACACACAAGAGCTTTCATTTGGGCCCCCAAAAAAAAACAAGAATCTCGAGCAAAGTAATGGCAATGCCAAGAAACAAAGGGGTCATGGGGGAGCCTGACATGAGAGCATACTATCACGCAGCACAGATTATAGTTATCAGGGACTGGGCCACTGCGGACCGTGGGAAAAAATGGAGAGACATGGATAGGGCGGTGGCGGGGAAGAACTTGGAATAGGTACTCTCGGTTCCCAAGGAAGACAGACCTCATAATATGTATTGTATCGAAATCCTTGCCACAGTGGTAAATGCATGGGACACAGTAGCAAAAAGCTCCAATACGACTACCTTCCTGTCACCCCTAACACCGATCTTCAGAAACCAGCAGTTCACACCAGAACTGACCGGAAGAGGTTTTGAAAGATGGCAGGCAGGAGGGTGCGTTAAGATAAAGGATATGTTCAAAGGAGGAGAAATAAAATCCTTCCCCCAATGCAAATCTGACTTTGAGGTCGGCAAAGGTGAGAGATATCACTACGCCTAACCGAGACATTAGCTCCTGAACCCCAAAGTAAAATAGGCGGCTACAAGGGAACTAACCCCATTCGAAAAGTATGTAACCACCAAAGCAGGAGACAAACACTTAGTGGGGTACATATATGCCCTAATCAAAGGAGGGGAAAATGGAGGGGAGAGAAGCTTCATGTCCAAATGGGAAAAGGAGACAGGCATCACAATAGAAGAGGACCAATGGCTGGAACTATTTTCAAACATAGTCAAAATCGTACAATCACTTAAAATTCAGGAAATATGGCTTAAGATGATGTTCCAAGGGCACCTAACTCCTGCTAAACTAGCGTTATTTCATCGGGGCACATCTAAACTTTGCTGGAGGGATTTATTTATTTATTTATTTATTCGAATTTGTTTAAAGCGCACATCAGCCCGGGGGCATCGTGGCGCTGTTACATGAAGACATAATGTGGTTACAATGGAAGGAAGATGGTTACAAAGCTAATTTCATTATATGACAAATTACGTAGCAGAAGTAAGAGAGCAAGTGTAGGTGAAGTAGGGAGGATGTTAGTTGAATAGTGTAGTTTTGAGGCATTTGAAAAAGGAGTACAGCGATGGTTCTGCTCTGAGTGAGTTGGGGATGGCATTCCAGAGCTTAGGTGCTATGTGTGGGAAGCCAAAGCCGCCGGCTTTGGCTCTTCTTACAGTGGGTACTCGGAGTTGGTTGGCGTGATGGCTTCTTCTGGGACGGGTGGAGGAGTTCTTTGTTATCGTTTCAGATAAGTATGGGGGTGCTGCAGGGTCAGTGCAAGGAATTTTGCCACCCTAGGCAAACGGTCAGATTGGAGCCCCCCACTCCTCACCAGATCCTAACCGTTCTGAACCAACCATCCTCATTGTTTTACCGATTGCCGCAAACCCATTACCTTCACCTAACACATTGCTCACGTCTCCTTCTGTGGATGGATCCCATTGCACTTTCCTTACCCTCACATCCACTTAGAGGGTTAGGTTTCAGAAGTCAAATTAAAGCCTCTGTGTTTCATAAATACAGGTTGATTAAACAAGTCAATGATACTATGGTAACAACAAATGTAATGCTGAGCATGTGGATCTAATCCTTTCTGTAAATGATATAAAGGCAATACAGGCAGTAGGAACACGATGTTGGTAATACATACTAGAAACCTGTGCACAGTTCTGTCAGAGGAAGATTAAACTAGTTGTCCAGGATCACACACTTTGGGTAAACATTGAAGCAGTGATTTTAACCTACTCTGCTTTTTAAACACTTGGCCACACACCTAAAAAGATGTATTTGGTTCAAATATTGTTGGTTTTCATTTTGTAGGTTCATATATATTCCCGGGGTGCAAATTAATACAAACCTGAAACAATTCCTTTTAGCACCACTGTACATTCACCACTTTCATACACACACTGAAAGAGGTTGTGTAATAAACTAAGTTAGGTTTGGAGATTGTGTCACAAACCTCCAGGTCTTTGTTTATTTTTAAATTTGTTTATTGGCATTTATCATTTTACAACTTTTGCATGATATTAAGCATGCCATTGGTTGAGAAATTGCCAGCATCACATAGTAAAACAGTAACATTTTAAACAAAACAACATTAACTGTCTCCTTGTTTTGTCCTTGTGGGATACCTCCAGGTCTTTGTTATGCACTTGTGTTGCATATGTTAATGTTAAGAACATGTTACTATCTTCATAAAGATAACCTTTTTATTGTGTGTACCTCCACAGATTGCAAGTCCCAAAATAGCTTCCTCCCCGGATCCCATCTCCTATATCCCCCTCCCTGTGACAATAGTTTCAGCTTGTAGGTGGAACTGAAAGTGCCACCTAATAGCCAAAACTAATGATGAGATGGTGGAGGGCTAACCAGGATGAACCTGGAGGCCCACCACCCTCAAGCCCTCATTGTGAAGGATGTCCTCCAGTTGACCTACTCTACCCTCACACTGTAATCTGTGCATTTATGACACCTTTTCTAAATATCAGGTCACCCTCATTCTGTGTCCTACAGCTTCAAGGATCCTTCTCTCAGAATTCATGCCTCAGCATTTGCAGGACACTGGAATACCAGGGAACTGTCAGAATCCTTTACAGGCAAGGTTTCCAGAGGTGGCCTGTAAAGGTGACACCATCAGGAAGCACAAGATCACACATAGCTCTGTTGTCCTGGAGTATGTCGTCTAAGGTAAAGGAGGAATAATGTGTCAATGTCTGTGCTCAGTAAAACCAAGTCAACTCCATATCTCTCTGTCAGATACAGTGAATGTAAGACCCACCACCTCATTTGCGTAGCATACAGTGCCTCTGGTATAAGTCAGAACTATCAAGAGACTGGCATAATACCCACACTGTGAATTACAGCTGTTGCCACAGCATCTGAGGGGTCAGCCACCCACAAGCCAAAATAACCCAAGGCAATTATGTGGGAAGCATTCCTACATGAGAGGCATGACAACAATGACTAGCCCTGTCATAATACCCCTGATTCCCAAGCGTTATGGTGAGGTCCAGAGACTCGTGCCTGGCTATGGGACGGCCAATGGGTTCATAGTGGCCTGGTGAACAGGTAAGTCAGTGGATGCCAAAACCAGACCAACAAATCACGACCCTCCAGGGTGACAAGTAAGGACTGAGGTCTTCCCCAGCACAGGGTACCACATTACGACTCTTTCCACCACATGCATGGGCCAATACCCTCTATTGGATCCCTCAAACACACCTGGAAAGATAAAACTGGCAGGCACAAGAGGGCACAATATTTAATAAAAGATAGATGAAAGATCAAAATATAACACTTAAACTTTATTTATTTATTTCATTTATTTGTTTAGTTTTAAAAGACACTTTACACATTTTTGTTAAATGATTGCATAATATTACAGAATTTCAACCATTTATATTCAAACATACCACCATAAAATCATAAAAATATTGGAGAGTATGTATTACATTTGCATAAAATAAAATTAAACAACTTCAACTTCAATAGAATTATACACATTATCTCCTATATTACTGTGGTTCGTTATACATTCAAGAATATCCTTATTACTAAACTCGCTTTTCATTCTTACATAATAAAACCTCATTGTTGGTTGTGTCAAATATATAACTCTAATTTTAAAAGTCCATAATCTTAACGTATTTGTTTGTTGTAGTTTATTTGTTGACATGGCTAATTTCTATACTGCAGTCAATCAGTTATTCTCTAACTTCGTATTAAAGTGTTTGTGATGCACTTCCATAATTGATATAAACTTATATGGACTGTCTCCAGTTCAGTATTGAAGCAATATATCCAGATGGCGTTGCTTTTAATATGTTCATAATTATGTACCAGATGTCCTAAATATGCCATATATTCCGTACTTAATCTAGGGCATTGTAACAGAACATGCTGTGGTTATTCCAAGTTGTCAAGTTGTTTTTCATATTCTGCATATTCGTTCTTCCCATGGAATTTTTTGTTGTGCTCCCGTCATTGTTAGCAGTGGAAATTGATTAGTCCTCAATTTTAATCGGAATTGTCTAACTGCAGGGTTTGGGCATCTTTTTAAATATCTTTCTGCTTGTAGATATTTGTGAACTATCCCAGTTAGGAAATTATAATTCTTTAGTTGTTCCAGGTGTTTATAATTTTTCGTCCAATCCCACAGTTTTATCTTGTTGATGTATATCTGTTTTAATGTAGCATATGCGGTCCTCTTGTAGTACAATGGGTGCCATTGAATAGTATTAAAAATGTTATCACATATGTTCGCAAACGTGTCATTCGTTCTGGTTCTATCATCTAATAACGCCAATAATTTACATTGTGGGGAGGAGTGTATTTTTAGGTGGAGCGCTCCGGCCTTTATCCATATCGAACTTTTCAACGATGTTAAACCTAGTTTGAGGCAAATGTATTGTATAGGTGTACTTGGGCTCAATTTAAGGAGTCTTCTCCAAAAATGTCCTTCAATTACATCTAACCAATCAAGTTTTTCCATCGCCAACGCCTCTGTTCCATATAAGATCATTGGGATGAAACATTGTTTGTATAATATTAAAATTCCTTCCAATGAGTATCCGGCCGTTTCTCTTGCAAATTTTGCAATTAACTCTGAGTTTTTTTGCTTTTATTTGCTTATTATCAATTATGTTTCCGTAAAACCGCTTGTTACCGCCGGACTCATATTACCATTCCGCCTCCGTGATTCCCGGAAATACCGTGGCATTACAACCCCGGTTTTCCGGGAATCACGGAGGCGGAATGGTGTTAATCCCCATTCCCATTGCGTCCTATGGAACTCGATGGGAATGGGGATCATGGAAACACCGGCAGCATCTCGTAATGCTGCCGGTGTTTCCTCGTCCGCCTGCAGGCAGGCGGTGTTAAACCCGCCAGGTCAGACCTGGCGGGAACATCACCTCCCGCCTGCAGGAGTCGGGATCAGGCAGTCCGGAAACAACGGTGGCGGCGGGTTTACCTCCACCGTTATTTCCGGACCGCCTGAGTTATAATGAGGCCCAGTGAATCTTTCGTGGGCATCAAGAACTTTCTATACAGGGACTCAATTCTCTGATCTATTATATAGTTCAATGAGGTTAATCCTAATTCAAACCTCAATGAGACCATTGGCACACATTCCTGTCACAAGCCCCTATAAGCCAAAAAGACCTCTCTCAGTTCCCCTGCCCATTCAACCTTACTCGCAGATATGTCTGATCGTGGAGATGTATCAGGATTGCTAGTAAGGTGTCTTGATATGGGCAAAATCTTCCTCGGGGCCAGCCCTTTGAGAGCAAAAATACCCAATTCAGCCCAAAATACAGGTTCTATTGTGCTGAGCAGTGATCTCATGCTAGTGACAAATGACACCCTCAAAGTTTTAGCATATTTATTCTAAGCAGTGAATTTCATATACATTTGGGATTCAAGTTAGAGAATATTACAAAGCATAAAACAAAGAGCAATGCAAAATATAGTGAAACATGGAACTTAGATAAACATAGAGAAACATAGAGAAATATAGAGAAACATAGAGAAATATAGAGAAACATAGAGAAACACAGTCTTACGTCCCTTAATCTCAGCCCTGGGAGACCTGGGTTTTTCATAAGCTAGCTGTAAAACAAGCCCCGCTCATAGAAAAACAAGGCTGGTGGACACCGTGAGAGCCAATTCCGGGCACCTGACTGTACACGAATCAAGTCCACAGGCGATCTCCCCCTGATCCCATGTGTGCATGGATATTTTATAATCTCTTGCTGTCAGTCACCATGACGCATAGTTCCAGAACTTTCCCTGTGAGGCTGGTTCATGGAAAAAACCCAGCTCTCTCTGAGATGCTCCCTGCTCGCTCCTACCCCCTCCCTTGGTTCCCATCTGCGCTGGCTGAGGAATGTCTTATCAGTACCTTCCCAGAGAAAAGGAAGATTAGCTTGGAGCCAGGGCTACCGTTAGTGAGGCTGAATATTCTAAGGGAAGCAGGGA
This sequence comes from Ambystoma mexicanum, assembly GCF_040938575.1. Lineage (NCBI taxonomy): Eukaryota > Metazoa > Chordata > Amphibia > Caudata > Ambystomatidae > Ambystoma > Ambystoma mexicanum. The sequence goes on along the minus strand of NC_090921.1, from coordinate 284,529,465 downwards.
TGTATTAACCCCATCTGCAAGCTCTAAAAGGCATGCACTCATAGCTTAGTGTTTATAGCGCTTAAGACTGGCTATCTAAGCGCTATATAGGTGCCATGATGTTCCAAACACTCCAAAAACCTATTAACTACATAGCTGGGGGCCCTCCCTGCCTGTCTATCAACAATGCTTAATTTGACCTATTTCATACTAGGCCTGCATATTCCTTGTAGCTCACTACTGCATAATGGAAGTGCTATAACAGACTACTGTCAGCATTTTTAGCACATACTTTGAATACACTATTGGCTTTCAGCGGCTAATGCTGTCATCTAAAGCCCTGATTGGCAAGGTTGCAATTTCGTGTATCACTACATTCCACCCCTATTCAACGTGTGTGCGACAAAATGCTGACTAATACCTATCAATATAGTATTTAGTGCAGTGATAAAGACCTTGGGGCTTTGCAAGGGGTTTAAGCAAACTATCTTCTAGCGGTTAGTTAGCGTGGCATGCAGGGTAAAACACTACCTAAACAAAAATGTACACAAAGTGAACAGTGACATATACCCTTGCCAAAACCTGGCCTACACAAAAAATACCTACACCAAGTGAACATGGGCATTTACTCTAGCCAAAACCTGGCCTACACAAAAAATACCTACACCAATTTTGTATAACTGATTGTCAGTTAAAAAGCAGCATGCAGTTAAAATGTCAAGGCAATCCAGTGTAGTCTAATCTACAATGCACTATTGCATTTATGTATGGTTACCAATTCTAAAACCTGGCAGCCTTTCACCCTAAGGGCCTACCCTCCCCCTGATCCCAGGGCATTCAAGCGTGACTATGGGCTGTGTGACTAGACACTTCCCCCAGGTAGGTGGAACCCAACCAGAAACCGTCTAATTTCGTGAACAAGGTGAACCCATGAGCACCAGGTTGTCTAAATAAAAACAATTCTACTAATTTACATCAAAGCATGGCATGTGTTATTCATGCAATCAAAAGCAAGCAATTCAATCCATATGTATGCTGGTAACTGTAGCTCTGCGTGCCAGTGTGTGGAGGATGGTTGCCCCCACCCAGTAAAAAGCCAACACCTGCTGATTTAACAATGTTTGCCATACAATGCATCGTGTGTATATAGCAGTCTTGTTGACCTGCCCTATGGCAGACAAAAATGTCTTCATGTCTAAAATTCTGTCATCTTCAATTGGCTGTCAATACTTGTAGCAGTGCTGGGCATATCAATGGGCCCCACTAGGCCAGAAGTTCTATAGCAGAGCTGGCATCAGAACCCATAGTGGCTAGCTTATTGTGCACAGTTTCTATGTCACAAGCATATAAAGCTCCTGCAATTAATGAATCTAGCTCCCTAGCTACGCGCACTCTAGTGATGGGCCATAGAAATGGACTCCATTTGTAGCAGCTTGGTAGTACTAAGGAAACATTGCCTCATGGTAAATCTATGTCTAAGTGTATCACTGTAATAATGAAGGTGTGCATTACCAGCCTACAATTTACATGTTGTCTTACTACTGGAAAATCTAACAGGTTCACAGTGTCTACCTTCTGTGACTTGGAGAATACCCTTCTTCAAGTGGGATATCTACCATATACAATAATAACTTTAGCCACAAACACCATACTACTATCCGGCAGTGGCTGTTTCATCACACCATGGTAAAATTCATTTAGTCAAGTTATAGTCCATAAAATCTTGGCGAGAACACTCGCTGCAGTTCTTGGTCAGAAAAACATCACATTAGACAAATTAAACAAATGGTATCCATTCAGTGACAAAAGATGCCCGACAATGTGCCAGGCCAGTACACTAGCAATTCCATGTGGATACTCATTTGTAGCGCTTTTCCAAAGAATTATTCCAAATGTCTACAATCAAAAGGTGACTCTTTGCATTAGTGTGCTGGAGACAGCTGTCCCCACAAAAACATGAAACTGGTTGGTTTAACAAAAACCGTGTCACACTCTGTGTCATAAAATCAAACATCAAGTCAGTCATGGTTTCATTTACCTGCCTTAAACTGGCTGTAAAAGTATCCAGTGTTTCAAAGATTACCATTTCAAATTATAGCTCATACACTTGGCAGCATTACTTCAATTAAGAATCTTAACCTACGCACAGGTGACTTTGATGTGCGCACCCATCTTATCTCAAAATAAATTACGCTCCTGCTTGCATAATTCTGCTGCCCCAACAGTTCATAAATCATTCTCCTGCCTACGTGCAATGTAGAATATTTTTTTTTTCTTCAAAAAAAAAACAAAACATCTCTGGTTAAAGCCATTCAGTTGGAAGAGTAAAACCATTTGGTTTTTTCAGATTCATCTCAACAGTGCATTTAAAAACCATTTTTCAATGTGTTAGCATTCAATTGCTGTGTCACACAGCTGTATGTGGTGCCTGATGTTACAGTCCACAATTCATTGTCCATAGTCCTTTAAACAAGAAAGGGCAAAACATGTCATTTAAATGTGTAGCATCAAATACTTGATAATTAGCCAAGTCTGCATCGTGCCAGTTCAGCAAAAGTTATTACTCTGTTGGACACTATTCGCAGGTTACAGCATTGAGTGCGGTGCAGGGCACGTTAAAGTTGAAATAGCATGTCGCAGTGGCTCGCTTTCTCTGAGAATGCGTCTGACCCTTCTTTGATCAGTGTCACCCACAAACTGCATATTAATTTCTGATATTATGAAATGTCTTGTCGTGCTTTGTCTAGGCAAAATACAAACAGAAATGTTAGGATTTCATCAAAAGTTCAATATCATTATTATCCATGTTAGGATGTCATCAAAACTTCAATATCAGCGTTATCCACCCCTTCCCATAATACCACCCCCATCTTCAAAAAGTCTCATCAGGTAACTACACACTTTGTCATTGCTACTGCAATTATTTATCACCTTTCTGCATGTTTCTGGGGGCTTATTTACACTCAACCATACGGGGTGTAACTGCCTAATCACAAACTCATTTGTGCAATGCAATCATAGCTGGTCAATGGTACCGCAGACTGATCTGTGCTTTTACAAAGCCATATAGTAAGTACCCAGGTCGCACAATGCTTTTCTTTTTCACCAAAGCGATCACCAATGCCAGGCGCCAACTTGCTTCCAGTGTCTCATGATCTTGATTCAGTTTGCCCTGCTGGCATCACTCCATTTTTCAAAGGTAAAGTCTTTCAGTCCAATACCGCTTACAGTTGTACAAGCAGCTTTGTTTATTTATCTTTCTTTTCTTAGCAGTGTCTTTTCAAGCCTCTGGTTTTTTCACTTGTCATTTTTTCAAAGGGCGTTTGCTGTTTTTTGAACCACCCCTTTGAATGCGATAGTCTAAGCCAGTTTCTTTTGTTGCTTCAACAAATCATTCATTCTTGCACTAAGCCGTGTGGCTTCTGGATCATGGCTAATGTGCAGTGTTCATGTTGTACTTCAAAGCCCCGCTCTGCATGTTGTCTCTTGCAAAACGGCTAAGCACTTTTTGTCAGTTTTGCTTCCATCTGGAATGCCATAATGTCTTTGTCAGTTACTCCATCCCCTGGCAATGTAGCTTGCAGTTTGCCAGATGTGTATTTTCTCTTCTCAAAGCGCCTAGAGGTTTCTTCTCCAGTGCACAGCGCTTTACTTCAGTTCACATCACATGGAGCATTGGAATGCAGCTTGCACAGCAATAGCGTTTCACTTCACTTCACATCACATCACATGGGAATGCGGTTTGCACAGTAATGTCTGTTGGAATGGGCAGCTGTCTTTTCTTGGCCCATTCACAGATGCATAGGTAAATGTTCAGATGTGATGTGCCCGTCTGCCATCCTGCATGAAGCCTTTGCTCCGTACCACAGTTTACTGGGCAAATTCTTTACTTTTTGAACAGCTCTCTGTTTTTGCTCCCCCTTCCTCAGGAATGCAGGCATGTTTATCTTTCGTGTGCACCTGGCAGCGCCATGAGCACGCAGCTTATCTCTTTTGCCTATAACTCTTATACTGTGGCGGCTTCACTCGTTTCAGACAGTTCACCCAGATTAACTCTTTCTTGTACTGTTTCTGCTTTTGTTTGCCTTCCTGCACCTCGCCCAAGACAGCTTCAAGGCACAAGCTCTGCACACACAGCAAGACTCTTGTTTTCAAAAGCGGCACTTTTCTTGTCATTTTTCTACTCCATGTAATTTTGCAAAATGTCAAAGCGTCTTTTTTTTTCTTGTAATGTGCGATCTTTCAAGAGAACTCACAACCCATTAAATCTTTGTGCTATCTTATCACACACAGATGTCAATTCTGTTGTACCATTGCCAAACTATAACCACTCATTTCAGTGCATTTAAAAAATAAAAATGCCATATTTAGTGCAGCTCCCTGCACGTTTTTTTTTTCTGCAAGAACAACCCACACTCTATTGCTTGTGGGCTGTTTAATGTGTCAACAACATTTTTCCCCATGTATCACAGTCAACAGGTCACTATTTCCAAAGCATACATCACTTATAAGGCAACAGCACAAATCCATGGCATAGCATGGGATCAAAAATACTCCAGGGGCAATTTAGAAAAATATAAATTGTTTTTCCCCCCAACCATTGCAAACTGATTCTGCAATTTCAAATCAGTACACAAAAATCGAAAATCCAAATAACATTCACTCACTTTCCTTTTAAGTGAGTCTCTCACCCAATATAAGCATGGCACAGCCTAAAATGCAATATAACCATTTTAGTGTGTTTCCTTTAAACAGAATTTGCCACCATTAGCACATGGAATTTTACAGTTGCCAAAAGAAAGAAAAAACTCTTTAGGCTCTCAGCACAGATGTTACTCATTCTCCTAAGCATGGCTCATTCCCCTTCCTCATTATTCAGGAATGCCAACCCTTCAAAAGCATATATCAAAAAAGCGAACCTTCGCCTCCGAACATTACAGCCCCCACTCGCTAGCACACTGGGGCTGAGTCAATGGTTAAATCACTATTCACAATTTGCATGTCAAATCCCTGCAATTATTTTTTTTTTTCCTGCCCTCATGACAGAATAGAGATGAGAGCTCCGTCTCACTATGCATTCCAAATTACAACTTTAAACTTGGGAAACCACATGATAAAATTCTTTTTCTAATTGAGCATACATCTTTCTTAACCATTCATCGGAGTGCTTTAAACAAAGCCATTTCCCGCTCGTTTATTGCCTTGTACTCCCTGGCACCAATCCCATGCAATAAGTCAGTCACGACTGATTTACTGAAGGGAGTCTTAACCACACAAGCTATCGGCCACGGCAAGCCGACACAACATTGCTGCCTTTTGAAGTCTCAGAGCTGCAGTGAGACCATCAAGGAAATGCGACAGCCTGCTCCCCACTCTACACTGTGTTCTCTCACACCATTTGTCATGTCAGCATGGCACTGCTCTTCACAAATCCCACCGCTGCCACCAAATGTCTTGATATGGGCAAAATCTTCCTCGGGGCCAGCCCTTTGAGAGCAAAAATACCCAATTCAGCCCAAAATACAGGTTCTATTGTGCTGAGCAGTGATCTCATGCTAGTGACAAATGACACCCTCAAAGTTTTAGCATATTTATTCTAAGCAGTGAATTTCATATACATTTGGGATTCAAGTTAGAGAATATTACAAAGCATAAAACAAAGAGCAATGCAAAATATAGTGAAACATGGAACTTAGATAAACATAGAGAAACATAGAGAAATATAGAGAAACATAGAGAAATATAGAGAAACATAGAGAAACACAGTCTTACGTCCCTTAATCTCAGCCCTGGGAGACCTGGGTTTTTCATAAGCTAGCTGTAAAACAAGCCCCGCTCATAGAAAAACAAGGCTGGAGGACACCGTGAGAGCCAATTCCGGGCACCTGACTGTACACGAATCAAGTCCACAGGCGATCTCCCCCTGATCCCATGTGTGCATGGATATTTTATAATCTCTTGCTGTCAGTCACCATGACGCATAGTTCCAGAACTTTCCCTGTGAGGCTGGTTCATGGAAAAAACCCAGCTCTCTCTGAGATGCTCCCTGCTCGCTCCTACCCCCTCCCTTGGTTCCCATCTGCGCTGGCTGAGGAATGTCTTATCAGTACCTTCCCAGAGAAAAGGAAGATTAGCTTGGAGCCAGGGCTACCATTAGTGAGGCTGAATATTCTAAGGGAAGCAGGGATGTATTAACCCCATCTGCAAGCTCTAAAAGGCATGCACTCATAGCTTAGTGTTTATAGCGCTTAAGACTGGCTATCTAAGCGCTATATAGGTGCCATGATGTTCCAAACACTCCAAAAACCTATTAACTACATAGCTGGGGGCCCTCCCTGCCTGTCTATCAACAATGCTTAATTTGACCTATTTCATACTAGGCCTGCATATTCCTTGTAGCTCACTACTGCATAATGGAAGTGCTATAACAGACTACTGTCAGCATTTTTAGCACATACTTTGAATACACTATTGGCTTTCAGCGGCTAATGCTGTCATCTAAAGCCCTGATTGGCAAGGTTGCAATTTCGTGTATCACTACATAAGGTACCTGGGATCTGGCAGTCCCTTAACTTAAGCCATAATAAATTGTAATTAGCGCAGTCAAAAGCCTGCATATAATCAAAAGCGCCCATGTAAACTGGCACTCCTCCTCTTGCTAGACCTATCTGCTGCCTTTGATCTCGTCAACCATGATATTCTCGGTGAGCAACTAAAAGACGCGCCTCACTTCTCACCACAAGCAATAGCTTGCATTGCCTCCTTCCTCAACGGTAGACTCATGAGAGTCTTCCCATACTCTGCATGTGCCTCCCCAACCACCATACACAGTGGAGTCCCTCAAGGATCCTGTACTGCACCCACCTTGTACAACATCTTCACTCTGCTGCTCTTCAATGACTTGGAGAAAAGAGACATAGCCTACACAAACTATGACGATGGCACGCAAGTCCTACTCCCCCTTACCGGCATCTACGAACAAGACTCTGCGGCCTAACTAATATCTACACAGCCATCCAAACATGGATGCCAGCCAACGGACTCTGTCTCAACTGAGACAAAACAGAGATCCTTGTTGTAGGCACCAAAGAAACATTAAATAAACTCTCCCCTCAATACAGCACCTTCAATATCGACAATACTACCATCACTGCTAAACCTGCAGTAAAAATGCTTGGTGTGTACCTTGACGCCTCCCTATCCATGACACACCAGGTCAGCGCCATGGCTTCCTCTGCGGCTTTCAACACAAAAATCATCAATGCAGTCAAACCATTCCTGTCAACGAAAAACTGCCTCACGATCGCTAGAGCCACAGTCTGCACTAAGTTCAACTACTGTAATGCTCTTTTCCTGGGCACCTCTGCCAAAAATCGAAACAAGCTACAAGTCACTCAAAACCATGCTCTCAGAGCAGCTTTGAGTATTCCAAAAAGGGAACACACCATCCAGGCACAAAGAAAACGCTCACTGGCTACCGGTTAAAGAACGCATTCTGTTCAAAACCTTGGCGATTACTCACAAGCGCCTTAACACCCCCCCTACCTATCAGAAAATACAACCCACATCTCTTCATCCAGACCTATCAGATCCCACCTCACTAACCAAATCTATGTCCCCTCTTTCAAAAGGACCAAAGCAGGAGGCGCCAGCTTTCAACACCTAGCACCTAAAAACTGGAACGCCCACGCCCTGCCAGCTACACTCAGAAATGAAAAATCCTACAGTGTGTTCCATAAAAAGCTGAAAACTAAGTTGTTCAACTAATCTTTTCACCTACCTGTAACCTGCCATACTCTTTCATTCCTATTATTCTGTTCCCCTGTAACCAATTGAAAATGCATCTATTCATGATTGTCTGCACTGTTGCCCTTCTTAAGTATGCCTGTACCAAGCAAGTATTCTGTAACAGCGCCACAATGCCCCAGAGCCGCTGCGCGCTATATAAATTTAAACAAATAAAAACTATATATAAAATAAATAAATAAATGTGTAAAGGCAAATTGCCCGGCTGGTATTTGTGGGGGTAGAAGACGAGGAGGGGGAAAGCCGGGGTTTGACACACTACCTAGCACAACAATGGAAGGGGTCAAGGGTACCAACGAAAAGGGAGTGGATTCTCTGAGTGAGGGATATATACTCAATGGAATTTCTTTCACATTTGCTTGATGAGTCGAAGGAAACCATAGAAGAGAGGTGGATCTCTTTCTTCGACAAGCATGGAAAATAGAACTGTCTGTGTATGGGTGTGTTAGTACTCACCGCCAGGACTGCCTTGCAGTGCGGAGGGAGCTCGGCCAGGGGAACGGGACATGTACTGTAGCTGAAGAATTCGTCCTACAATTGTAACCCGTTGCTGTGTGAATCTAACAAGCAGAGGGGTCTAATAGTCAGAAGTTGGGGCACAGGCCCATGACACGCCGGCTGTGGAAGCAAAAAGTTTCGATTAGAACCGCTTGGTTTCAGAAGTCAACCCACACAGGACATGAACTAGACATTGAACCCACCTCACTGTACTGGGAGTCTCTGGTAAGTAATAGGGGGCGGAGTGGACCCGGTGTTGCAGTGCTCCTGCGTACCTGCCAACTGAAATGACACAATCCCACACTAATATACACAAAATAGGGCAACAGTACTAAAGCAACATACAGAGGTACAGTTCTTAGCAGAATATGATCCAGATGGAAGTCCAGAGGTACAACGGTGCACCAAGAACTACCCCGACAGCATAAGGACGCCTGAAAGTTCTTGGAGCAAGAGGGAGTCCGCGTTTCCAAATCCAGTCAGAGGACCTAGTCGATGGCACAAGGATGCCTAATGCAACAGCACAACAATTGCAAGCATCTCTAGTCCATGTGCACGTGTTCTGTTGCAAATGATTGCCGTGAGAAAGATCCCACCTTGAGAACAACTGAGTGCAGTGGAGTTCAATAGGAAGGCGGGGTCCAAATCGTGAGGCAGCGGAATCTGATACAGAGAGCAATAATGAGCGGGCAGCAAGGAAAGAACGTTATTCAGAGGCAGTCCGTTATGCAGGCAGAGTTCGACAATGAGCAGGCAGCAAGGACAGAACGTTATTCAGAGCAGTCCGTAAAACAAGCAGGGTCGGCATCCAATGGACAAGGAACAAGGCAGAGGGTAAGGCAAAGCAAGTACTGGAAGCACATAGCAAGGGTCAAGGAAATGAGGAAGCACAAATCAGACAGGAATGTAGATGTCAGGGACAACTTCAATTAGAAGCACTGAGCCGACACGAGGAGCGGATTTATTCCCCTCGAGTCATGTGTCGGTGTATCACCTGATGGGGATGTGCGTGCGTCCTTCTGTTGTGCTGATGTGTCAGGAAGGGCTTCCTGTTGTGGCCTTAAAGGACGACAGGATGCTGTAAGGGGTTCCAACTGTCTTTATTGTAAGACAAACGGGTGGACCTTAAACTGCCTTAACTCGGGGCAAACGTTTACTCTCATCGGTTCAGTTCAACTTCATGGCTTCCCAGTTAACTCACTGTGGGAAGGGTGTGCACAATGATGGCACGCTGCAAGCTTCTAGGGCCCTCATGTAGCCTCATGTGGCTGTGGACTTATGCCCTAGAAGCTGTGACTGGAGGCTGCTCAAAACCTCCTGTTATTGCCTCCTTATCAGGAGCAGCGCTGTGGCATGACCTGCTTGGTCTGCCGCTGCATCAACACTGGCGGGAACGTTTTCACGCGGAGCGTGGGCTCGCGAGATCACGTTATGCCGAGATCTCGCATGAACACGCTCCCGCGATCACGTGATGTCCCCACACTTCCATCGTCGCCACGGCAACTGCCAGTATGCCAGGAAACATGTTCTTTTCCACGGCAGAGGTAACTTTGGGGACCTGGATGCTCGGGAACAGGGCACCAAGGATTTGGTTGGAGTTATGGCTCTGGGTGGTGCCCCTGCACGCGTAGGCACAACCCTGTGCCCCCGGGTATGTTGATTCCTGACAGCATGCTGCTTGTGTTGTGTTCATCATTATTGACTGCTCGGCCTAGGATGGAGGGCGGGGAGGCAGGGGGAGAGCCTAGGGGATGAGGGACCGTGGAGGATTGTATTCATGTTTGACAAGGCTATAGACTATTGTCTTTGAGTGTTTGTTTTGTTACCCACTTTTTGATTGGAACACTGAATAAACTTTCATTTTGAAGAAGAAAAAAAAATAGGAGAAACCCACTTGTCAACAAAGTCTGTCGCACTGAATTGGATTGTTCAGAGGAATACACACAACACTTTGACATTTCAAATAAAGTCTACAATGGAAGAATATGTTTGGTTGCTTCTGCCCTACGTGAGAAACCTGCAGGGGTCTCACCCGCTAGTCCCCGGAGATCTGTCGTCCATGTGGCCAGTACACGGCCATCGCTATTGGATCCAAATCCTGGGGGTGGAACAGTGGGAGAAGATCACCTAGATGAGGGGGCTTCGGGGAGCGGAAGTGGGACACCAAAGGTTGAGACGCGGTACCCCATTCCCATTAACACATGTTCCCCATCCTACCCCATAGGATATATAGAAGCTCTACCCCCTCACCCCCCTTTTCTAACACAAACACTTTTTTCCCACCACAAAAGACAACAGACTGACACCAGAGCCGTTTACCTGACATGTCCCAACACAAGGGTCAGGCAAAGTTAGGCAATTGACAATAATTACACACACCTGACTGCCCTTTCTCTTCCCTACAAGGATAAAAGGCGGACCATGAGAGCACACTACGAGCAAGGCCGAACGCACGAGGAAGCAGCTATTCCGGATCGTCAGTTCAAATGGAGGAGAAAGGCGTTGAGACCTGAAAGGACGACAAAGAGGGAATTGCCCTTGCCCTTTTCAACTCAGACCCGCAAAGCCTCTGAAAGAGAAATCATAAGAACGGGGAGTTCTGCTGGTGTGTGGTGTATCAGATGTCAACGGTGCTCAGAGACCTCCTGCACTGATAACCAAGACGGGGAGATGTGTTTGCTACTGTGGTGCCATCCTTGACTCCAGAGGCAAACGCCAACGGGTTGAGCACAGCCGGTGAGTCGGAGAGAGAGCTGATAGACAACCGGACTGTGTTGAGCCCAAGGTTGCGAACAACAACATTGTATGAACTTTTCAACAAAGAACATGTGTGTGAAAGCTTGAAAGAAAGCCTGGTGAAGGACCAGCTGCCGAGTGGTCAGGTGCCACGTGGGCACTCATTCGTAGGATTCTGGCGGGTCCCCGTTGTTGAAATTACAAGTACCAGGTGGCCCTAGGAAAGGCCAGCATGAGGAGTCAGAGGGGTCATCCAAGGGTCGTGTCAAGCCCCTTGTACAATCAAAAGTCTCTGACACGTCGTCAAGAAGGGGAGAAAAGAGAAGTGAATCCTGCATTGTGAGAAAGCAAAGTGAACTGTGTATTTGGCAAATGTGAACCTGGCTGAGAGATGCCTGGGAATTGGGGTGAACAGTATGTAAGGAACTCATGGTGGCAACAGTAAAGACAGAAACAAGTGATCACAATTCAAGGGTGTTTATCAAACTGTAAATGCAGGGTAGAAAAACACCTAAACTAAACCTAAATCTAAGATGGGATCAAGCTTCGACCATCAAATGAAAAATAAGGCAGTCCTTGTGGCGTTGTGTCAAAATAAAAAGGCCTATACTAAAAAAAGAAAACTATTGCCAATTCCTTACAACTAATTACAGAAAGAGTGTGGGATAGGGTTTCAATAAAGAAAGAAGTGTTTACAAATAATAAGTCAGGAGGTGATTGCCAGGGGTCTCCCTTCCCCACATTTTGAGCACAGGACAAAGTGGATCTCCTGAGCACAGCACACGCTCGAGCCTTCCAAGCACGAACCGACAGCTCCGTATCATCTACTGGGCTCTTTGATGGTTAAGTCTCTTTTCAAATAAAAAGTCTCTTGTCTTCGAGGCCTGATATATCCAGCAAACAAACACAAAGTTCAGCTTCACATATACTGCAGTGATGGCTTCACCCCTTGGTCCCTCTCTTCCGGGCGTAGACCCTTCACAACATCATATTCAACAAATCGACTAAACAGTTCCTTTTCAATGAACTTTGGGTGATAAATCCCACCCCCCCGGATCTCCCTCTTTCAGGCTCGGAAGGAGTGGGGGTTGGCCCAGGGATGTGGGCCAAGGGAGTGGATGAGTTAGAAGGGAAGTGTTGCCGCACACCATGATTTCGCTTTTAGTGGGGTTTAAGAAGAGGTGGTTAATTGTCATCCATCAGTCAATATCTTGAAGACAGGCTTCGAGGTCGGGCTGGGGGTTGGTGTCCGAAATTGTGGATTTTAAGGATGATATGGGTATCGTCAGCGTAGTTGCAACACGAGATGTTGTGCAAGCGGATGATTCCAGGAAGGATGGACATATAGAGGTTGAATAGGAGAACAGATAGACATGCGCCTTGCGGTACTCCAGTATTAACCGAGCAAGCAGCTGAGACAAAAGGGGAGAGGAGGCTTATCTGTTTCCTGTTGCTGAGGAAGGAGACGATCCACTTGAGAGCAGTGGCATGGATTCCGAGGGAGTGGAGACGGTCAAGGTGGATTGAGTCGTTAATCGTGTCAAAGGCTGCAGAGAGGTTGAGGAGAATTCGTGCAGCGCATCCTTCAGAGTCTGCAGTGACCTTAAGATCATCCCAGATCGAGGTCAGAGTAGTTTCAGTTCCATGTCGTGGTCTAAAGGCTGATTGTGCGGTTCGAGGAGGTTGTTGGATTCAACAACGGCGTTTAGCTGGGAGGATGCTGTTCGGTCGATGAGTTTTTCAAGGAGTCTGGTGTTCGAGATGGGTCTGTCGTTTTTAGGGTAAAGGGGGTTGAGGGATGGCTTTTTAAGAAAATGCTTGACATACCAAATTTTTAAGGCATCAGGGAAGATGCCAGATCTGAGGGAGCAATTTAGTATGGTTCTTGCATGTTCTCCAGTGCAGGTAGACAAGAATATTTCTTTTAGGACAGAGGCGGGGCAGGGGTTAAGGGGGAGCCAGACGGTTTGCTGGCAGATAGTAGGTCTAGAAACTCATCTCTGGAGATGGGTCTGAAGGTGTTGAAAGTGGAGGAATTGGGGGTTGGGCGGAGGGGGTAAGGGGTTTGTTGGTTCGGATAGATGAATCAGGTCATGGTAGCTGAAGATTGCATCAAGGGTGTGCCCCCTTGAGTGGGTTGGGCCGTTCATAAGAAGGGAGGTTGAGCGCATCAAGACTGTCGACCAGTGGATGGATCATGGAGTTGGTGGGAATGTCCAACCAGATGTTGAAGTCTCCTGGTAGAGTCAGGGAGGGGTTATTTACTTGGATAGTGGATACAGAATCACAGAGGTTGTTTGAAAAATGTCTGTCGTAACCAGGGGTCTATAGATGAGTAGGAAGCTTTGGGAGAAAGTCGGAGGTGGTGGGAGTTTAACTAGAAGGGATTCACATGATGGAATGCATGTCCGAGATTCGACGAGTGAGACAGAGAAATGGGAATTGAAGAGCACTGCCACGCTGCCTCCTATGGAAGGTCTATTGTGCGAGATGAGCAAGTGGCCGGGGGGAAGGGAGGAATGCTTCATATGCAACAGGGGCAAAGTTGTCGGAGAACCAGGTTTCGGTGATAAAGACGAGGTCGGGTTTGTCAGAGGAGAGGAGCTCGAAGTTGCTGTATCTGTTTTTCGCTACAGAGCGGGTGTTAAAAAGGATGCAGTTTACTTTGATGGGGGGGTGTGGTCTTGGAGGAGGTCATCGCGGTGGGAGCAAGAGGACCTTGGGAGATTGGAGGGGAGAAGGGAGTGTGTGGGACATTCTGGGTCGTTGAGACAGGGAGAGGAGGGGTAGTGAGGGGTTGGGTGCCAGTGGATTCTGAGTGAGGGGAAATGGGGTTACGTCTGTGTAGGCTGGGAAGAGTAGAGGGGCAGATGAGGGTATGTGAGGGGTGCGGGTAGAGTCAAGGAGGAGCGGGAGAGTGGACAGGTGGTCAGTGGGTTTGAAAAGGTTTAAGGGGTTAGAAATTGGAGTGAGTCTCGAAGGGTTCAGGGGGCCCAGTGTGCAGGGTGAGAAGTCAAGAGAGAGGGAGTGGAAGCAGAGCGAGGGCAGGGGGGAGTGTAATGGGGAGGAGAGGGAGAGATTTGGAGGGCGGGTTGAGGTAGAGGTGGTGAAGAGTAGAGAGACGAGGAGGGGGTCCAGACTCTACATTTCATGGGTTTTGGTGTAATAGGGATGTGAGAGAGGGTAGGGGGCTCGGAGGGTGATGGAGATGAAGCTACTGTACTTGCGGGGGTGAGACATGCTGCTTTTAGAGAGGGGAAGGGATATGTTTGGGGGTAGTTGGCGGGGGTCGAGAAAGGATTAAGGGGGAATCTTAGGGGGGAGGGTGACAGGGTGGGCAGTTCTCTGACGGGTTAGGGGAGAGGGACTGAGGGTATGGGGGAGCAAAAGGAAGGCAAGGGAGGGATGTTCATTCGAGGGTGCAAGGAAGAAGCAGAAGAAGATGAGGGTTTGCACTGTTTGGAGTGCAAGTGGGCTTCTCTGGCTTGGGAGTTTGATATGGGGCGAGGTGTCTTGGCGTGGGGTATTATGGAGTCCTCAATAGCGGTCAGAGGGAGGATGGAGGGTGATGAGTTTGGGTGGGAACGGGTTGGGTAGTAGGCTTCTGCAGACGGAGGTAGTTGGCCTGCTAGGGTGCACCTCTGATCTTAGAGTTGGATGTGGGCTTGTGGTGGAGAGTGGGCGAGCAGCGTCAGGCTGCAATGAAGCGTGAGGGGAGGTTTCTAGGGTTATGCTTACGGGGGGATAGTCGGAGGGCTCAAAAAGGTGGGTGCTAGAGCGCGGGCCAGGTGCCGTGAGGGGTGAGTGGGCGGTTGGTGCGGGTATTCTGGGGATCGGGACGTGTGCGCTAGGGGATTCTTGTGAGCCGGTGTCTCCATCTGGTGTTGGGAAACTAGGGATTGATGAACTAGTGGTGGTAGATGGGCCCTGAATGTAAACCTGTGACTAAGATCTGGACGCCATGGGCATGGGAGATGGTAAAAGAGGTTGGGATAGGGAGCAAGTCAAGATGAGGAAAGGGCGCTTAGAAACGTAAGCAAGTGAATTACAGAACTATCTCAGGCGGCACTTGTAGTTGTAAGGGGGTTAAGTGGAAGCAATTTAATTCTGAAGTGTGGGTAGGTAAATCACAGTGTCACCTTAGGGGTGATATCAGGGTCAGGAAGTGAGTAAATGTTAAAGGTTAAACCTGAATAATATACAGTGTTTGGGACTTGGGAATGCAGCACAGTAATATCTAAGGATCTAAGGCCTACTATCTAGATGTGAAACTGACTGGCAGAATGATATCACAGTGATTGAGATCGGCAGAATCTAAGATAGCAGAATCATGGCTGAAGATAGCACAGTGGTGTCTGGGTGGAGCGGGATAGGTTAGCAGGAACAATTTCTAATTGTTTTAAACTGGCACAATACAACACAGTTGTAACTAAGGCGCAACAATCTTAAATGTGTGAGACAGGCAGAAGCAACACGTAGTCTCTTGGGTACACTATCTAGATGTGGAATAGGCTAAAAGGAACAATTGCGTAAGCATTTTAGACTGTCAGAATGCAACACAGTAATCTCTTGGGCACACTAATCCAGATGCTAGATAGGCTAACCGGAACAATTTCTAAGCGTTTTAGACTGGCCTAATGCAGCACAGAAGTAACTAAGGCGCAACAATTCTAAGTGTGTGAGACAGGTAGAAGCAACACATTGATTTCTTTGGCGCACTATCTAAATGCAAGATAGGCTAACAGGAACAATTTCTAAGCATTTTAGACTGGCAGAATACAACAGTAGTAATTGAGGCGCAACAATTCCAAGTGTGTGAGACAGGTAGAAGCAACAATTCTAAGTGTGTGAGACAGGTAGAAGCAACACAGTAATCTCTTGGGCACACTATCTGGATGTGAGATGGCCTAACAGGAACAATTCTAAACCTTTTAGACTGGCAGAATACAACAGTAGTAATTGAGGCGCAACAATTCTAAGTGTGTGAGACTGGTAGAAGCAACCATTCTAAGTGTGTGAGACAGGTAGAAGCAACACAGTAATCTCTTGGGCGCACTATCTGGATGTGAGATGGCCTAACAGGAACAATTTTTAAGCGTTTTAGACTGGCTGAATACAACACAAGGCGCAACAGTTGTAAGTGTGTAAGACAGGTAGAAGCAACACAGTAATCTCTAGGGGGCACTATCTGGAAGTGAGATGGCCTAACAGGAACAATTTCTAAGCGTTTTAGACTAGCTGAATATACAATTATAACACAGGTCGGTCTGAATTGTTCGATAAGGGGTGACTTAGGCTAACATTTAATGAGATTGGATAGTTTGTAAGGTGGTGGCCACCTTAGTCACACTTGCCTTACTGTTTGCTGCTGGTTGATGGTTGTCCACTCGCGTCCCCTGCTGACACCTGCAAACACGATAAGGAGCCGCCCTTTGCCTTGAGCCCTTAGCTGCAGGGGCTGCACGGGCAGAGGGCTGCCCTATAAAGGTCAGTTATGAACTTCAAGCTAACCTACCAGGGAAGGGGGGTGGGCTGGGAGGTGGGAGGGAGCTGGAGTCAGGAATGGAAGCGTGGTGGGGAGAGCGAGGGAGAAGGGAGCTTGGGGGCCGAGTTTTTTCACAAATTTAAACAAAAGTAGGCCTAAAGCTGGAACATTTGCCAAATAACACTCACCTTCTGGGAAATGGTGAAAAGAGGCGAGCGAGGCTAGCACAAGTCGTTAGACCCACACAACACAGAGGAAACAGCCTTTGAGGGAAGGAGGGCGGGCTGGGAGGCGGGAGGGAGCTGGAGTCACGAAGAGAAGCACAGTGGGGAGAGCGAGGGAGAAGAGGGCACAGGTGACCTGGGGTCTGAGTTTTTTCACAAATTGAAACAAAAGTAGGCCTAGGACTGGAACGTTTGCCAAATAACACTCACCTTCCAGGAAATGGTGAAAAGAGGCGAGCAAGGCTAACGTAGGTCGTTAGACCCACACAACATGGATGAAACAGCCTATCAGGAAAGGGGGGCGGGCAGGGAGGCGGGAGGGAACTGGAGTCAGGAAGGGAAACGCGGTGGGGACAGCGAGGAGGAAGGAGGCACAGGAGGCCTGGGGGCTGTGTTTTTCACAAATTTAAACAAAAGTAGGACTAAGGCTGGAATGTTTGCCAAATAACACTCACCTTCCGGGAAATGGTATCTTGACAACTTTTACCAAACAGATCACTATGAACATCCCTCTGCTGGGTTCACTCTTGCCAACCTTTACAATACATTCTTTATGCGCTCATTTCACCAAGCGGGATTCAATTCCCTTAGCTTCATAATCATCTGTTGGTCAAAGACTTTCGATGGTACAGAGGATTTTATAAGACGTCTGTACGACCACTTTGACCTCTTTTCGGCTCTTCCCACAGCCTTCTGGTTACGGTAGTTTCTACCTTTGGGTAATCGCCCAGAGTTTCCTTTGTGAGCAACCACGTGGTGCCAGACCCCTCTGTTGTTGGTCTTCCCACTCTTTTATCCAATGGTTTCTTTATGCTTCTTCAAAAGTTCAAATTAGCTGTTGGCTATTTATCGTTCAACACAGTTTGGTTTCTTATAGGCTCTTTCCTCGACTCATCAACAGTGATAGCTTGGCTTTCTTCTCCTTCAAGTCAAGATTGGTACCTCAGAAACCTGAATCTCTCCCCGGCTTCGTTATCAGCGGAGGAGGATCTCATGTACAGTAGACATCTGCTGCAACACACTCTGGCTATTGTTCGCAGACTTATGATTCCCTCTGCAGAGACTTCACAGTCCTTGGTCAGAAAGGGCAAGGTTGCTTCTCTCCTTGTCACCCTCTCTGTCAGCGCTGTCTTTCTCCTCCTCTTGAACTTCTGTGCGGAGTTAGCTCTCACATCGTGTAGACTGCCTTGCTCGTATTGTGCTCTCTTGCTCCACCTTTTATCCCTTTGGGGGAAGGGAAAGGGCCATCAGGTGTGTGTGATTCTGGTCAATTGCCTGACTTTAACTGACCCTTGTATTGGGACATGTCAGGTTAACGGCTCTGGTGTTAGTCCATTGCCGTCCGTGTTGTACGAGAAGGTGGGCAGTGTTTTGAAATATCCTATGTGGTAAGATGGGGAAAAGGTGTTGAAAGGAGAGGGATACTGCATCTCACCAGTCGTCTCCCACTCCCCAAGGACCCCCCATCCAGGTGATACTCCCTCACTGGCCCCCACCCCCGAAGGAACTGGATCCAATAGCGATGGCCGTCTCCTATTTTGGAAACAAACTGTTACCTCGTGCTGGCGAGCCCGAGGAGTGTGCTGTGCACTGGAGTCCCGCCTTGCCCTGTGCTCAAAACGTGGGGGAGGGAGTCCCCAGCTATACCATCCTGACTTATTATTTTGAGAACACTTCTATCTTTTCTGATGAATTTTGTATCCTTAGCAGTAAGGATTGGTAATGGTTATTTTTTAGTATAGGCCTTTTTATTTGACAAGACGCCACTAGGACTGCCTTGTTATTATTTGATGGTCGTAGCTTGCTCCTATCTTAGATTTAGGTTTAAATTAGGCGTTTTTCTCTCCCATTTAAACAGTTTAATAAACACCCTTGAACTGTGATGACTTGTGTCTGTCTTTACTATTGCCACCATGAGCTCCTTACACCTACAACTGAAGGAAAATTGAACAGAATACTCAGAGACAAATGTTAACACAATTTGGACAAAATAGTCCCAACTGTAAATGGTCAACAAAATAACTAGGACGGTAAATTAAAATATAAATGTCATGATCAGCATTCAGTCTAAAACGTGCTGCTTTCGTGCTAATGATCCAGATCTCTTCCCATTGTTTCAACTCAAGGATTTCATTCCCCCTCTCTTTCTTGGAAGTACTTGTTCCAACTGACATAAGGAAATAACATTAATGTCATATTCAGCATGTTCAGCATGCCAAAGAGCATTCTATCTCCGAATTTGTAATTATTCCTATTTGCTCTGAAGTCCTGTCCCTCAATCTGGCATTTTACTTGCAGTACAAGTAGTACTGCCAGTATAATACGTTTTACCTATGCAAATTATGACATATATTATAAACATAGTTTAACAATTTACGTGACATTTAATATCAAATACTCTACTGCCTATCTCTTCTAGGGTTCTGTCTCTAGCAAATGAACACGTTGCACATGGTCCACATTTATAATAGCCATTTGGTTTAACAATTAACAAGATGAATGCTAGAGTCGGAGTTACATCAGCCCATTTCTAATTGTCTAGGATTGGCGTACATCATGGTAGGTCTGTCAGTAATGAATGGCCTGATATCAGAGTCTAGTTGTGATAAATGCCAATGTTTAAATGCGTTTGTGTATTGGTCGACCCTCAACTGTTCGATCTTTTTTTTCAAAATAATTTTACTGTTTTTATCACCAAAAGGCAGATGGTGGGAGGTGAGTCAAGCAATATTGGGTAGAGTGGGAAGCTCTCCCTCGTATTGACTGGTAAAAACAATTGGTAAACAAATTTGAAAAAATAATTCGACCAATTAAAACACATAGGGGTTAATTATGACCTTGGCAGTAAAGGGTTAACGGCGCCGGTAAAGGTGCCGGTGCCGTTAACCCCTTACTGCTGCATTACGAGGTGGCGGCTGGTTTTACCAGGTGCCCTTAGTGAAAGCCGCTAAAGGACCAGCATGCTGATAACGGGCCTGTTAATAACGAGCCCGTTATTAGCATGGTCCCCATTCCCATTGAGCCCTATGGGGGCTCGAATGGGAATGGGGAAGTACCGGGTCCGGGTTCCCTGAATGGGGAAATACCGGGTCCTCCAAGGTTGGAATGGCCCGGTAATTCCCCATTCAGGGAACCCGGACCCGATATGCGGTATGGGGGTAGCCATGGCGCTAATAGCACCATGGCTACCTCCAACCTCGTAATGACCCCCATAGATTTATTTAAATAAAATTCAAATACTAGATTCCTACAATTATGGAACTCAGTAATCCTTCTGATAGTGCCAGATTCTGACTTATGCACACTCACTTTCAATAAATCAGGCCTCTCAGGATTAACAACTTTTATCTGGAGGAAAATAAGATCAGTTTTGTCCTAACCAATGGCTAGTAATCGGTCCACAGATGTATCCGCTTCCAACAAATAGGTATTTCAATCTGTACAATTTAGTATCCTCAGAACTCACTAAAAGGGTGACCGCTTTCCTAAGATCTACACTCACAATGAAAATATTAAATTAGTAGCTGTTGTCTTAAGGAAGACTTTCATTTTTGGTGTATTGTGCTCAATGTTTATCAACAGATCCAAAGGGCTATGTGGGAATGAATCCTATTCAGTGTTAATTTTATATTCAAATGGTTGTTAAGATCCTCCACAAATCGGCGAAGCGTCTCAATCCTTCCATTCCAAATCAAAATTATATTGTTCATTTTTTGTAATACTCTGTTTATTTGATTATACAATGACATCGAAATGAACTGTATTATAGCGTGTCTCACGTGCATTCTTTTGGAGAGTGTAGTTAATTACATTATATTAGTTCAATAACACTACCATATATATCACCTTTCCCCTGTGTGAGAAACCTGAGGTTATCCCCACTCCTACTCCCCCTGGATCCTCTTCTCAGGTAGCCAGGGAAAGGCCATCACTTTTGGATCCTGGCCCAGGGAGTGGAGAAGCGAGAGAGGATCACCTGGGTGGATGGTCCTTGGGGATTCGGAGTGGGGTACCCACAGGCGAAACATAATAGCCCCCTTTCCCTTCTGAAAATCAACCTACCCCTCCCCTGGCCTTTATGGGCTACTATAAAACCACTCAAAAAAACTCACTTGACTTACTACAGTACTGGGCCGAGGAAGAAGCGACTAGGAGTAGTGAACACCAATGGGTCATTTCACCACTCTAGTACTGAGACAAGGAAGATGCCTCCAGAGTACTAGAAAGGTCAGGTGTGTCCCTCTAATTGTAGTCAGGCAATGCTAATTGTCAAACTGTCACCTGCAACCTGCCAAGTGGTTGTAGGTGTATAAGAAGGGAGGAAACCAGCAACACATGGACCAACAGGTAGGCCTGTGTTGGGGAGACCAGCAGGGAACCCATTTTATGAGGAGGCAGCCTTGGTGGGGCCTGAGAGGAAGCCAGGACGCCGGCAGACAAGCAAGAACATCTGTGAAGCCCAGGGCGTGTTGGGCTGCCACAAGTCCACAGGTGTGGGAGCTTCCATGGTCAGAGAGGAGCAGCTGGAGCTGCGAGCAAAGGAGACAGAAGCAAAGGCGCTGCCCGCATTCGCAGAAGGGGAGCAAAGCTGGCGGCGAGCGAGGAGAAGCAACCGACGAGCGAGTGGAGCTTGCGGTTAACGGCAATCCAGCCGGTGGAGAAGAGGAGAAACGCAGTTGCCCAAAGGGAATGCGATGTACCAGTGAGTGAAGGAGAATGTCAATCTAAGCCGGGTCGCTCCTAGGGGCTGCGTTTGAGTAAGAAATGTTGTATGTACCAAATGCCATTTGCAAGTCGAAATAAAACCGAAGCACGGTCGAATGAGAATTAAACGGCAGATAAATAATCATTTGTCCCGGGAGGATGGCTCAGTGGCAACGGTTTCCCCTTGGAAGCAAGACGACATGAAGCAGCACACGTTCGATCCCATGGTCCTTGCTTAGAAACCTCTGGGTATTTAAGCGCGTTATAAATATGCAACAAAGACAACAATAACTAACAAATTTGCAACAACAAATTCTGTAACAGCACCTGGATGCCCCCAGGCTGTGTGAGAGCTTTAAAAATGCAAATAAATAAATGCCAAACTGAATGAAAGTGTTATGGGCAAAGCTACGATCTGATTAAAGATAAATATAAAAGCACCCTTTTGCCAGTACCATGCGAGATAAGAAAGCAAGTACGGAGGTTTGTGAAAGAGCATGACATAAAGATGGGAAAAAAAAAAAACATCCTGCAATGAACCTTGTGCATAAATACAGTGCGGCAAGGCCAAAGACAGGCAGAGGATATATGACACATTGTGGCAAAGCCAAGAGGCTAACCAGGAGAAGCCAAAAGATTGTGAACCTTCATATAAAGTCAAGAGCCAACAAGGAGAAACTGAGTGTGAATCTGTACATAGGGACAAATACATAAGAACCTGTGTGGGCTGAAGAGCCTAGGGTTCCTGGTTGCGTGACCTGTGATGGGTGGACCGATTGGTCCGACAACTGCGCGTAGACCAGGGAATTCTCAATTGTGAAAACCAAAGATATTGAGAAACAAACCAAGAAGGAGCACTTTAAGTGAACTGTTAATGCAATCCAGAAGGAGGTTCAAGTTGACCTGGAGTTGTGTTAAACATTGAAAGACTGAAAGCAAGTTGACAAGTTCAAGTCTTGGAGAAAGGAACCCTGTGACCTGATGAACTTTGATGCTGTCTTGAGGACAGAGCTCTCAAGACTCTTTCTTTGGAACTGCGCTGTTGTGATCTTGGGGAAGGGAACTCCGAAGGTTGTGTGGAACTATTTTGCCTTGAACTTGGGGGAAGGTAACCCCAAGGATTTGTGGAACTGTTTGAACCTGAGAATGGTATTCTCGAAACATTTGTGGAACCTTTTTGAACTTGACAAAGGGGAGCTGAGAGCTAAGAGCTGGAAGAAGCTCAGAACTTTGTGTTGATCACTATTTCCTTCCTTATTGACATCCCTACACATTGTTCAGCTTTAGTTGTGAGGGCAAGGATAGGTTTTGGACTCAGACAGACTTTTAGGTTGATCTTTCTGCCTCAGACTTTCCTTAGTTTCATTCAGGTAGGGAAATCCCACCTTAGCATAGAGCAAGTTAGGCCTTCATCCATTCAGACATTTCATTTAATAAACTAATTTATTTTGAACTTTGAATCTTTTGTCTGTGTCTTGCTTCATTATACCCTCACACCTGGTATTTAGGAGGTCTCTGTTGAAGATTCACAGAGATATGCAGTTAGTACAAACCCCGCCCATACCAGTTTGATCAACACTGATCTTAGTTCGGCAGCATATGTTCTTGGTAGTGGTAAGGGATAGTACTAAAGAGGAACAGACACTTTGGCAATGTAACCATCTTAATTAAAGATAATCGGGCCATCATGGACAGTGGGAGTTTAATCAATTTATGAACTTTTCTGTGTATCTCCTCTAGTAGGGGTTTACAGTTACAGACATAGCGGTGTTGTGGAGTTAGTGCCTTGTTTATTCCTAAATATGTACCATAGTTAGTATTACACTTTTGGTCCTTTATATTATGTGGGGCTTGGCTATCTCTGTCAGCGGAAATAGCTCAATCTTGTCTCATTTAATCATTAGGCAAATGTGCCAGCTAGATTCCTGTACCTCCACTACCAAAGGGGGAGATTTTCTGTGGGATTCTTGATGTAGAGGAGAAGATCACTATTTCCTTCCTTATTGACATCCCTACACATTGTTCAGCTTTAGTTGTGAGGGCAAGGATAGGTTTTGGACTCAGACAGACTTTTAGGTTGATCTTTCTGCCTCAGACTTTCCTTAGTTTCATTCAGGTAGGGAAATCCCACCTTAGCATAGAGCAAGTTAGGCCTTCATCCATCCAGACATTTCATTTAATAAACTCATTTATTTTGAACTTTGAATCTTTTGTCTGTGTCTTGCTTCATTATACCCTCACACCTGGTATTTAGGAGGTCTCTGTTGAAGATTCACAGAGATATGCAGTTAGTACAAACCCCGCCCATACCAGTTTGATCAACACTGATCTTAGTTCGGCAGCATATGTTCTTGGTAGTGGTAAGGGATAGTACTAAAGAGGAACAGACACTTTGGCAATGTAACCATCTTAATTAAAGATATTCGGGCCATCATGGACAGTGGGAGTTTAATCAATTTATGAACTTTTCTGTGTATCTCCTCTAGTAGGGGTTTACAGTTACAGCCATAGCGGTGTTGCGGAGTTAGTGCCTTGTTTATTCCTAAATATGTACCATAGTTAGTATTACACATTTGGTCCTTTATATTATGTGGGGGCTTGGCTATCTCTGTCAGCGGAAATAGCTCAATCTTGTCTCATTTAATCATTAGGCAAATGTGCCAGGTAGATTCCTGTACCTCCACTACCAAAGGGGGAGATTTTCTGTGGGATTCTTGATGTAGAGGAGAAGATCGCTGGCATATATGGATTGCAGAACTGTTTCATTGTGTAGTTTTAGACCTTGATAAGCATGAGATTCGCGCAATACACAGGCAAGAGGCTTCAGTGCAATGGCGAAAAGGATGAGGAATAAATGGACATCCCTGCTTAGTGCCTCTGGTGAGTGAGAAGGGTTTAGACACAGTTCCATTTGTATACACTCTAGACATAGGGCTAGTATACAATAATTTAACCAGTGCCTTAATACAGTTGCCCACCCCCTACATGTGTCAATACAGAAAGCATTAAATCCCACTCCAGTCAAATGTTTCCTCTGCATCTAATAATGCCGCTATTGCATCCACCACAGGATTAATGCGAGAGGTGACATTAAATAATATTATGAATTTTAGAGGCAGTTAACCTTCCCGGTACAAAGCCACTTTGCTTGAGTAGTGCTATAGAAAGGAGCAGAGGAATTAGGCGCTTGGCCAGCATTTTTGCCAGAATCCTATCATCAGGTTTGAGCCTGGAATGAGGGCAGTAGGATTAACATTGTAATCTGTCTTTATTTGCTTTAGGTAGAACCACAGTACGTCCCTCCCGAGCAGTGGGGGGAAACACAACATATTGTACAACAACGTTGATGCTCTGTTCATCAATGAAACATGGTTTACTCAAACTTCCCCCCATGTTTTTGACATCCTACTAACCCACGGCTACTGCATCCAACATGCAGACGGGCCAGAAGGCCAGGAGGCGGAGTGGCAATCATCCACAGGAGCGATTGGCCATGCTTCATCATCTCCTCTCCCAGTGCAAGCTTGTTTGAATTACTCGCCTGCCGGTTCCCTTTATCGCACAAGGGATCCATCACCTTCCACCCCATCTACAGAACACCTCACAGGAGTGTCTCTTTCATTGCCGAAATCTCCAACTTACTCTCCTCTGCCAAATTAGCATATTCTAATGATGTCTTTCTCAGAGATTTTAACATCCCTGAGTCAAAGGCTGACAACCACAATTAAAGCACACTTTTCACACTGACCGGTTCCATGGACCTTAAGCAATACAAAGGCTTCACCCTAGACTTAGTCTAAACATCATCCCCCTCGATACCTGTGCAGACTCTATCCCACGTGACTGGTCTGACCATGCTGCCAACCCACTATTGGCCACTCACTGAGCTATGTCCTCAAAGGTCAGGCTAGACACCCCCTTATGCCACTCATTCAAAAGCTTCCAAGTCCACAGGGAAAGCCTTGGGCCTCCTAGAATTATTGAACAACTCTTCTAAGAAACTGGTGGACACTCATGCCCCCTTACAAACCAGCTGGGCTAAGGCAAAACCATCTTCCCCTTGGTACACCCCAGAGCTTACCTAAAACAAACGCTCAATCAGAGCCTTCGAGAAAATGTGGCGCATAAAACTTAACCAGGGAGACCTCACCAATATCGAATCTCTCTGCGCCAACCGTACGATCCTGTTTACCAAGGCAAAAGCTGCTTACTACTCCACCACCATTGCGACTCCTCTAACAGGAGCAAAGTCCTCTTTGAAGTAGTAAAGCATTGTGCCAAATCCTCACCCGACCCCGTAATACCAGCAACTCAGGACAAATGTGATGGAATCAACACATTTCTTATAGGAAAAATAGGCAAAATCAGAGAGACCATCAAATGAACCTCTCACAGCATTAGTGCCCCCCTGCACTCTGGCATGCACACTGCCCCTCTGGCCCGAATTCTCTCCTCTCTCCCCCAGATTTCCTAAAAAAAGATTGTCTCCCTTGAACCTACTTCTTACTCTGACTACATAATCCCGGGTCTCCATCATTAAACAATTGATGGGTCCGGGGCTCAACACTCTCTTCACCATCATTAATGCATTAATGCCTCCTCACAGAAGGGTCATTCCCGGACATCCTCAAGCCTGATGTCATATGACCCCTTTTGTAAAAACCTAATCCAGGCGACCTGGCCAACTACTGGTCCATTACGAACCTCCCGTTTATTAGCAAAATCTTGGAAAATGTAGTTGCCACACAACTACTCAGTTCTTTTAGAACATCCTGTGTCTTACCTTTTATGTACCCTACTGCCTGCCGAACTGAACTATGCAGTTCTGGAAAAGGAACTACTTGCTATGCAACAGACCTGCCAAGAATGGAGACATTTACTGTTTCTCGTCTAAGGAAGGCATGGTATCAATAGTAAGGCAGACACAAGTAACCACAGTTCAAGGGTATTTATTGAACTTCAACGAGGGTGTGATAAATGCCTATCTAATCCTAAATCTTAAAATGGGAGCAAGCAACGATCATCAAATAATAATAATGCAGTCAAAGTGGTGTCTCATCAAAATAAAAGGGCCTATACTAAAAAATTACTATTGCCAATCCTTACCACTAAATACAAATAGTGTGAGGTAGTGTTCATGAAAAAGAAAGAAGTGTTCACAAAAATGATATGTCAGGATGTTCAGGACGTTGGCCTCCGTTCCCCACGATTTCAGCATGGGACAAGGCAGTTCACTAGAGCAAAGCACACAATCTGGCTTATTCGGCACAAGGATATGATATTTTATTTATATCGCACCTATACACAGGTCTTTCAAGGCGCGACGAGGCAGGGTACGGGAAGAAGGGGGGGACAAGACAAAGATCTTACTTGGCCCAGTGACATTGAGATAGCGCAAGTACAGGGGTGTGGAGAGGGGGCAAGTGCTAGGAGAAGGGGAAGAGGAGCAAGTGCAGGACATAGGATAAAACATCAAAAAAGAAGTGCAGCCAGCAAGTGGCAGTGCAGGGGTTAGTTGCAGGCAGCAAGTGTTAGATAGTGCAGTAGGGGGACTGTAGGGTTGCAGATACAGCCCCAAGTGCAGGGTTGCCAAGAGGCAGTGCAGATGTGCAACTGGGAGGCCAGGGACCTGGGCTAATGGTTTAGAAGGGTACCCAGGTAACGAGTGCAGTGTCAGACAGGAGATCAAGAGAAAAGGCTGAAGCAAAGAGGAAAGTCTTGAGCTGCTTCCAGAACCGGAGATGGTTCTGCTCAAGTTTCAGAGAGGCAGGGAGGCTGTTCCAGAAGGAGGCCCCAGACGAAGAGAGAGATCTTCCCCGAGCTTGTTTCTTGGAAAACCGACTGACCCTCAAGGAGTTGGAGGTGGAGGAGCGAAGAGCGTGAGTAGGAAGATACTTCAGAAGAGAAAGCTGGAGATATTTTGGTCCCAGGCCCCAGAAGGCTTTGTGGACAATGCAAAGGGTCTTAAACTTGATCCTTGCAGCCACTGGGAGCAAATGGAGAGATTTCAGTGCGGGAGGGATACGATCACTGGGCTTGAGGCCAAGGACAAGCCTCAGAGTCCTGTTCTGGATGAGATGCAGAGGACAGAGAATAGAGGCGGGCAGATTTAGAAAGAAGCTATTACAGTAGTCAAGCCTAGAGAGAACCAGACCTCTAGGACAGTGAGCTTCTGGGAGAATGAGAGAAAAGGGAGAATACCTCTGAGGAGGTGCAGTTGGTGGTTTCACTTCTCAGAGACGTCAGAGATGGAAGAGGGACGGAGAGTGTGGAGTCGAAGATGACCCTGAGGTTCTTTGCCTCACAGGAGGGAGCAGGAGGAGGGCCAAGGGAGACTGGCCGAGAGTGGAGGGAAAGAGGGGTGCGGGTGTGCCGATGAGGAGGATCTCCATCTTGCTAGCATTCAGGTAGAGATTATTTGCGACGCACCACTATTGGATAGCAGACAGACAATCCGGGATGAGAGAAGGAGAAGATGTGGGACAGGGGAGCCTAAAGGCGAGCTGGGTGTCATACGCATAGCACTGGAAGCTGGAGCAGATAGCAGAAATGGAGTGGGCGAGAGGTGCCAAGTATTGGTTAAATAACCAGGGAGAAAGGTTAGACCCCTGGGGAACACCGCAGGTGGAGAGAGAGATAGAAGAGAGGAAGGACCCAAGTTGGGCCTGGGAGGGTCGACTGGAGAGGAAGGAAGTCAACCAGGCCAGAGCCTGATCAGTGATACCCAGGAGACAGCCAACAGATTCAGGTGTTTGCCCAGGAAAGGAGTGATAATTAGCCAGAAGGGAGGGGTCGCTGAGGGTTTCTTGAGAAGAGGGTGCACAAGAGAGTGCTTCAGGGAGGTGGGGAAGGTTCCAGAGGCAAAAGAGTAGTTACAGAAGTCAGCCAAGGCTAGATCGAGGGTTTCAATGTGGTCCTTGATGTTTTTTGAAGGAAAGGGAAGAACTAGTTTTGATAAGGGCTATAAGGGGACCCCTGTGGGACGGTTGCCGGTGCTACAAACACCATGGGCGATTAGCACATTTAGGTATCTTGGGATAGACGTGTACCACACGGTAGAAGAGGAGCACAGACACAATATTGAAAGAGCCGCTGAGAAAATTGAGAAATGCATGAAGTTCTGGGAGAAGTTGCCCCTAGCAATGATGGGACGGGGGACGCTGCTCCTACCCAGGCTCCTGCACTATTTCGAAAATATTCCATATCTAATACCTACGGAATTTTTCACCAAACTGAATAGCATGTGCAGGGACTTCCTTTGGCATGGCACCAGGAACAGAGTGGCATTATGGAAACTGCAGAACTTTTACGAGAAAGGTGGAATAAAACTGTCCAATTATGAGGTCTATTATGTTGCGAGCCAGCTGCAATATATAGCCAAATGGCTCTCAGACGAACCGACCCCTGAATTCCGGTTGTTTGCACACGATTGTGGCCCATATTATCTGAAAGAATTGATTTGGCTGCCCAAGAAGGAAATGGAGGGATGCCCCAAGATGATGAAGCTTGGGTGGGAGATGTGGCGCTGAGTGTGTCAGATGATGGAGAACCCATTCCCATGCTCCCCGCAAGTGCCAGTAGTGGCACTGACGGGAGGAGATAAGCAGCTGCGGATGATAATACGAAGTCACTGGGAGGCGGTTGAGGTGGTGATAATGGGAGATATTTGGCGGGAAGGGTCCATCATAGAGTTTGAAGTGCTGGAGGAGGAGATGGGGTTACTTATTACAGGATGGTCCAGAGAATCAGGAGAACATGGCCCGAAACGGTATTGGAGGGAGAACCAGATTATACCGTAGACATGATATATGATATGACAGAGGGGGGGCATGAGACAGCTATATATCATGCATAGAGCATACATGACACCAGAAAGGATATCTAGGTTCAAGAATGCTGCGAGACAAGCATGTCCCAAATGCGACGAAGAAAAGGCTGGTATGGTGCACATGTTCTGGACATGGCCAGTAATTGAGCTCTTCTGGGGCGAAATAGCACAAAAACTAGAGGAAAGGGGGATCACGATGGTTGTAAACACAGCTTGGGCTTGTTTGCTGGGGGGGTTCCCCAGATCACAGAAATTTAAGCATATTAACAAACTGAAAGATTTAGCATATGTGCTCACAAAAAGAAGGATTCCCATGGGATGGAAGACATGTCATAAGCCACGGGTGGAGGTGTGGTGGAAGGATTTACAGAAATGGGCGGAGGCAGAAATCGTGGGGTGGCAAGAAGCAAGTACTGCAGGGGGGGAGGAAGAGGTGGGAAGCCTGATGGCATGGAGGTCACTAATAACGGAGTTGTTTGGGACGGTGCAGGACCTGACAGGATCCACGTAGTGTGAGACCCCATCGCACGAGGCAGATACAAAGTACGTGGAACAATAGGCTCGTAAGGGAGGGTGGGACGGGGGAAGCGGTGACCAAAATAAATCGATGAATATGTGTATTTTATTGATGCATACACCGTGTGTGTGGTTTGTACTGTTTTTTTTGTTTGAAAATTAATAAAGTTCTTTAAGAAAAAACTAGTTTTGATAAGGTTTTCATAGATCGGACTTGTCTAGAAACATTGTCAGGGGAGAAGAGAGGAAAGGCAGAGAAGGGAAGGGCGGTTGCCGCAGGGGGGCTGGAGGAAGAGGAGATACTGGAGGGAGAAGCTGAGAAGGTAGACAGGATGTCCTGGGTTTTAGAGATTAAGTGAGAAGCCAGGGCTGTACAGAGGACCTGGGAAGGGACAGGAGAGGTAGAGACTGTGGCAGGATTGGCCAGCTCCTTGCAGATTTTAAAAAGTTCAGCCGAGTTGTTAGATGCTCAAGAAACATGGGCTTGGATGTGAGCTCTCTTCTTGGTGGGGACAGAAAGTCGGTATTGCCTTTGGAGCAGGCGGTAGACGAGTTCCATTACCTGCATCATGGCCTTCTTTACCCAAGTCTCTTTATTTATCAAAGTCTCTTGATTCAGAGGGCCTGATGTATCAAAAATAAAACACACATTTATTTTCCTCTTTTAAGTACTCAATTCGGGTGATTCACCCTGGAACCCCCTCAGCCGGGCTCAGATCCATTTTTATACCATAATCGTTACTTTGGATCACCCTCTTCCAGCTCAGATGCCCTTCTCCAATGTTCAGAGAATATTCTTTCTCGGGTGACTCACAGTTCATCTCGGATCTCCCTCAGCCGAGCTCAGATCCTTCCTCTTACGCAAACTAATCTCCCTCAGCTGGGCTCGGACCCATTGCAGTTTGCATTAGCTATCAAAGACTTTTGAATGTGCACAAGTTTAGCTTGACCCATTGCAGCACCACTTCGATTTCACAATTTAGATTTGCCACCTCTCATTTGGATACCTAGCAGAGACCTTCGAATAAGCACCCACGTGGTGCCAGACCACTCTGTATATGGTATCTATCTTGGCTTCAAAGGTTCAGTCACTGCTTGGATGTTCAATTATATTTGCGTCACTCGTCACATACGCTTCACACACTGTTCTCTTCAGATTTCTTCATACAATGTTGCTGCTTGCAACCTTAGTTCTAACAGAGACCGGTCTGCTATCAGTCTCCCAGACTCACCGACTGTGCTGACTTTACTGGTGCTGTTTTGTTGTAGGAGCCCAGGACAGTACCACATTGGCAAACGCTCCTCCCCACCTTGGTTATTGACGCGGGAGAGCCCCGGGTACCTGCAACACAGAATGCAAGTTTCTTCAGCTTTAATTCCCGGCCTTATGTTTCTTATTCTGGGAGGCTTGTGAAAGTAGCCTTTTCTCTCCAAAAAGATCAAGGGCACTTCCCTCATTGCAACCCTATCTGGTCTTGCCGTCTTTCTCCTCCTATTAAACTGCCATCTTGGAACTGCTGCTTCCTCATGTGTTTTCCCTTGCTCAGTGTGCTTCTGTGCTCTGACTTTTATCCGTGTGGGGAAGTGTGATGGAAATCAGATGTGTGAAATTATCAGTAATTGCCTGACTCTGCCTGACCATTGTGTTGGGACATGTCTGGTACACGGATCGGGTGTTAGTCTGTTTTCTCTCACATTGAGCTGTCCGTGAGAAAGTGTTCGTATTGGGAAAGGGGGGGATTACGTTCCTAAATATCCTACCTGGTAGGATGAGGAAAAGGTGTTACAGGGAAGGGGATACCGCGTCATAACATGCGGTGTCCCACTCCCACTCCCCGAAGACCCCTCATCCAGGTGATCCTCCCGCACTGGTCCACCCCAGGAACTGGTTCCAAAAGCGATAGTCATGTCCTAGCCACCTGGATGACAGATCCCCGGGGACTAGCGGCTAAGACACCTTCTGATTTCTCACACTCAGGAACGACCATCGGGACCTATAAGTCCTACAACAATACGAATGTTACAAGAGCAGACAAGGCAGGTCGGCTTTTCACTTCATGCAATATGATCTACAAATGATTTATCTTCCTGGTACCAAGAATGTCACTGCTAACTTTCTCTCGCGAAAGGGTTGTTCCACCACCTCAAAACCTACGTCTGAGCGGTTGTTTCCTCAAGCTAAATTTGTGTTTCTTGTCACTGGTTTTCTCCAATGTGTGAGAGATTCCTGCTCCTTGAACAACTATCCTATAATGCAATCCTTACTTGATCAAGAGGACATTTCAGAAGATCAAGGTCTATGGTTTCATGGGCAAAGGATGTATATCCCTACCACAGAGTTACAAAGAGAGTCTGTATGGGCCATGATAGCACAGCCGCCAGTCGTAAAAGGTATCCATGCCATTATGGACATTATAAATCACCATTTCTGGTGGCCTACTGTGAAAAAAGATGTCTATGATTATTTTTCAGCCTGTGAAACATGTTTACAAAATAAGACTCCTAGACAGAAATCCCTGGGGAAACCGATCCTGATGCCTATCCCTAAGAAACCGTGACAGCTATGGATTTTTTGTAGACCTTCCCTACTCCAATGGATTGACAGCTGTCATGGTCATAGTCTTCTATCTGACCCAAGGCATAGCATAAGAAGTGTCACATAGCAATTTGCTATGCAATTCTGTAGGTTTGCTAATTAAACTGACAGTTATGTTACAAAGCTAGCTATTTAAATTACCCTGTTTAGTGAAAGCACAGCTCGGCCTGCATTCCTCTCTTACCCTCAGGACTCTCCATCCTCTTTTCTCTTTTTCAAATATTTGCAAACCCGAAGTAATTGGGATGCCACTTTTATTAAGCCAACTATATCCTGTTTGGCAAAGACCAGTAGGTTTTATAACTATTTTTTCTAAAGGCAGCGCTGCCATTCCATTCCTAAACAAATGACATTACACAATGCATATTTACAGTACTGCTACTATAAAACAATGCATTGTTTCCACATTTTTCAGTAACGTTTCAATTAGTGTATCTAAATCTCATAGTTACAACTATATTTCATTTTGTTGGGGAAAGTGCATCATATTGGCAAGTGAATACTTTTGAAAACGTACATGATCATCTGGCCAAATGCTTTTGATGGAAAACATAGTTTTGTGGACTGCTGGTTGCATGCATCTGTGCAACGGGTGCTCAACCCATGAGCTGATACCAAACTCCTCGTCATCCTATCTCTTTACCCGGTTGCTTTATTCTAGCTTCCCTGGAAGCGAGATGGCCCCAAACTACAATATTTTACCTAGTTGGTCCTGTGTCTGCCTATTATGCCTATGCCTACTATGCCATCCACTCTGCTTAGTCTCTTACTTTCTTTCCTTTTGCTTAATGAATACACTAAGTAGATGTTTACACAAAGTAGTGCTTAGTGTTACCATCCAGACTGTACATAAAGAGATCTGTTGCCATACCATACACAGTAGTTAGCCTGCAGAGTTTGCTTCGCTCTAAAATTATGATTGCATTATATATTAGTACCTGCGGAAGATAGCTTACCAATCTGGAGTCTGCAAAAAATGAGAATCTACAAGTAGTTGGCCAGCTTTGGGGGGGCGTGGCTAGGAAGCCATGTGAAAGGACGTGTCTGTACGGGGGCTCCCGAAGATCCGTACATTATCCGACTGAAAACTGTGCAAGGACCGATGTAATTTGGCTGAGACTGATATGGCTGCGTACATGAATCTCAGGTGAATGTGTGGACACATTTCGATACGGGCCTGCACCGTGAAAGCGCAACAAGAAGCTGAGAGAAGACATGCAGGCGAGAGTGCGATGAACGAGAAAATGGCCGCCGCCGCTTAACGAAGGAACAAAGGAGTGATTGATCTGGGCGCCTGACGATCGCACTGGAGCGCGGTGGTAGTGAAAGCGCATGACTCGGGTGCATCGTGGTCATTAAGGACACCCGGTCCCGCGAGGCCGACGGCGTGGACCTGGGAAGGGAGCAGGGCCTGGCCGAAGGTACTTTGTAACCGGACGTGCGGATAGCAGGGGAGCGTGCGGTGTGACCTGAAACTGTGCCCCTGACTCTTCATGGCCTAAAGTGCGCTTCAAAGGGTGAGTCGCGACCTGGCCTAGCTAGGTAGTAGACAAGATGGCCGGGGGAGCCGGAGGACAAAGGAACTTTGTGTCGGAGATGTGGCGATAGCGAGGGGACACCCGAAGAGCGCACTGTGACACCCTGCCCCAGATCCGAGCGGGGATAGAAGGACGGGAGACATGTCTAATAAGCTCCTGAGAGCGAAGAACAAACAGCCCACGCTCGACGAATACGCTAAGACGCCTCCCGGCCCAGACGGAGCCAGAAGCAAAGATAAAACTCAGGCCAAGGAAATGGCCGCCGGGGTGCGAACCAGGAGGTCCTCGCTGCGATCGCAGACCTGAAAGCGACCTGGGAGACTAAGCTCCAGCTCGCTGTGGCTGAACTGAAGACCGCAATGGAACTCCAGGTTGGGGCGGTGCAGGAGGACGTGAACCTCCTAAGGCAGGACGTGCGGACTCTGGCAGAGCGCACAGAGACTTTGGAAAAAGAAATGGGGCCTACCGCGGCGGACTGCGCTGTGCATAAGCGTGA
Organism: Ambystoma mexicanum; assembly: GCF_040938575.1. Taxonomy (NCBI): domain Eukaryota; kingdom Metazoa; phylum Chordata; class Amphibia; order Caudata; family Ambystomatidae; genus Ambystoma; species Ambystoma mexicanum. The sequence goes on along the minus strand of NC_090921.1, from coordinate 284,495,059 downwards.
ACTCCATGCCCTGGTGCAACGTGTGGGCAATTTGGAGAGTAGGGCGGAGGAGGCAGAAGGACGCGCCCGGAGGAACAACATCCGTATCGTGGGCCTGCCGGAGGGAACTGAAGGCCATAATCCAACAGAATTTATCGAGAACATGCTACTGCAGGAGATCACAGGAGGCACCCTGTCGCAGGGTTTTGCGGTGGAGAGAGCGCACAGGGCCTTAACTAGGAAGCCACCGCCGGGAAACCCGCCCAGGCCGGTGATTGCCAAGATCCTTAATTACCGGGACCGGGAGAGGATCCTGGAACACTTCCGCAAAGGAGGCACAATACAACGAGGAGCGGCGAACATAACTGCCTATCCCGATTATACCCTGCAGGTACAGCGCAGTCGTATGCACTTTGGATCGGTGAAGAGGAGATTGCGGGAAGCGGGGTTTAAATACATGTTGCTCTATCCGGCCAAACTGAAGGTTTTCTTTCAGAGCAAGCTGCTGTTCTTTGACACTCCGGAGGACGCCATGGAGTGGCTGGATGCGCAAAACTGCCCTCAGGAGCCAGATGTTCAGACGGCTGGTGAAAAAAAGACGAGATAAGTAACGCTGTAGGCCCGGTCGGGTCACGAACAATGGGACTTGAATATAGTCATTGAACTCGCTGGAGAACATGTGCGCATCAGTGGTTATGAAACATGGTCCGTGAGCACGGACATGGTTGCGAGGGAGAGGAGCCTCCAGAGGCCGCTCTTTACACCCCTTTTTTGTGTTTAGTTTAGTCACTGTTAGTGGGGTGACACCCTGTCGGGTTCTCTATTTGAGTTTCCCAGAGAGGACCGAACACAGGGATGCCTGAGATCCAGGGATGGAGCTGGGCAGTTGTTTGGTGTAGGGGTTTGGGGTGTTTTAGTTTTTGTATGAGCCTGGGAGTGAAATCGGGATTGGGTGTCCGCAAAATGGGGAGGGATTGCCTCGGATGGGGGGAGGAAACTACTGATAGGCCATGGGAGACCTCAGGATATTAACGTGGAACGTTAGAGGGCTTAACAGTTATCTTAAGCGAAATAAAGTCATGTTGTATCTTAAGAGGCAGAAGATAGACGTAGCCCTGCTACAGGAGACACATATAAAGCGAGAGAAACTGGAGCTGGTAGGGAGGAAGTGGAAGGGGACAGTGGTAGGATCAACGTACTCCGCCTATGCCAGAGGAGTGCTGGTGTGGGTGGCGCCACATGTCCCATTTAAGCTAATTGAGGAGGTTGTGGAGGCGGATGGGAGGTTGGTTATGGTGAGGGGGCTGGTAGAGAACAAAGTAGTGTGCATTGTAAACACATATGCGCCTAACCAGGACACGGCGACATATTTTAGGACGCTGTGCACTAAGCTCAGTGTCGGGATGGGGGGTACGGTGATATGGGGTGGCGACTTTAATTGCGTGTTGAATCCCAGGGAGGATAGGTCGGATGACAAGATGGCTAAGCCCAGTCCGGCGGCCAAGGTATTCAAGACGCTGCTGGCGGATTTTGGCCTGGTAGATGTGTGGAGAGCGAAACACCCGGGCAGGAGGCAATACTCGCATTATTCGGCCCCGCATCTACTGCACACGAGGCTTGATTACTTTTTTGCCACGCCGGACATAGTCGCGGAGTGCGACCAAATTGACTACAGGGCGAGAGTCCTCTCTGACCACTCGCCCCTGGTCATGCGATGGCAGCTGTATTCCCCACGAGCGCGTATACCAACATGGCGCCTCAGGGCGGAGGCGCTCAAGGACCCTGCCTTCAGAGAGGATATGAGGGAGGAGATAACTGCTTATTTTGAGGTGAACACAGGGAGCGTTAAGTCGGCTGGCACCTTATGGGAGGCCTTTAAGGTCGTAATGCGGGGGATCGCCATTGCGAAGTCTAAGGGATTGATGGGGGGAGTCCTGGCGGATCTGCATAGAGCTGAGACTGAGCTGGAGGAGGAGCTGAAAGGTGGTGGGATAGATGCGGAGGCGGTCTCCAAATTGCAACAGAAGTGTGCGGAACATTGGGACAGGCTCTGTAATCTGAACTATAGAAAGTATATTGAGAGACTGCATGCGGGGGGAGATAAAACGGGCCGACTCCTAGCTTGGCTGTACAAGAGCGAGACCCCACGATCCCCGATCAGATTGGTAATCAATGAAAAGGGTGAGGAGGTGGACACCCAAGAAGGCGTAAACAGGGCATTCGTGGAATACTATAAGGTCTTATACGAAGATTGTGAGGGGGGCAGCCAGGAGGAGATAGACGAAGTGCTGGAAGATGTAGGCTTGCCCAGGGTCAGTGACGAGGAGCGAGAGGAGCTGGATGCTCCGATCACCCTGGAAGAGTTGAAGGAGATTGTGAGGCAGTTGCCCACTAGCAAGGCCCCAGGGGCGGATGGGTTCCCCAGTGAATTTTATAAAGTATATGAGGAGGAAGTGCTCCCGCCCATGCTTGAAATGCTCAACGAAGCGTACGAGGTGGGACGGCTGCCGGAGTCACTCAGGGAGGCGATTATAATACCGCTCCCCAAGCCAAATAAACCGGGACATGATTGTGGCTCCTACAGGCCCCTGTCGATGCTGAACCAGGACAGCAAGATCCTGACAGCTGTCCTGGCTACTAGAATGCGTAGAGTGATCAGCAAGTTGATCCACCCTGATCAGACGGGCTATGTCCCAAACAGGAACATTACTCACAACCACAGACGCCTCCACAGGGTGGTCGAATGGGGATGTAGTGATGACGGCGAAATGGCGATAGTGGCATTGGACGCGGTTAAAGCGTTCGACTCTGTTCGGTGGCCTTGGCTGCTGGCGGCTCTGAGATGTATGGGATGGGACCAGGTTACGTTAGGTGGGCCGAGATGCTATACAGTGCACCACTGGCCAGGGTCCGCACGGGTGCAGTGGTGTCAGAGAGGTGGCAGTTGGGCAGAGGCACTAGGCAGGGGTGTCCCTGGTCCCCAATGTTGTATATCCTGGCCCTAGAACCCTTGGCAATTTACCTCCGGCAGCAATATGACCCGGTCGGCATCGATGTAGGAGGAGAGTGTCACCTTATATCCCTGTATGCAGATGATATGCTGCTGTACCTAAGATATCCAGAAGAAAATTTGCAGTATGTCTTAGAGGTGATGGGGAGGTATGCCTGGTTGTCCGGTATAGCGGTAAACCCCCAGAAATCCACTTTATTTCCGCTGGGAGGCTATGTGGGGACCCCGGTGGGGAGGTTGCCAGTGTTGCAGATCCCGTGGGCGACAAGCTCCTTCCGATACTTGGGAATTGACGTGTATCACACGACTGAGGAAGAGCACAAGCACAACACTGAACTTGCTGTGGGGAAGATCGAGAAATGCATGAGGTTCTGGGAAAGATTGCCATTAGCGATGATGGGCCGGGGATCTATGCTTAAAATGGTGGTACTGCCCAGGCTTTTGCATTATTTTAACAACATCCCTTACATGATTCCTAAGAAGTTTTTTGTGAGGCTACATAGTGTTTGCAGGGAATTCCTGTGGCACGGCACGCGTAACAGAGTTGCACTGTGGAAGCTGCAGAACTTCTACGAGAAGGGCGGAGTTAAACTGCCGAACTTTGAGGCATATTATGTGGCAGCGCAGCTGCAATATGTGTCCAGGTGGCTCTCTGACGACGAGACCCCTGAACACAGGCTGTTTGGGAGGGATTGTTCCCCTTTTTATCTGCGAGAGGTGATCTGGGTGACGAATGCATGCGTGAGGGAGCGGCCTGGAATGCTAGCTTTGGGACGGAACATGTGGAGACGGGCCTGCCGGATGGGTAATCCTTTGCCGTGTGCGCCGCAGTTACCACTGGTCGCACTGGCGAAGGGAGACGGGCAGCTCAGAGCAATCATCCGGACATACTGGGAGTCAGTGGGGTTGGTCACCATGGGAGATATTTGGCAGGACGGGACCATCATGGAGTTTGAAGAACTGGAGGCAGGGTCGGGATTGCACAGGGGTCAATATGTGACATATCACAGGATAGTGCAGGAGATCCGGAGTAGGTGGCCTGAAACTACCCTGGCCGATGAACCGGACGCCACGGTTGAGATACTATACGACACATCGGAGGGCGGGCATGAAGTCTCTAGGTTGTATGAGATGTTGATGACAAAGGTTGGAAGTGATTTAGTGCACTTGAGACTGGAATGGGAAATGGAGATGGGGGCCCCGATGGCAGATGGGTTGTGGGAGCGTGCCTTGGGGTATCATAAAAAAGTATCGAGGAATGCCAGGTTTAAGCAAATACAGCTTTATATAACGCACAGGGCATACATGACCCCCTTGAGAATATCCAAATTTCGGGACGTTGGACGTCAGGCGTGCCCCAGGTGTGACGAGGAGAATGCAGACATGATACACATGTTCTGGGCGTGCCCAGTAATTGCGGGCTACTGGGGTGAAGTGGCGCAGAAACTGGCAGGGAAGGGTATCACGCTCAAAGTGGATTCAGCCTGGGCCTGCTTACTGGGGGGATATCCCAGAGCGCGTAAACTCAGACATGTCGAGAAATTGAAAGATCTGGCTTATGTGCTTGCTAAGCGTAGGATTGTAATGGGATGGAAGGAGTGTCATAAGCCACGAGTGGAGGTCTGGTGGAGGGATCTCCAAAAATGGGCGGAGGCCGAGACGGCGGTGTGGCGGGATACCAGTATTGCAGGGGAGGAGGAGGAAATGTGCTCCCTCGCGGCATGGAAATTGATGATAGCCGAACTGTTTGGAACGGGGTTGGCTCCAATTGAATCTGAGAGCGATGGCGCCCCTCCGTTCACAGCGGATACCGATGGTGGACACCATACAGGCTCATAGGGGGGAGGGATGGGGATTGCAGTGCTTTTGTTGTTAAATGTGTTTATTTATGTTCTGTTGTATTGTTGTTTGGTTTATATATAAAAATAAAAATATATTTAAAAAAAAAAAAAGTAGTTGGCCAGCTTTCATACCTGCCAGCTGTGCCTCTGCCCACCCTTGGCCCTGTACTTGGAGACGGTGCCCACTGTAGTGCCACCTGCGATGCCCCATGTCACTCACTACCCACTCACTTCCTGGCTCACCTGCAAGTCCTGGAAATAGTTATTTCCAATCGCTGTCATATGTTTAGTTCCCTTTTAATCAAAGCAAGAATTGTGCAGAGCTTGGTTTCCTTAAAAAGAAAAATAAGTTTCAGCTCCCCTGATGGTGGCTCAGAGTACTAATAGCGATATATACTGCTTGAATGGGTGTGCAGGGCTGGAATGCTGTGCTTAGATCTACCTGGCCTGGACTTAAAGGCTGTTAGCAACCCTGCCCTCCCCCGAATGTGGTATTGAATGCTATATTGAAAACAGTTGAGATCAATGACAGCCATGGGCCATCTTGTACACCTGAATTTGACAAATACTGTGCCTGCCGCAACACCATACTATCTACTTATTCTCAGGCTACGACTTTCTTTTAACATTGTGAACTTTTTGATTCATGAAACTTCTGAACTTCTCTTTACGCAGCAAAGGATGGGTCAAACATACAATATATGGACACTGCCCTGTGCAACTGCAACTGCCACTGCACCCGGCTGCACAGAGCCTTGCACTAAAAACTGTTTTCAGAGCCGTTTTGTCATATTTAATTATTTGTGTACATTCATCAGGGTTTAAAATTGAGGGAAGCAGGTAATTATTTGACTCCTGTTTGTGGTCAAGAAGGGCCTGGCTAGGTTTACGCCAGCTGCTACCAGGAGCTACTTTTGGCTCCCCAGGCCAACTGATACCAAACAAGCACACCTATGTGGATTGTGTGTTTGTGACAATATATAAATAAGCATTATACCACATCTATACACTATTTAAAGCAGAATGGGTCATAAATAGTCAAAGTAATATGTTTGCACCTTATGTAGAAGTTTGGATTTGTGGAACACTATCTTCTGGTTCCCCAGTGATCACTCCTGGTTAATGCTGAATACTCAGGAGCTGCTTTTAGCTCTTGCTTATCAAATCTAATTTTCAGTTGCGCTTCATGCAGTTAACCTTTACATTTTACAGACACTCATCTTGCTAATGTCTTACTTCAGTGGTACACACAAATACTGTATTGTTGCTCATTTTTTGTCTCGCATAAAAATTACTTCTGGTGACATTAAACATATCAACAAAAGATTGCTAATCAAAAAGGTTTGTTTGCTAATCAATACACATTTAATTAGCAAACTCTGCTAATTAATTTTTGAAAACTAATTTATGCCTTGTGACCAAATTGGCACACTTCAATCCCTTACCCAAAGCACCTACGGCACTTGCAATGGCCTACTTCTTTCTGCTCCACGTCTTTCGTTTACATGGCTTGCATAATGAGATCATTTAGGACAGAGGCCCTCATTATGTTCCTATTTTTGGCCTCATCTGTGCAGAGGTTTGGGTATAGAGCTTGGACCTCAGGGTTTCATCTGCAAACCGACAAACAGACCAAACGGATCAATCAGACCCTTGAACAATACTCACATTTTTTTGTCCCTGCCTCACAAGGCAATTGATCCAATCTTTTGCCCATAGCTGAGTTTGCTTATAACAATACAGTACATGCTTCCATTTCCAACAGTTCTTTTCTCTGCACATTTGTCTACCACCCTCAAGTTGTTCCCACTGCGGTCCCTATTGACACACTTTTTCATGCAATTGCAGAGATGGTTACCAATATCCGGGAAGGACATAAGATGGCTGCAGCTTATCTTGCTGAAGCACAAGCTTGTGCTAAATCCCACGCTGATCGCAAAAGAGCTCAAGTAACCCCCGCTAGCAGTAGACGACCAGGTTTGGCTGTCTTCCTGCTTCCTACCTAGGCACTTGATGCCCTCCATGCTATCTCACTACTACTTCTGACCCTTTTTGATCACAAAGTGAATTCATCCTGTAGCATTTTCCCTGTGCTTACATTGCTCATGGTCACGGATTCATCCTGTTTTTCATGTTTCCCAACTAACGCCTCATGTACTGGATCACTTCATTGGCAGATGTGCTCGACGAAAGACATGAGGGTCGTATATGAGCTAATAGCGATCTGCCCCAGCTCCAAAGTTTGAACACACAAAATGGGCAGAAACCCTTTATGTTTCAGTTATGTGCAAAAATGTGCATACAAACATTCCAAAGAGTGGTGATGCTACAGTTCTCTAGATTAGATGAATTTCCATGCTAGAGGTACAGAAGGTGAGGGAAAAGGAAAACAGAGAGCAGCAGCTAACTTGCCCTTCCTTACCCAACCTGGCCCTAGGGGATGATGTTGTGCCGCCTAACTAAAAGTGAATAGGTTAAGAAAAATCAAGGGATGACCAGTGATCTCTTCACAGCTGTCTCTATATTATTTCATCTTCTACTCTGTACCATCACTTCACCTCTTTGCAGCCTCACTCCCACACTTTCAATAAGAGTCAATCAGAGTCAAAATTATAATGTTTGTGGGACCCAGATTTCTATCTATGGCAACTCCTTATCTTTAATGGCTCATGAAAAAAATCACGTGCAGTATGCTTTCGGAGGAAATGCATAAAATCATGACTGACACTAAAGATGAGGATTCATGCGAATATATAATTTCGAAGTACAATCAAGGCATGAAAAAATGACTTGATCTCCAAGCTCCTCTAAAAAACAAGAAAGTCAGACCTAATCCCAGTCACCAAAAATGGTTCAACTCAGAAGCTATCGAGCTCAAGAAAGACAAAAGGAACCTTGAAAGGAAATGGCTAAAAGAACCCACTGAAATAAACAAAATAAACTGGAAGAATGCAGACCGCATTTATAAATCCGAACTTATAGATCTGAAGAAAAATTATTACAATGACATCATTAGCAGCGCGGCTAACTCCACAGGAAAACTTTTTCAAATTCTCAAATCCATAGACAAACCCATAACACTCACTCCACCTTTCCAGCCTACTGAATCAGATTGTGAGAAAGTCCAAACTGCATTTCACAATAAAATCACCAAAGCCAGAGAGACCATTATCAACTGCCAGACCACGAATATCCCAACTAAGATCAATCCAACAGAAAATAAAAATGAGTCAGAAAATCCTAAATTCCAATGTAGGCCCATCACACTAGACGAAATGAAAAAAATACTCTCTAACATGAGATGCACCTCGTGCTCAGAAAATATACTATCACCTAAACTTATTTTAGACAATCCCGATATTTTCGCTCCTTTCTTCAGAAGAATGGTGAATGCCTCTTTTAGGGATCAAACAGTACCTGCCATCATTAAAACGGTCACGGTCACTCCCTTACCCAAGAAACCTGATCTAAACCAACAAGACCCAGCTAATCTCAGACACATAACAAACTGCAACTTTCTGTTGAAAATCTTGGACAAAACAGCTACTGAACAACTTCAAAACTATGTGGATGAAAACAATCTATTACACCCACAATAGTCCGGATTTAGGTCCAGCCATAGTACCGAGTCTGCTTTGTTAGATCTTCAGACCAAAATGTTATCCATCCTGGACAAAGGTAAATCAGGTCTGCTAATTTTATTGGACCTCTCGGCAGCCTTTGATCTGCTAGATCACACAAACCTCTGAGAAGCCCTCGAAAACTCAGGGAATTGCTCACCAGGAGCAACTGAGTGGATAACCTCATTTCTACAAAATAGGCAATCTAGGATCGTCTGGGGAAATAAAGCATCAAACACCAAACCGGTGGACTGTGGAGTTCCACAAGGTGCCAGCTTCTCCTCTCTGCTTTTCAATCTTTACATGCGCTGCCTCTGCACCATGTTATCCCAATTGGGTATATTTTTTACGAACTTTGCCGACGATACCCAATTAGTTTTCGAACTTAGCGGGGATCACAAAATGGAAAGCGACAAACTCTCATCCTTATACAACACTATAGAGTGTTGGATGAAAGAAAATTGGATGTGTCTAAATGGCTCCACGACTGAGCTCATGATCTTCGGATCCTCACAGGCCAGAAAGAAACTGAGTCCACTTTATTCTTCATTCTGTATTAAAAACACTCAAATTCGCATATCAAAAAAATTAAAAACTCTAGGAGTATATCTTCAAGCCTCTCTAGGAGCTGAGGCACATACAGCCTATTTAAAGAAAAATTGCCAATACCACCAAATTCTCCTGAAAAGAATTAGACCTCTGCTTGATCAAAAAAAAACAGCACCACCATCGCCAGAGCAACAATTTTATCTAGGCTGGACTATGGAAACTCCCTACTACTAGGAGCAAGCAATAAATGTCTGAAAAAATGTCAGGTAATTCAAAACAACGCCGTCAGGACTATCACAAGCAGATCTAGGAGGGAACATATCACTAGAGACAGGAAAGCTCTTCATTGGTTGGCCAGGGAAGAGAGAATTATCTTCAAGTCACTCACCATGGTCCATCGCTGCCTTTATGGCAAAGCCCCGGATTATCTCAAGAAACAGTTCAAGTGGCATGAGACATCTAGGTGCCTCAGATCTTCCAACATAGGCCTACTGCAAACTACCACAACAAAAAAAGCAACACGGCCTAGGCAAGGCTTTCCCGACCATAAGCATCAAAAAATGGAACGAACTACCTACCTCACTGAAGCTCGAATCCAACTACATTCAATTCAGGAAGAAACTGAAAACACTACTATTCAAATAAATCCTGGAATCAGGTTAACTTGATCACTACGAATAAGGATCCATTTCACACTTTGTCCTGTTTGAAAATCTGTTGTCCTGTCTATTCGTAAGCGCGCTGATGCCTGCGGGCTTTAGCGCTATACAAATAAATAAATAAATAAAATATAGTCTGGGAACACAAGCTTCTTAAAACAATATTCCAATATTTCAACTTGATCTGCTTGCAGGGTCTAGTGTACTTAGCCCCCCAAGAATCAAGTTTACTGTGGGTCGTGGCTTTTATTTAGGGGCCATCACAACAAATGTCGACCAGTTTCAGTGGAGAGATATTTATTTTTCCCACTTTCATCAAGATGGTCTTAGTATAAAAGTGTGTTATAGTCACATCAGTAACTTGGTGAGGTCCAATTGCAGCATATCTACCACATATTTGTAGAAGCACAAACATTGTGCAGTACTCTTGTGACACTGTATTAATAAGATTCCAAAAGCAGAACGTCACAGCTTTTTGCACTTTAAACATGATCAGTATGTTTTAGTAAAAACAACACATTCTCCAGAAAATTGTATATTTGTCTGGCTCTTTCTGTTACTCTGGTGTTATTCACTCTAAGCAGCCAATAGCTTTCTATTTTTAGTTGTATTGATGTGAGCCTTCTTTTAGAAATGTTATACAGATAGGGCTCAATTTAGAATTCACTGCATACATTATATTCCATGATACGGCTTAGTAAAACTGACAGGGCTGGTGGGTAAAAGAGGAGGTGATATACCTCTGGTAAAAAGAAAAAAGGTTGGTGAGAGGCGTGCCGTTCGATGTAAGCCTTCATGCCCACCCACCCCATTTAGGCAGGAGACTCCGATTTTTCAATGTAATGTAAAGGGCATTTGTATAGCGCTTTCACCATTGGTATGGTCTCAACGTGCTGTAGGTTGAACGCCCTTGGGGACCGAAGTTCAGGTATGTGAAATTTGTCAGAGAGTTATGGAATGCACATGGCGGCCGGCTTCTCATCCTTACATTACTTCATTAATGTCTGTCACACAGGCACTATTCTGGTTCAGAGTCCACAACCCAACCTCCTTCTCTTTGACAGGATCCTGCCTTCTCTCATTAACTTCCTTCCTTCTCCTGCATCTCCCCCTTCTACTCTCTCCCTCATCTGACTGGTGTACCACGCCCCTGTACACCACCTCAGAAAACCGTCAAAGGCACAGACTTCATCCACCTGGCGACTCTAACACCTGCTCAGCCAACAAACACTCCACTGACATCTGCCTTGACATTCTCGCTCTTACCGAGACATGGTTCATTGCCAGCTCAGTCACTGCTTTTGACTCCCTCCTCCCTGATGGCTTCAAGATCATCTCCAAGCCTTGATCTCACCGAACTGGCAGAGGGGTTGCCTTAATCTTCCCAGAGTGGGTTTCTGCTTCCATTTTACCCACCCAGTTCTACTCTTCCTTTGACAGCCTGGTTTGCAAGTTGGTCATCTCTCCCACCTGCACTCTGATCATTGCTACCATTTACCGGCCTCCAGGTGCCACCACCCTGTTCCTCTCCGAATGGGCTGATTTCTGCTCTTCCTTACATTCATCCACCTCCAACCTCCTCCTCCTCCTGGGTGATTTCAATATCCAACTGGACTCCCCTGGCTCTGCATCCAACCTCTTCACTGACCTCTGAATCTCTCTTTCCCTCTCCATTCTCCCTTCTGGGACAACCCACTCAGCTGGACACCCTATGGATGCCCTTATACACTCTGACCTCTCTCTCCCCACCACACTAGTCACTCCTCTCTCCTGGTCCGACCATTCTGTCCTCTCTTCCCACCCGGGTCCCTTTGGCTCTCTGAACGCCCCCCCAACCCCCCAGCAAAGCCCTGCCAACCTCGTTCACTAACATCCACCCGATGAAACGAGTGTCAGCTGCTGCCTTTGCTTCCACTTTCATCCCCCTCAATCCCCTACCTCTGACTCTACCCTCAGCAACCTCCACCTTTCCATCACCAATAGCCTTTACATTTTTGCCCCAGTCATGAGGATTCGCCTGAAACCTGCCTCTAAGTGTTACACCTGGTACGACTCTGAACTTGCGGCCCTGAAACTAAAGTGCATTGCAGCAGAACGGAAGTGGTAAACCTCAGGCTCATCCTCTGACAAACTGGCCTGCCGCCTGCTCCAAAGGCAATACAGACTCTCCACCTGTGCCAAGAAAAGTGCCCACATACAGGCACGGGATTCCGGTGCATCCAACAACACGGCTGAACTTTTCAAGATCTGCAGGGAACTAGCCAGCCGTTCCACAGTCTTCTCCTCCCCTTCTCCTTCTCAGGCCCTCTGCAACGCACTGGCCACACACTTCGTCACCAAAAATCAGGACATCCTGATCACCCTTGCTACACACCCTTACAACCCATCCCACACCCCCTTACTTCCCTTGGCCCCCCACCCTCCTCCTTCCTCCTTCTCCTCCTCTGTCACTCCTGAAGAAGTTACCAGAGTTGTCTGATCCATAAAGGTTTCTTCTAAACAGGTTTCCCCTTGTTCATCCAGGACCTTCGAGGATACCATTGGCTCTCTATCCCTTGCACTCGCTGATTTCTGCAATTACTCTTTTGACAATGGATCTTTCCTCTCCTCCCTTAAGCACTTCCTTGTGCACCCACTCCTGAAAAAACCTTCAGCAGACCCTACCTGCCCTGCCAACTACCGCCCTATTTCCACCACCCCCTTCCTGGGGAAGCTGCCGGAGAAGCAGGCATTGCCCCAACTCAAATCACACACGGACTTGGTGGTCTCCACGACCATCAATCTGGATTCCGAGCATCCACAGGCACGGGAACTGCTCTTCTGAACACCGTGAAGAACTGCTTGCATCTTTAGACTCCAACACCCCAGCTGTCCTCATCGTTCTCGATTTCTCCTCTGCCTTTGACACAGTCAACCATTCCATCCTCATACAAAGGCTCCATGATACCCTTGGTATCTCGGAACGTGCACTGGACTGGCTGACATCCTTCCTTACTGACCGCTCTTCCCAAGTCATCCTGGGCACCTTCTCCTCTCCTACTTGCTTCTCCACCTGTGGTGTCCCCCAGGGTTCTATCCACTCCCCTTGGCTATTTAACATCTTCCTTGCTCTGTTTGCACACCTCTTCTCTCCCTTCTCCTCCAACTTCCAGTTTTACACTGATGACACAGAGCTCTTTTTCAAACATCATTTTGACCCTTTTGCACCCTCCATCATCCCTGACTGCCTATCTGCCATCCAGTCCTGGTGCACCTCCAACGATCTCTGCATCAACGCCTGTAAAACTGAGATTCTTCCCACCGGGACCCCTGCTCCCTCCTTCTTCCCTTCACTCTTGCCTTCTTCCTTGGGCTATCCCTTGGCTCCTTCCGTCTGAAGCCAAAAACCATGGAGTCATCTTCGACTCCTCTCTCTCCTACCTTCCTCATACTCAGGACATTGCCAAGAAGTCCCACTTTCAACTCTTCCTTCTCAAAGGAATTCTCCCTTTTCTCTTTCCCCCAGAGGCTCAATGTTACCTGAGCCCTGGTTCTCTCTAGGCTTGACTATTGTAATAGCCTCCTTCTGACCCTTCCACTCTGCGACCCCTCCAGCTAATCCAGAATAGGGCTGCAAGACTTATCCTTGGCCTTAAGCCCAGGGACTGCATCTCTCCCTGTCCCTAAAAAGTCTTCACTGGCTCCCGGCTGCGGCATGGATTAAATTGAAATCCCTCTGCATCATCAACACGGCTGTCTGGGCTCCGGGACCACACTATCTTCAACTTCATCTTACTAAATACTCTCCCTCTAGACCACTACGTTCCTCTGGCACCAACTCTTTGTGTGTAAAGCATTTTGCTAACCAGAGGGTAGGTGGTCGTTCGCTTTCCTCAGATGGCTCCCTACTATGGAACAGCCTGTCCCTCCCTCTGTGCCTTGAGCAGGACTTTCTTACATTCCTGAAGCTCCTTAAGACTTTCCTCTTTACCTCCTCCTTCCCTTCTTGTCTTCTCTGCTAATGCCACAGTTGCTTTGATTGGTGTCCAGGGCCCTCATGCATCCTCAGGGCCCCTGATCTCCCACACCCAATCAGCCCAGCTCCTGTCTACCCTCAGCACTTGCATTGGCACACTCTCCGCCCTGGAGGTTCGCACTTACACCTAACGTGGCTCCATGCCGTGTAGCACTCAACAATCCTAGCCCTTCATCAGTGGCTCACCCATGAACTCGGACTCCTCCGCCCTTACCCCCTCTGCCCTCTTCCTTGCTGCACTTGCACGTTCTGAATACTCACATGGCATGGTAGGTTCGCCCTTTTTCCTTTTTACCTCCCACTGTTCGTAAATATTGTATTTTGTAATGTGTTTCACTCCCTTGTTCCCTCCCTTTGCCCTGTGGGCGCTTTGAAACAGTATTGTGTTTGCTGTATAAGCGTCTAACACGCAAAGAATTAAATAAATAAATGTGTGCCTTTTAGCCAGTACGAGGGTAGGTAGGGGTCGCCAAGTCCATGCAAGTCACCCATGTTGAACTGGCAAGTGGGTGGGTGCACAGAGGTAGTCTGGAGAGTGTGATGTAATGTGTGCACCTAGGCCAAATTATATCGTGAGTGATAGCTGCATTCTAATGGCAGAGATGTTGTGCAAAGTGTGTGAAGCAGGAGAGACATTATCTGTGCAGCTAGACCGAATTTTGCGGGAGGGGGTGGATAGCTGCATTCTAATGGCAGAGTGTTGTGAGAAGTGTTTTAGAGTAGTGCATGGGTGCTGGGATATTCTGGAGAGTATGCGAGAGAGGCATTATGTGTGCAGCTAGTACAGCATATAGTATTTAAGCATTTTTACTTTTTAGGCTACTTACCAATTTTACTTTACTTGTAAACAGATTGTTTTATCACTTTCCAAAAGGATTAATATTGCGTATGTATATAAAATGCTAAGGTATGTTTCCGTACTATGCTGATGCAATTTATCAGTGTTAAATTGCCCTCTGCTGTCTGAATGGTAAAGTGCACCCACTTCAACAACTGCTATCATTTCAACTAACATAATTAGCACGGTTCTATACGGTCACCTTCACCTTCCAATATCACAAACACTCACATCGGTTCCAGTGTCTATTACCGGCTCAAAGTTTCAGCCTCTAAAGAGTGAAACACTGAAGGACGAATGCCTCCTCATGAGCTAAAACTGAAAGTAGGTGCTGTAATTATGCTACTACGCAATCTTATGCCATCACCGGGACTCTGCAATGGAACAATGTTGACAATTACGCGTCTGCAAACACACATCATAGAGGCCCGTGTGATCGATGGAACTTAGATACTGTCCTTATACAGCGCATACCTCTCATATCATCCGATATGTTTAGCCTTTTCATTTACCATTAATAAGTCACATGGATCTACGCCCCCTTCCTGGAAGCGATAAATGATAATTCCGATATTTAAGAAGGGGGACAGAAGTGACCCTATGAATTACCGACTGATAATGACTTTTAAGATATGCTAGTTATTGATTATTTATACTTGGATGCTCTTAAAATTGTTGTTAATCATTTCATATATCCCCCTCTACTGTTTTGGTATAATCCAATAAAATTGGAATCTATCTAAATTTCTGAGAAAAAAAAAAACATGTCAAGCTACTCTCCCTCTCCTGCCTTTCCAGCTTAAGTCTAGACTTCACAGACACAGCAGAGGACAGCTTGCGTCCTCATAGATTTAGGGCTCATTACGAGTGTGCCGGTCCGATAACAACGGTGCCGGTAAGCCTATCAGTGCTGTTGTTACCAGACCGGTACACTCCGAGTCTGCAAGCGGCTGCCGTACTGCCCGCCATGCTTGACCTGGCGGGCGGGACGGCACCTGCTAGCAGACTTACATGGAAGCACCGGCACTGTTGCACACTGTGCCAGTGCTTCCATGCTCCCCATTCCCATTGTGTCCTAAGGGACTCGAATGGGGATTTACCTTTTTTGGCGCTTGACTTCCCGGACCGCCGGTCTGTAATGGGCCGGTAAATCCAGCAAGTCAGGCGCCGGAAAATCTTACAAGTCCGGTGGCAGCCTGCCGGTTTTACTTGTAATGAGGCCCTTAGTCTTTTCTTTTTTTTCTTTTTTGTGTAAAATCTGTTTTTTATTTTGAGATTAATCACAGATATGCATAAAACTTACTTCATTTTACATTATTGGGGTAAGCCCCGTTTCCAGCCTTCATGGATTTTAGTAAACACATCTTAAACTTTCCCCAACAACATCTTGGCTAAACTGGCCACGACTCCTTCAACCCCTCCCCCTTTTGACATGCTCATAAGTTTTCTGGTTTCGGCAGGTGTCATATGTATGGTTCCAACTGTTTGCAGTCGATCACTCCTTGTACTCTCCATTCTTGATTGCCGTCTAAAGGCGGCGCATTCTAACATACATGTTTTCGAGAGGAGTGTGGCCCATTCTGCTGTGGTGGGTGGTGCATTAGTTTTCCAGTGAATAATCAGTATTTTGCGTGCCGTGAAAAGCATTAGTCCCATCAGTCTGCACGTCAGTGCATCTGAGTGGCCTTTGTTTTTGTCTACCCAGAATAGCATAGTGTCGGGGGTATACGCAATGTCCGCCCCATCTATGTCTGAGAGCTGTTGATGTACCCTATGGCAGAATGGGGTAAGAGCAGGGCACAACCATATCATATGACCCATGGTGCCAACATTGTTACAGCCTCTTGAGTATGTCACTGTGGGGGACAAGCCCATTCTATAGAGCATGGTCGGGTGCACTATATGCATTGTATTATTTTGAATTAGATTTCCCTGTTTTTGAGGTTCCGAGAGACTGACGGGATAGCCGTATAGTAGTCGTGTATATTTGCGGTGTCAATTGGTATGCCTAGGTAAGTGAGGTGTTGTTCCATTTCTAGTTCACAAGGTACAGGGAGGTCTGACAAGTTTCTTTCGATGTGTGATTGAGGATTGTTGTCTGTATTGTATGGTAACGGAGCTAATCGTCCTGTTGAAGACCCAATATATGGCGTGCCGCTTGAACTTGTAGTATATTTTCCCCCTTGCTAATATCTATAATCTTCACATTTGCCCATTCTGTATCTTGTCTGTGGTGTATTTTTTGTTCAAGCCCATATGACAGAACCGGCCGGATACTCTACCACGTTGGTGTTTTTTGTACCGGTACCCCTTTTGCAGTTCGTAGCCGATACCATTGTCTGATCGTTGTTCCTAGGATCAGGCGTAGCGTGAGATGCGGCGGACGTTTAGTCAGTGACATAGCCATAATTTCTATGGTGGATAGCGGGATCATCAGGGCCAATTCCATGGACCTCCAGCTAGTGTTATCGCTTGTGTCCAGCCAGCGTTTTATCCTGCAAACCTGAGATGTCTGGTAATAAGCTTTTAATGATGGTACTGTCAATCCGCTGTCTGTTTTTGCTGCCTGTAGTACACTGAGATGGATTCTTGACTTTTTACCCCTCCATATGAATTTGGCAATAGCCTTGTCTAGTTCCTTGAACATTTTAGGTGAGGGGCTAATAGGTAGCATCATAGCAATGTATACCAGTTTGGGTAGTGAATTCATCTTTAAAGCATTAATCCTGCCGGTCAGGGAGAGGGCTAGGGTATCCCACCTTTCCAGGTCCGATCTGATCTTCTCTAGGACCTGTGGCTAATACAGATCCCGGAGTTCACCATCTCTGGGTCTCTGCCTCCTTTATGGAAGACTAATATATTCACTGCCAGCATCGATAACGGCAAGTGTCCCTGGTCTGTTGCTTCTACAAATACTGGCTCTAGTTTGGGTACCATCGCCTCGCTCATAGCTTTATAAAGATCAATAGGGATCCCGTCTGGCCCCAACGCCTTCCCTGCGGAGAGCAAGGAGATCACTTGCGTTATTTCTGCAGCTGTAATGGGGGCATCTAATTCATTCACCTGATCCGGGGATATCTGGGTATAGTTATGGAATCAAGGAATGCTATAATGTTCTGATTAGAGGGTGTGTCGGATGCTGCACACAGCTCTTGATAGTATTCTGCAAATCGGCCATTAATACTATAGTATCCGACCAGTAGTTGCCTGCTGGCATCTCTAATGGATATAATCATTTGTGCCGCCTGTCTCTGTTTTAGTGCTAGTGCCATCATGTGTAGCAGTCGGTCACTTTCGAGATCGTATGCCTGTGACCAGCTTGTAAAGAATTGTTGTGCCTTTGTGGTGGAGAGTTGCTTAATTTCTGCTTACAGTTTCCTGAGTTGGGGTTGGAATTGTCCGTCCCGGATCTGTTTATTTCATTGTTCTGTTTTTCAAGGTACTTCCATCAATTGGGTTTCTGTCTTTTCGCCCATCGAGATATGCATTGCCCTCTAAAGTACACTTTGAAGGCGTCCCACCACTTATGGGGCGAATATCCTGAGGAGAGGTTTGATTCCCAGAAGAGGGTCTTCCTGTAGGTGTGTAACAAGATCTGGGTATCTTAGCATGCGTAGATTGAGGCGCCATGATGGGGTTCTGGGAACAGTGTCTGGGAGTGTTATGCACAGGGGTACAGGGGCATGGTCTGAAAGCATGGTTGGGAGGATCGTACAGTCCGTGGCTATGTGAAGTGTATTGACGGGGGTCAGCCAATAATCTATTCGCGAGTAGCTGTGATGTCGGTGGGAGTACAATGTATAGAACTGGTGACTGCTGTGTATATGCCGCCATATGTCTCTTAGTCGTAAGTCGTTCATCAGTGCTTGGAGGGCTATTCGTTTTCTAAGGTTGGAGGGGTTGCTGGAAGCTGTGCTCTGGCAATCTTTGATGGGGTTTAGAGCAACGTTTAAATCTCCACCCACAATGGTGACGTTCTTTATATATTGTGCACGTGTGGTGAAGGTACGAATGAAGAAGGATGGGTTGTCAGCGTGTGGGCCTATACATTTAGAAATGTCATGTGATGGGGTGCTAGTGTACCTGACCCTAGACCAAAACATATCTTGCCTCCCTAACGCTGTTGATATTTTGCAAGTGAAACGGCACCCGTTTATGGATCAAGATGGAGACTCTTCTTTTTCCCTGGCATGGTGAGTTGGCTGCTATTCCTACCCATCCACGTTTTAGTTTTTCTGATTTTTTGTTTAGGTCAGTTTTTTGTAGGAATATGATATCTCCTTGAAGGTCCCTCATATGGTTCAGCATACACCTACTCTATATTGGGTGTCCTAGTCCCTGGATGTTTAGGGTTATCAGTGTGAGTCAAGCCATTATGCGTTAATGTAGGCATTTCTGTCGCCAAGCTGTGCAGTATCCACCTGTGGTTACTGCTTTATTAGGTTTGTAGTGATTGAGCACGTCATTGATCGTAATCCCCGGTTGTATAATAAAACATGAACTTAAACATAGCCATAAACTAAAACAAAAACATAAACTGAAACATTGGGAGGGACAACCATTCAGCACCTTCCCAATACTTGACCAACAAGCCCATATATGGGGTTTACTGGTGTAGACCAGAGGGTCGTTGCCCTTCCCCACATATTGTGGTGGTTCCATGGAGGGGGTACACCTGCCGGAGCAATCGTTGGCCGCAGGTGACGAACATTGCAATGTTGTGGTATCCTTCATTTATCTTCAGAAGAAGTGTTTAATCTGTAAACTCTGTCTATTGTGTAGGGGTTTGTGGTGCTTAGCATATAGTGTCCACGGATTTGCTTGTTTTCTGCGGGATCCCTTCAGTGGAGTGATCCCTGGTTTACTTCATGGTGACACTCAGCTAGGCACATGGAGATTTTTGTCGAGATACGGGATATCCTTGGTAATATAGATAGTTTATTTCTCTGTTTCACTGAGCTAGGTCACCTCTACATTCACCCACTTTTTCCAGTCCGGGTCAAGGCCACGGGGCCCCCTGCCTGCTTTTTGCCATTTCCCCTTTGTTTGCTGTCAGCCTGAAAGGTGTGAGGAGGAGTGGTCCATTTGTTTAGCCTCTAGTGCCAAAGTCTGTTGTCACTAGGTTTCGTTGTTGTAAGAAGTGCCATGCTGTCTCCAGGTCTTCGAAGGAGTGCCATTGCCTATCTAATTGGTTGCACCATATTAATGGGAACTTGAGGTAGTGCCTGTGATCTGTTAAGGATTTCAATCAGGCACACACCCGGGTCTCGCCTAGCATGTAGTGCACAAATGAAATACTTATTTTTCTGTGTCTATAAATTCAATGTTCTGAATGATATACCACTCACATCACACCCGTCTCAAAATACCTCCCCCACCCCCCAGGTCACACTGGACCAGGAATCAGGCTAGTTTGTAAAGGTAAAAATGTATTTCTTTATTTAATATTCAAATCACACATAAGTTTTTATATATATATATTTGCCATCTCTTTGGTTTGTTCCCTCCTTGATGAATTTTGTGGCGTTTGCGGCAACAATCAAATCTTTAAACTGTCACTTCATGTTAAGTACATTATTTAATGTACTTATTTGAGATTACAGAGGTTGACATGAGGTAAATTTGGTCACTATAATATGGCCGACTGCTTTTTCTTCACATTAGAGTAATGTTCTGAATGAGACATTCTATACATTGCAACCATACAGTTTGAACTGCGTTTTAAGGAGTCATTTGTCTGTGTTTGCCCTACTATCGTGAACAAGTGGTCAGTTGATCGTGAAACGCGTCGTTGTAACCTTCAGGTTCTCCTTTGAAATGCACTTTTTACTAATAAAGAACATTTGGTGCTGCCTGTTTGCTGCCTGTTTCTTGCCGTGAAGCCCTTTATTTGCTAAGGACTGGATTCACTGGACTTGGCTGCTCTTGGGGGTGCATTCCGCAGGTTTTGCCCTCTTTAGGGCTTAATTTTCGTTTGAAAATATTTTCGCGCCGTGGGATCTACGACGCTGGATTTTGCACCCATCCATCTACGTGAAGCGCACGAGGAGTTTCCCTCTTGGATCCTGTAAAGGGCTCGCTGGAGCGCTCCGGCTTATCCATCTCGATTTCGAGTCGCGTGGGAACAGAATTGAAGTGCTCTACCGCGCCTTGCCTGGTATACGGAGTGGACTTTTCTCTGCGTCAGAGGACGCGAGAAATTTACATTTACCCAGGTAGGACTACGTTTTGTCACTGCTTCTGTTTTTCTACTTGGCTTGCGCACATGGGATAACCCGTTTAAGGATATATAGCACACATCGTGTGAGATTGTTTGTGCTTGAGAGCTAACACTGTTTAAAGTTCAAGGGCTTCAACGTGCATACAGACAGCACAGTGCACCTACATTATGGCATCACAAACCGAAAGGGAGAACCTTAGAAAACCCAAAGCGGCCTCACTTTTTTATGAAAAGCAACCTGTAAATAAGCCTACATCGCAGGTGCCTACACTGGACCCCCAGCCTAATACTGAAATTAGATTACTTAGGGAATTGGAGAAACATAGACGACGTGAGATCAGCAAGTGGTGGGAGGAACATTCCTTACAAAATTACATCGATGTTGGGCGTATTCCGAGAGGTCTGCGAATACTCACCACACCCTTCTACAAGATCCAGCTATGCTACAAGAATGGGGCGAATCCAGCACCACCTGCTCAGTTACATTTCTCAATATCTTGATCAAATATGCCCGTATGGATCGCCATAAAGTATTAGCCAAAATCCAGGATATAGAGGATGAGCTGGAACAACTTGAACAGAATGAAGAAGGAAAGAGCCGCCGTACCAGCATTGAGAATGGATATAAAACATCTGAGGAGGAAATTCAATTACGTAAACAAAGGAAATTTATCAGAGATAAACAGGACTACGAACAGGGAAGAGTATTGACTTTTGCTAAACGTTTTGACAATCTACGTAAAAACCTTCCGAAACCGATTGAAAGTGCTACTGAAGATTTTCCTACCGATATATCCTCCTCGGATGTTGACACTATTGAAAGTGAGGGTGAACAACATCCCTCTAGAAAGCTTAATTTTTTAGAGGAGATGAGACTGTTGGGTATGGAGGGCAGGTTAAACAGTGGAAAGAAAGCCAGAGGCCGAGGAAGAGTAAAACCCCCGGGCCAAAAAGGCCAAAAAATACAAGGAGGGGAAGGCGTTGCCTCCACACCAAAAGTGGACAAGCTGGGGCGATTAACACGCTCTGGAGCCAAGAAATAACACTTAAAGAAAGGAACACACTGGATATGTCCATTGTCAACTTGTCCACACATCCCCTCACTGCTGACGAAACCAACATATTACAAAAGGGCCTCAACTTCTGTCCCTCATCACGCTACAACTATGCTGAAACTAGGATTGACTTTGATAAGTATATGCGCAAAGTCAGATTAAAGAGATTTTTCGCCATGTATCCGCCGAAACCCAAACCTAAAACTAATCTCCAGGTGGGCACTGAAGTTTCTATTCAAGACACGTTTATCCTTAGAGATTTAGAACTTTTGTACTCTGACAGTAATTTGGTTACTGATGCTTGGGACCAAGAATCTGCCTCCGTGTATGTTGATACTGCCTGGCCTGGAAAGACTTTGCTCAAAGTTAAGTCACGCTTCAATCCAGTATTCAATCCTGGAGGTCATGTCGAGGCCTTCCAGGATTTGGTCATTGATGACTTAAAAAAGATTAGGAATCAACAAGTGACTTATAAATCTAATCTTACAGAATTACAACAAGGCACCATGGAGCGTTTGAGTATGATGACTGACCTTATTATTAAACCATCGGATAAAGGTATGAACATTGTCCTTATGAATCGCGTGGACTATATCAAAGAGGCACATAGACAATTGTTGAACAAGGCTGTTTCGCCATACTGCCTGGTGATCCATCAGAAATCATGAGTGATACACTAGGTCATTTTTTACAAACATGGAAGGAGAAGGATTTACTAGATGAGGATATTTGTTTATACTTTTTCTGCCAAAAATTCACAAGAGTCTTACTAGACCTCCTGGCAGACCTATTGTCACACTATGCGGGGCCTTGTTAGAACACACTTCAAGGTTCATAGACGAGACTCTGGTATCATTTGTTACTTCTTTGTCTTCTTACCTAAGGGATACCAAAGACTTTTTGAGTTGCATAGATGGCATTCCATGGGAATCTACCTTCCTACTTACAACATTAGACGTGGTTTCTCTCTACACGTCCATAAGACACAGCGATGGCCTGAAGGCTTGTGAATATTTTTTGCATACCCGTTCCTTGAATCATCTCCAACATTTACAGATGATTCTTGAGATGATTGAACTCTGTCTTACTAATAATTGTTCCTTCTTTGACAATCAGTTCTATATGCAACTTCAGGGGACTGCGATGGGCTCTACCTTTGCTCCCTCCTATGCAAATCTGTTGATGGGTTGGTGGGAGAAATGTGTAGTTTGGCATCCAAGCAACAGTCACTATACATCTAAAATTGCCCTTTGGCTTAGATATATAGATGACTTGTTTATAATCTGGGAGGGCACAAGTGCTGACTGGTTGGATTTTGTTAATATACTTAACATTAATGATTTGAATCTTCAGTTCACCGAGAGCCACAGCAAGACTGCTATCACTTACCTTGATATTCTTGTTACTGTGGCTCAGGGAGAACTAATTACCAGTTTATACAGAAAGCCCACCAGTTCTAATATTCCACTACATGCCTTGAGTAATCACCCCACTGCCCTTAAATGGAGTATCCCCTATGGCGAGTTCATTCACATACGCAGAAATTGTACAAAGATTGAAACCTTTGATTACGAATGCGCTCTCATAGCTAACAGTTTTAAACAACAGGGTTACCCTAAGAAAATTTTGGAGAGAGCTTTTTTGAAAGCGAGAAGTATGGATCGCTCACAGCTACTGTTGCAGGAAGGCACTGAACATATTACCACTGACTCGAATGAGACACGTCTTATTTTAACATTTGGAGCTAAAGCGCATAGCATACGCAAAGTCATGCAACGTCATTGGCATATTCTCAAATCTGATGAAGATTTAAATACCATCTTGGGCAACCGCATTAACATCACTTTTCGACGGTCTACCTCATTCAAAGATACTTTAGTTCCCAGTTTTATGAGGCCCATTGACTATGTAGTAACCAATGCCAGGCTAAATATTAAATCCTGCGGTTTTTACAAATGCTCCAAATATAAAGCATGTACTCATGCTGTTAATAAGACTCATTACACCCATCCCATCTTGGGCACTAACATCAAGATCGCATCTAGAATCACCTGTGATACAAATCATGTGGTATATGTTCTCAACTGTCCTTGCAACATGTGGTATGTGGGCAGTACCAAAGGCAAATTGAAACTAAGGATACTTCAGCATATTCGAGCCATCAGAAACACTGATTCTAACTATCCGATGGCTTTACATTTCCAGTCCCAACATGACAGTAAATTGGAGGGTTTTTCCTTCTTTGGGATTCTCACAGTGCCCAAGTTACCAAGAGGAGGCAATCGATAGTTATTGCTGAGGCAACTGGAGACTAAATCTATTTTGGACCTAGAGACCAAGAAACCTAGGGGTCATAATTTAGATGAAGAATTGTACACTTTTTTGGGGACCTAATAGCTCATATTTTACGTCTTTTTCTTATGTATTATTGCTGGATTTTTGGCTTCCCCGGTAAAAAAGTCTTCACTTGCCTTATGTCAACAAGATCATTCCATCTAGGATAGGACACATTTTTTATGGTTGTTTTTTCATGAATTATGTCGCTCTGTTTTGTATTATTATCAGGTTTTAACTTGTATTTTAGTAGGGAGTATATTTATCTTTTTAGATTGATAATTGTGATGTATACTATTTTTTACACAATACTCTTTGGACTCTTTTAACGCATTCAATCAGTGTTACATTTAGTCTCGTCTTTTAAGATCAATAATCGTATGTTTTGGGTATCATGAATATTTATGCATACAGCATTCTTTTTCCTCCTTTTTTATTTTAATGTGTGGATTTCTTAATCAATGATGGAACGGGCCTATATAGCATGTATGCATTATTTATGGGAAATCCTAAGGCTTATCAGGAAGGGTGTTTGCCTCCTAAATTGGGGCATTTTAGGGTTTATGCACTTTGCACTTTATTGTGGATCTATATTTTTATGATTCTCCAGAAGTCCATGGCTGCACGTTCTTTTGCCATCCTCCTTGTATTTTTAAGGGAGTTTGGTTGGTTTTCAAATTTTGAGACTATATGATAAGTGCACCCATGGACGTAGAGCACTGTGCGTTTTATCTTTGCTGTAGAGAATGTAATTTTGATCCCCATGCGTTTCCCTTTTCCCCTTTCTCCTGTACCCTGTCTATCCCTCCCCCTACTATTGCTGCTATGCATTTTGCACTTTGCATTTTGCACAATTGTTTATGCACTAAGCACTTTAACCCTGTCCTAATATAGCTATACGTGTTTGATTAGACCCGTTTTTTACCCTAACATATATACAATGTTCACTCGATGTACTGGTAAGATTGTGACTACCGATGATCAAGGCGCATGTATTTATGTCATTCAACTCGCGCACGTGCACAACTCGCATAGAGGGTCCATAATGGGGAGATGGCAATATACCTGTGAGTGTGCCTTATCACTCTTTTGGCACAGGTTTCATTTAATTTTAATTTTGGAAGGTTGGTATTTGACATTCTACTACATCTTCTTTTGCATACAACATATTAATGTTTACATATATTATATTAAGGTGCTATGCAGTCCGCCACTGCTTTTGTATTTTGCATTTGCAGGGCGAACCTTACTATATGCATGTGTGGTTCCTTCCCTCTTTCCAATGGTTATTATTATTATTTTTTGACAACTATTTTACCTCCCATTTTGACCATTTAGGTTTCCACAAGGTATTTGCCATCTCTTTGGTTTGTTCCCTCCTTGATGAATTTTGTGGCGTTTGCGGCAACAATGAAATCTTTAAACTGTCACTTCATGTTAAGTACATTATTTAATGTACTTATTTGAGATTACAGAGGTTGACATGAGGTAAATTTGGTCACTATAATATGGCCGACTGCTTTTTCTTCACATTAGAGTAACGTTCTGAATGAGACATTCTATACATTGCAACCATAGAGTTTGAATTGCGTTTTAAGGAGTCCTTTGTCTGTGTTTGCCCTACTATCGTGAACAAGCGGTCAGTTGATCGCGAAACGCGTCGTTGTAACCTTCAGGTTCTCCTTTGAAATGCACTTTTTACTAATAAAGAACATTTGGTGCTGCTTGATTCTTGCCTAGAAGCCCTTTCAATATTTCCTCTGCAAAGTTCTTAAGGCACCAAAAATGGCTTTAAGCCAAAATGAAAAAGGGTACAAAAATGCTTAAATTGATAAATATTCTTATGAAACACACTAAACAGGTCCTAGCACACATGACCTACAAGATAAGCAACAGCACATACTTTAGATCAGAATGGGAGGGAAGAAACACTTTCGATGGGAAAAAGACAAGTGTAAACTTTTGAAAATGTAAATTTGCGGCAAAATTTCCCAATGCGATTTTTGATAAAAACACTGTTCCGCGATGCGGTTCATGGTTCTGGATGTAGCTAAGGGTCTTGGGTATTAGTGAGAGTTGAAATTGGGTTTCTATCTATAAAATTGAAGAAGTTATAGAAGTTTTAGTAAGAGGCGTTTTTGAAAAATAGGCGCAGAGAAAAGCAGAAATTCAGTTTTAAAAATGACAGATTGGTTTTATTACACTATATTTATGACTATGGAAAAGAGAATACCACGCATGAATCAGTTACGCACGGCCGATTGTAACTCCTCACATATGATACTCTAGTTTCCGTTCTTATGGGAATTACTTTATTTAATCCAAATCACTAATGGGTTATGGTTTAATGAAACAGATGAGAGAAAAATCAGCGCAAGAATGGGTCTGACAATATTAGGGTTCTGAAGTTAAAGAGGGGATAGGTTGAAAATGCGATAGGACAATTCAAATATACTATGGGTCAATGTTATTCCTGTTGATACTTACAGTTCCTTGTAATTAATATTGTACCATCAGAGTTCTGGTCATCGGATTGGGTCAGGTCTACCGGCAGCAGGGCACTTCAGGAGAGATTGTCAGTGGCGGTTCTGGTCAATTTGGATGGCACCTCAACTGGAGTTGGAATGGATTGGCCTTTCTGTTCACTGGACATGGCAGATTAGCAGGATGCGAGTTTCAGCAGGCTTGCCTTAATGGTAGCAATCAGACTGGATCAGAATTAAATTCTCTTAAGTTTGGGATGGTTAAATTTGGGTCTAGATAAAAAGAGTTTAGCAATGCTAAGGTCTGGATTCTGCAAAGAAGTCTGGAATCAGCTGCAAGATGAAGAGTTCTGGAACAAAGCGCTGTGTGGAAATCTGGATGTGGTCAGGAAGCAGTGTGTGTATGTGTAGTGAAGTTCCTATATTTATCCTACCGAGTGACATCACAAAGTTTATGGTGTGGGCAGAATTTCAAAACACCCCCAGTCCCCATGGCTGTGAATGGCCACGGGCACTTGCCCTGTTCTGGTTGGCAATCAGAACAGACCTGTCATCTTTATGATGGGATTTAGGAACTCCCACATTGATTTTGACCAAAACTTAACTTTTGCACAAATGTACATTTCTAAAATGATGTCCCCTGATATAATCAGACACATACATTGCATACTTGATGGGTTACTTTCACATTCAATCCCCATCTCTTTGAGAGCTGTCTTTGTCATTCTATGGAATTTTATCAATTTTAATCATAATGGTTTGGACTAATAATTTCTAATTTAGTACATATCTGGACGATTATCACTGGAGCATGAATATACAATCTGATACTTGCAGCGTTAATAGTTTTGCTACAATTTGGGTTTTCCTGTAACTTTGGTTCCTTTGGTGGTACAGGGTTCATTAATGTCTTCAAAGCAATGGCCTATAATTAGGTTAACATCTACCAATTTTTAGATGTATCCTCCTTCAGGTTGCACAGTTAAAGAGTTTCAAACTTAATCACAATTAAGGATTTAAACACCAAAAGTTCAGACCAGTTTTTTTTTTCTTTGTAACTTCCCTTTCACAAGCAACAGCTGTCAAATCCCTTTGATCAGGGTGGGGTGTAGAGGGAGGTTTCCGGCCCCTCCCCAGAAGTGGACAGTGCTCAGCCTGTCCTTTGTGCTTGGCTTCCTGTAGCAGTTGAGTGTCAAGCTGAAGTGTGAATCTTTCCCAGGCTGGGCTGTCAGGTCAGAATTAAATAGTTGATTAGCTCCAGACTGGGTTTGGAGTTTAAGTTAAAACAAATAAAAAAAACACAGTTGTAGGTGGATTTTGACATTTAAATAATTATGCCTTTCAACAAAAACATACTTTTAAACAGGCGATTTTTGCACTTTCTGCAGGTACAAAGCACAATTAAACTGAGTCCTTTACATCAGATATTCCTCTGCAGCACCAGTTCTTTCCTGAAGTGCTGGGATTTGTTTTTCAGTTTGGAGATATGTATCCAGCCTTTTGTTTGTAGTTTCTCTTTACAGCTGAAAATGAGACGGATTGTTATATGTTGCCACTTTTATCTGCATTTTTCCTGTGTAACTGAAAAAAATTTGTTGCTGGACTGGTGTTTCATAAAGACATTTCTTAGCTGCTGTCAGCCAGTGAGGCTCGGTTTTCTCTGACTGCACTGGATGATCTGTGGTTTGATCACATTTTTCATTTCAATGGTTCACTTGGAAAATTACTGAATTTAGGACCAAAACAGCACTTTGAAGGTTGCAATTGATTGGGAAAACTGCATTTTACAGGCATTTTCGGATTTTAGCCCACTTCTGTGCCCTTGCTTCATGTGACGGGTAACAGCACCTACTGGCATTCAGTGAGTCCTGTTTTTACACCAACTTTGACTGTGTGGCATGGGTGTGCAGCCTTTGGTGAGTGTGGCCCATGCACAGTTTTGCAGATTTTTGCGCGCACAGGGGTTAGCGCATCCATTTTTGGCTGTTTCTTTCGCCATTTGTAAATTGAGGCAGTGGGGCTCATTTGTATGGGTTAAAATATCCCACAGATCAGTAGCATTGAGTGCCTCAAAGATTGGGTTAAAGCCCTTTCCCCGCCTGGATATCTCCATTGAGTAATCGTTCAAGATTCTGATGTCGGCTTCCCCGATGCGTATTGGGGTTGCGGCTCTATAGGCTTTCAGAATGGCCATCTTGTGTTGAAAGTTCAGGAGCTGCATTGTTATTATACGCAGGCGATCCCCCGGGGGCAGTTTGGGAATACGGGCTCGATGGACTCTCTCGATAACGTGATCCCTCGCTTTGTCAATGTGCAGTGTGTCCCGAAAGAAGTCATACATAAAGGATTCCAAGTCTGGTCCTTCTGAGTTTTCCGGAAGACCGACCAGGCAGAGATTGTTACGAAAGGATCTGTTTTCCTGATCTTCAATCCTTTCTCCTAGCCGTTGCACCTTTCTAATGACGCCATCCAGATTTGTTGCTGCCGCTACCTGCTTGTCTTCTACCACACTAATGCATTGTCGTCCGTCATTCTCTCTGCTTGTGCGGTTGGGCGAGACTGAACACCCTGGAGGTCCCGCTTAATAACTTGTATGGTTACGTTATCTCCTGAGTCCGTTGACCGATTATTCTCATTTCGGCCAATATGGTTTGGAGTTGTGTCTGAACATCCATCTCTGGTTTGTTTCTGTTCAATCGTTGTGGTGGAATGCCAGGTTGGACGGCGCCATGTGTGTTTTCTAGACCTTGAGTCTTGTCACTCTGCAGCATGCCCCCACTATTGTCGTTGACTTGTGATTTGCCTCCTGTATTAGCATAGGAGTGGTTGGAATTTGCGTGACCTATCAGGCTTCTATTGCATGTTGTGCGTCGCTCTCAGTGGCCTGGCAGACGCAGGCGTGAGGTTATCTGCTTGGGGGCCGTCGCCTTTTGTTGTCTTCTGAGGATGCTCTTTTCTAGAGAGGGATGCTTTCGGGGGTCTCAGTCTTTGATGTATGCAAGAAAATATCTACCCTAATGATGCACCAGAGAGGGTGTTCCCCGGTGTTGATTATGTTAAAGATGAAGAAATGTCTCTTCCTGGTCAGCCGGGTGTGCGTGGGTTAACCAACATCTGTAGTACGATTTTGGTAGCGTGCTGAGTACACCCTTATAGCACAGGCTGTATGATCCCCACGGTGTGGGTATGTCGTTACTCACTGTTTCCTTTGCATCTGGTCCAATCAGGGAACTCCTCTCTGCGTCATGTGTGCTCCTCTGTGATCAGCCTGGTATCTTGGGGGTGCGATGGCCCGTGAGACGGGGACGTGTTGGCAGCAATCGAACAGATATGTCATTTGATTGCTTTAATCTATCGTCCACCTCCCTATTGAGCTTGGTGCCGGATCCGGTGACTGTCTTTCCCGGCCTTAGTGGCGGTCGTATTTGCCCTCCGCCATGCTCCAGCGGTGTTGAAGTGTCTATTTTGTGTCCGACAGGATGTTCCTTCTGGGACGATTTGCATTGGTTGTAGCCAGGTTAGTTATCTGTGATGCACGTTCTCCGATCAGGCAGTGGCAACCCTCTTTCAGGTGGCTCCATACGTCTGCAAAGGGCGTGGGGGGTTTTATATGGTGCTGCCGCATATCTTCATTGTAAGATGGCCTGGGTTAATTCTTTGCGCCCTTCCTAGGCTCAACTGTGCATATCTCCGCCGATCTCAGCCGTTCCTTTTCCTTTAGGAACTTGTGGTGAGGGGAGGCTTCCAGCGAGTGACGTTAGTTGATCATGCAGGGTGAGTCGGTGTAGTAGTATACCTGCTGGCCGCCCGGTGCTGGTGTCACAACCCCAGGTCTAGCCGTGTCGGCGGCTGCCCCTGGTAATCAGTTGCGGCTTCCCGCTTTATGTGTGGTATCTGGTGCCGGTGCAGGTATCCCCAGACTTGGGCATTTCCCCCCCTAGCGGTGTCTACACAGAGGGGATCCTGACACTCACACGCTTATCTGCCGCAGGTCTTATGCGTCGGTAAGTGCGACCGTGTCGAGCCAGTAGTATCCAGATTAACAAGGGGGTCCTGGGAGTCCCTCTGCCAGACATTAGTCCTGGTTACGAGAGACTTACCCAGAGTCTTTAGCTCACTATCTTTCACAGAGAAGAAATATCCCAAACATATCAGTCTGTGTCCTGCCCTGGGGCAGTGCAGCACCGAAATGCTAGGCAATTCTTCTCTAACAAGAGTACCAACAGAAACCCCAGACACGTGTTTCGGTCTGGTTGGACCTCATCAGTAGGGTGGATCTGTGCCTCTCTAAGAATAGTGAGCAAGGGGTCCACGTCTGGATTCCCCTAGTAACTTAGGGTGAGACCCAAAGTTACTTAAATATGCAGATTAACAAGGGGGTCCTGGGAGTCCCTCTGCCAGACATTAGTCCTGGTTACGAGAGACTTACCCAGAGTCTTTAGCTCACTATCTTTCACAGAGAAGAAATATCCCAAACATATCAGTCTGTATCTGTGTCCTGCCCCAGGACCCCCCTTGTTAATTTGCATATTTAAGTAACTTTGGGCCTCACCCTAAATTACTAGGGGAATCCAGACGTGGACCCCTTGCTCACTATTCTTAGAGAGGCACAGATCCACCCTACTGATGAGGTCCAACCAGACCGAAACACGTGTCTGGGGTTTTTGTTGGTACTCTTGTTCAGAGGAGAATTGCCTAGCATTTTGGTGCTGGACTGCCCCAGGGCAGGACAAAGACTGATATGTTTAGGATATTTCTTCTCTGTGAAAGATAGTGAGCTAAAGACTCTGGGTAAGTCTCTCGTAACCAGGACTAATGTCTGGCAGAGGGACTCCCAGGACCCCCCTTGTTAATTTGCATATTTAAGTAACTTTGGGCCTCACCCTAAATTACTAGGGGAATCCAGACGTGGACCCCTTGCTCACTATTCTTAGAGAGGCACAGATCCACCCTACTGATGAGGTCCAACCAGACCGAAACATGTGTCTGGGGTTTCTGTTGGTACTCTTGTTCAGAGGAGAATTGCCTAGCATTTCGGTGCTGGACTGCCCCTGGGCAGGACAAAGACTGATATGTTTAGGATATTTCTTCTCTGTGAAAGATAGTGAGCTAAAGACTCTAGGTAAGTCTCTCGTAACCAGGACTAATGTCTGGCAGAGGGACTCCCAGGACCCCCCTTGTTAATGAGCCAGTAGTATCGCAAAATATATGACTTGATGGGTTTCATTTAACTCTGGTTCCTGGTCCTAGGTCGCGGATGTAAAGAACGGGCGGTCGTCACTGAGGGCCCATGTTGTGTATCAGCCCATATCTGCGGCACCAGTGCTCCGTGTACGTACCGAATCGGATTGAGTAGTCTTCTCAGTATTGTGTAGCCCTGTGGTCTGTCACTTGAGCAATCTATGCATTTTGAAGGGAGATTTATTTACAGAGATGTTCGTCTGCTCCCGAGCCTCATCAGCCCGCAGCCTTTTTTCTCGGGCTTTCGAGTGACCCCCTCCCCAAGATTTAGTCATTTCATTTCAAAATATTGCTATTTTTCAGTTTCTCCCACCTAAAATGAATATAACACATTGCATTCTTTTGGGAAAATTAAGTTCTTCGGATTTCTCTGACGAAATCCCCCAGGTGCTTCAGAATGTTGGCGTGTATGTGTAAGTACTCTGACGAGGAAGAGTAGGAGTAATAAAGGGGGAAGAGTGGGAGTATAAAGATTACCGGTAATTAATCGAGCATTAGCCCCCCTATTCCCATCTATCTGCTTCTTTAACACCAGACAGCAACTACTTTCGCAATCCCACCGTGATTCTGTGCCCAATCCAGTGTTCTTGTATAACTCTCTCTCGACTCCCAGCCATACCTACATCAGCTGAACGTCACATGACAGAAGACTGTTTGGGTAAGGTCTTTTACTCGAATAGGAACCAGCCATTACCAAGGAGAAAAGTGCCTTTGTGTTGCATCACGGATTTATTTTGCAGTAGGACTGGTCTCGCTCTCCAAGGATACCGGAAGTACATCTGCAGAGGACGTCGGAACGGAACATGGCAGCGCTGTCCGGTGAGGAGAGTGGCGCGTGCAACGAGGAGGAACTGAGTGGAGAGTAGTATGGGTTGTAGGAGACTGAGGGACAAGGGTGTTGTGTAGGGGGGAGGTGTCCTGGCACCCGCTTCATAGCTACTTGTGAGGGCGGGAGTCCTGTTCTGACATAGCAATGGGAAATGACCTCGAATCACTTTACCGTGCATGTGCCCTCTAGTTCATCTGTCGTTTCATTGCGGTAAAAGCAATTGAAGAGAATCTGAGTGATTGGTGCTCTTCCCCAGTAGGTGATCCCAAGTGTACGATAGCAGTTTCGGACCTTTTGGTGTTCTGTTCCGATGAGAAATTTTAATATAGCGAAAACATTGGTTTTTTTCAACATTTTATATTGACCTCTTTGTCATTCGATTGATTTAATAGAATTGGACATCAGTCATAAAATTATTTCAGTGATTTGAACATTATTTGAGCTATTTTTATTTGACATGGTTTTTATTTTCATATTATCTTAATCACTGTTTTATTGATGATTGTGTTTAATACACCTTTGAAAATGGGTTTTACCTCTTTCCGTCCATGTCTTGAAATTCGACTCGTTAGGCTACTCCTTTAGTTATATAGGCTACACATCTTTAAAATATTAGCTGCTTGTAAACTTAGGCTTTGCCCTCATATTGTTTTGTGACTCGATGGGCCCCCCTCAATTTCTTTTTCTTTTTAAAGTTTTTATTAATTTTAAATAAGAACACAATGATGTACAACAAATCGGTGAACTGAGAAAAGTACATCAAATATTCAAGGAGCATGTCAAATCCGAGTAAAACTGAGTCAATAAGCATTATTTAAATCTAAGCCAATAACCATATTGGAATTTTGTAAAGGGGAGACGAATACAGGGGAAATTCAAAGACATAGGACATGACGGGACACACGACGGAATAATAGCAAATAACGATTAAATATCAATATGCAATTAAATACTAATTTTGAGAATTAAGATATTGTTAAAATAAATTACATTTTTTTTGTAAAATTTGTGCATAACATAAAAAGACATAGCATTTTCTGATCCGGCGGATGGAGCAAATGGGCTTCCACCAAACATTATAAAATAAATTGGCTTAATTTTTCCAGTTAAAAGAAACGGGCTCCCCTCAATTTCTTATCACACCTTTTTATTATTCCATTTTAGTTTTGTTTCCTATGCTGGTGTCCTGCCATGCTCCGTACTGGTGCAGCGATCACACCAAAAGCTGTCCAGTTATGTCCACAAAATCTGTCCTTGTACTAGGTGCTTCACTGCCACATCTCCCCTATTGGGCTCCTGCACCAGTAGGATGTTTTGCAGATGTACTAAAGCCTTTAATTCTCTACGCAGTTACATACATATGTCTGTGCTGCCCTTCACTGTTATTTGTTTTTAAAACTAACCATTTGATTGTCTTGGGAGGATAGCTCGGGGGCAATGTTTGATTGTCTTGGGAGGATCGCTCCGGGGCAATGTGCTCGTCTTGGAAGCAAGTAACATCCCCGGGTCCGCGCTTAAGAACCTCTGGGTATTAAGTGCGTTATAAACAATCATCATCACCTGAGCTCCAACAATCGGATTATCACATTACTCGAATCTAATCAGGTTTCTGTCTCATGAGAACTCTGGGAAGGTTGGCTTGTAGCATGACAACAGTACCACAAATGTATTGGTGGAGCCCAGAACAAATAATTGTTAAAACAACGATGCCAGTAAAGACCTTTATTTTCTATTTATTGACAATTGTGTGCTCAATATTGTTTAATGCAGTTAGTACAATTATTCTGAGTGTTTGAGTGCAAATATTAGATTCTTGTTTCTTGATAGTAGCAGGTGACGACAGTCAGTTGAATTATTTACAGCTGTAGAATTGAATATTTCTAACCACACTTTAGCCAACAGACCTTTGGTGTACCAGATAACAAGTATACAACATAAAATACAGGTAACTTAAATTATGCATATAAAAATTATGTTCAATTAAAAACAAAACCATTCTTTGGAAATTAATTATTTGATATAACCAATAAAGGGATTGCAGCCAGAGGGAGCTTCGTCTGACATCCGAGGAGGGGAATTCAGGATAAGCTAGAGTGTTGTGGGTTGAGTCCCAGAAAAGACCTGTGGTTTAAGGTTTCTGAAAGTTTACTTTGCCAACAGCCTCCAATCCTGTGATATTGGTTTCAGGATCCCATTTAGGGACGTGCACCCTCTGTAAACTAATCAAATTCCCTTATGAAATAATTCCCAGGCCAACCATTTCTCTGAGCTATGCTAGAGTTTTGTTTCGGAGTGCCTCCTAAGGTCCTTTCCATATTATATGAACGCTGGAGAGGATGAAGATATGCTTATCACGGAAACTGTTATTTTGTTCTTTACTGGTGGCGTTTCACTTTAGTACCACCTAATCTTCATTTGTGCTGGTATTGCCTCTATACTGGATCTAGGATTAAAAATATAAGACTCAATATTTACTTGCCATGAATTTAGGATTCGCTTTTCATTTTTACGTGCTTCCTCTAACTCTGGTTTGGCACAGAGTTTTAGCATAGAGATTGTATCAGAACATGATTGTGCTTCTGTCGGTTAAGTTGGCTGAGGTTGAGATTGTACAATAAAATATTTGCTAGAATTGCGTGGGACAGACTCTTCTTTTATAGTATTTACTGTTTTCACTGCTCTCTTCTTGCTTCCTATGTTGGATCAAAACAATCTTGAGTTGCCCAAATTCTTGCACATTTTCTTATACTCATTCTCCTAAAGAGATGCCAAGCCTGTGCAACTTCTGAAGCTCCACCTCAAGTCTGTTTCCCTCTGTTGAGCCTCCTTCTTTTTTGCTTTCAGCTCCAGGTACGAAAGGGAGTTAAAGGTGCTGACAATGACGCTATAATGTCAAGAAGCTGCCCTCCTTCATCTCAAGATCCAACTTGACTGCATACGTGACTCTGATGATCTCGTCCTCTTACTCTTCTTGACCTTTCTGCTGCTTTCGATCTTGTCAACCATGACATCCTATGCGATCACCTCATCACTAAATTCCACTTCTCCAGTGTAACCGCCAGTTGGGTCAAGTCTTTCCACAGTGGTCGCTCATCCAGGATCTCCATAGGTTCTGAAGCAGCTGATCATATTCCCGTTCCCTACGGTGTCACTCGGGGATCCTGCATTTCTCCTGCAACATGTATACTGAACTCCTATTCAATCCTCTTGTCACCCTGAACATAACCTACACCAACTTTGCTGATGGCACACAAATCCTATTGAAACTCACAGGGGACTATTCCTTAGACTCTACCAAGGGCTAAGGATTATCTCTTCTGTCTTGATGACAAACGGAACTACTCCTTGTGGGTCCCTCATCGGCTTAAGTCACTTGCCCCCCTCCCCCCCTTCTCCATTGCAAGGCTACAATGATCAGTAGAGTTTGCTAATTAAAATGATCTTGATTAGCAAACAAACCTATTTGATTAGTTATGTACTAATATTTGTAACCAGATGTTTATTGTACCCAAGACTAGAAATGAGCAACAATACAGAATTCTTGCATACGGCTGACATAAGACATTAGTGAGATGAGTGTCTGTAAAATGTAAAGACATGAATGGACATGGTTTGCAAGTATTTGAAAAAGAAAACGTTTCCCAAGTCCTTTGGCACTTTTAAGAGCGGAGGAGATGATTACTGCACTCTCTCTCCATTAGCCTCTTTTGAACTTGCAGTGATCACAGGAAAAAGGGTGGCGAAAGCCCACAGAGCAAAAGAGGAATTTAGGGAGAGCTCTGCTTTCATTGAACAGGGTAATTTAAATAGCTGGCTGTGCTGCACAAGTATCAATTTAAATAGCAAACCTGCAGAATTGCATAGCAAATTGCTATGTGACACTGCTTATTTTATGTCTTGCATTGATGGCAACCCTATCCTTGTCTCCAGTCATGTGAAAACCATGGATGCATAATTTACCAGACACAAGCACATTAATACCCTTGCCTCATCTGCAACATAAGCAGAACATTCTTGTCTCCATACAATTGCCTTACCCTGGCAATCATTGGGAGTAGATTGGACTATTGCAATGCTCTTCTCTTTGGCACCTCCACCAAGAATATCTCCAAACTACAACTGATTCAAAACAATGCTCTCTGTGCTGCGTTGGGTATAAAGCTCACTGATAACATCTCAAGCCAGGTGTGATGCCCATTTGCTACCGATAAAAGCCTAGTTTGAATTCAAAATCTTAATGATTACTCATTGTGGCATTCATAAAGCAGCACCCTCCTTCCTAAACTGACGTAGGTCAGAAAGACAACCTTGCGTTGCCTACGCTCTTGCTCTTATCACCCTCAGATACAATAGAAAGCGAGCAGTGGGGGATCTAGCTTTCTGGTTACTGACCCCACTGTAATGTGGAATGACTTGCCTCCTTACATCAAAGAAGAACCTTCTTACCTAACTTTCAGAAAGTCCCTCGCCTAAAAAACCTGGTTGTTTAACAAATACGATTGAGTACCTCTCAAACTGACCGACTTCCTCATTCCGTTTGCATCCGCTTTGATGCAGCCTGACTATATTACATTCATCTGTACCAGATATGTTCTAGCATTGTTCTTTACTTGATTGTATACTGCCACAGTGGTACCTCTGGGTCTGGGCGCTGCCAACAAATGCAATAAATAAGGTAAGTACTAATGTTTAATTCTTCTTGTCGCGTCACTCCAAATATATTGGGTTTTCTGCATCGGAAATATTACCATAATTCCTTGGTTTTGTTTCTTTTCTCATTTATTGACTTTCTGCGATACCAGAGACTTGACCCAAATCCTGAAGGCTTTCCATGCCCAAAGCCAACACTAGATTTGCCCTTTTTTGAGGAGGGACTAGTGTAGGCCACGTTTCGATACTCTATGGACCTCTTATATATTCTTGCAGCCTTCGCCTCCTTGCAAAACCTCAAGAAGACGATTCTGAGTTTTTGGTCATGCTGATACATCTTCAAAGTGTTTTTGATGAGTCTTGTAATCCCGGCCGACCCTAGAAAAAGAAATCCATAATCTTTCTAAGAGTTGAACCCGTAAGGGCATGGGGGGATTGGAGGAACAGCAGCGAATGCCTCCACATAGCCTTTACCAGGTTGACACTACAATGTGTTACCGTTTACGCCATCTGTACTGGAGGTACTTTTGGTCATTGTACTTGTTCTGATTGCACTACTTTAATTTCTTCAATCACTCCGTTTCTTGTAATCTGTATTCTTAATGTTTTCTTGATGGTAGCTGTCCGGTGATGGGGGAAGACTGCCATGAACTGAATACAGAGTTAACATGGGACAAAATGTTTTAGGATAAAGAATCGAAAAAGCAAAATCATGACAAGAATACCTAAACGAGTGACTTTAAAAAAAATCCTAAATAGCACCTAAAGCTTGTTTAACATCACTCCTAACTTTATATGCTTCATAAGTTAGTGAAGCTCAAAACATCCTCTCATTAAGACACCTTCTCTGGTTCACATATATGAATTCTTCAAACGGGCCCTTTTCAGGAACCCCTTGCCCCCAATCTCCCACCCCCAATTAGAAAAAAAGAAAGGAAAAAGCTTGTGGTTTTTGCCAGTTTCTGAATTACCATAGCTTACTTGCATGCCTGAAACAAGCCTGCACCTGTGAGATGTGGTGACGGAGCATTGGTCACAGAAACTGCTTCACTGGTGAAAGGCTTCAGAGTAGCTCCCCCTGCCTTCTCTGGTTACAGGCGGTGAGGTTACCAAAGGGCCAAAATGTGGGCAGGCAAAGTTATAGGTTGGAATGGGCCGGAGACGAGCCACAACACCTGAAACTCGCTACCGGCCCTGCAAAACGACATTAGCATTGGGGGGGGGGATGTGTGCAGAGAGACAGGAAACAGTCTAGAAAACTGGCACACCTGCATGCTAATTCAATGAAATCTTACAAGGTTTTAGACAATGAGAATCCTACATTGATGTGATGTATTTAGTTACATTTCATCATCCCGCTTGCTAATGGCAAATCCTTTAATCTTGCACACAACACTAGCAGAATCCCATCCGTCTGAAGCTGGCACATCTCTGCTTATCGTAACCATGGCATATTCCCTTTCTTTCAGGTAGTTTGCTGCAATATAGGCAGGGATTATCTGCCCAGACACCAGCACATTCATGCACCAGCCTCTGTGATATTACTGCCACGCTTAGAACAAGGCTGAGCCTCGTCTGGGCAGTGTCTCTTGGAGGCTGCACAGCCTTAGGTTCTGTGTAATTTTTGTGCCAGCCAATCATATGCTTGAGTCTCTTTGCTTTATGCAATATTGATCATCACTACGTTGATTTCCTGTTCAATATGTGCAGGGATTTTATTATAAGAAGAGCAGAAAAAACGCAGTAACCAAAGGCCCCTTCTGCGTTTCTAAGCAGAACTCAAATATTTTGATCATTCCAAGCACAACACATTTTGGTATGTTTATGATCGAAGCCCTACTCGTGTTTTAATAGTGTCGGTTACATTGTAAAAAGAACCGCCCAACCCAACCCAACCCAGGTTCTTAACTGGAGCCTTTATAATTCTGGTCCTGCCTGAACAGAGTATTCTTTTTTTTAAAATTCTTTTTATTACATTTTTCAACAGATATAACATTCCCCATAGCTCCCCCCCCCCCTTCCCACCCCCTCCCTGCGGTGCTGCCTCAGGTTTTCCGTTGTTTCCCGTAATTTCCTTGTGTCTCTTCGGGGTCATTGCAGATCTAACAGTCTTAAGCGTTGCGGACGCCATCCGATCCTGAAGTCGTCTCTGAGGAAAGTTAACACTTTCCCCCACTCGCCTGCAAAGTTCTGCATTACATTGTTCATTGCATATGTGGCCCATTCCATTGCCACGATTTCCCACACTTTACGCAGCCAGTCCTGGAATGTCGGAATGTCAGAGCTTTTCAACCTCTGGGCTATCATTGTCATTCCGGCTATAGTAAGTATCGCCCGCGCTCTTTCTCTGCCTCTCGTTTCTCCTGCCGCTTCCTCGGGCCGGAGGCCCAGGAGGGTCCATTCCGGGGGCGTGTTCCCCCCCCTGATCCGAACACCTGTTCTTGTGCTTGACGGATTTCCTTCCAGAATGGGTCTATCTTTGGGCACCTCCACCAGATATGTTCCGCTGTGCCCTCCTGCCCGCAGCCTCTCCAGCAGATTTCCGTTGTCTCCAGGTACATCCTGCGCAGGCGGGCTGGAGTATAATGCCACCCAGAGTATTTTGTACCAGGCTTCCTGGGTTTGCGAGGCTCTCGCTAGTTTGGGGATTTTCCTCCAGAGCTTCTCCCATTCCCTCTTCTCTATGTCTCTGCCCAGTATGTGTTCCCATCTTCCCATATATGCCCATTGTGCCCTCGGAACAGCTTCGTCTAGAATCTTGTACAGCTGCGAGATTAGCCCTTTCGAGCCGTCATTGGTCATTAAGAATTTCTCGAAGTGGGTCGGAGATCTAGTGGCCGCCTCCTTGTTTGTGGGGTGGAGAAGCCAGTGGCGCAGCTGGGAGTATCTCAGTCTCTCGCCCTCCCCCAGGGCGAAGTCCCTTTTACAGTCCATAAAGGTTCTGATTTCCCCCCCTATGAACATGTCTCTCATTCTCCGGCAACCCCCTTCCCGCCAATTCCTGATTGCCCCCCTCTCCAGCCCAGGAGTGAACTCTTTGTTATTAAATATAGGTGTGAAGGGGGACGGGTAGGTTGTGATCTCTTTGTGTTTAACCAGCCTGTCCCAGTTATCCGCCACTAATTTAGTGATGGAGCTCTCGTACATGTGTTTTGGTCGGTGCTGCTTAGGTAGCCACAGGACCTCCCCTAGATCATGCTGTGTGACGGCCCTGTCCGTTTTGACCCAGTGTTTTTCTTCCCCCTCATGGAGCCATTCCCTAATGACCCTTAGCTGGGTTGCCTCATAATATTGACGGAAATTAGGGAGGGCTAGTCCCCCTTCTTTCCTCGGGGCCATGAGTTGCTGCCTGCTTATCCTTGCTCTTTTCCCCTCCCAGATAAATTTGTTCGTTGCTGTTTGGAGCTCCCTGAAGAAGCTTGCTGAAACATTTTGGGGGATGGCTTGAAATAGGTAGAGCATTCTTGGCAGTGTGACCGTTTTTATCGCTG
Source organism: Ambystoma mexicanum (assembly GCF_040938575.1). Taxonomy (NCBI): domain Eukaryota; kingdom Metazoa; phylum Chordata; class Amphibia; order Caudata; family Ambystomatidae; genus Ambystoma; species Ambystoma mexicanum. The sequence continues at coordinate 284,454,245 of NC_090921.1, read as the reverse complement.
TGAGCCTCCCGAGCCAGGAGATCCTGAGACTCCACCACCTGTGGAGGTCTTTTTTTAATACTTCTCATTAGGGGGGGGGGGTAATTTGCTGCATACCATCCTGTGAGAGTCGGGGTAATCCTTACTCCTAAGTATGTTATCCCCCCAGGCCGCCATGCGAATGGTGTTATTCTTTTTAGCTCTTCCCTCTCCTCTTTCCCCAGCGTCAGGTCCATCAGCTCGGATTTGTTCATGTTTATACGTAATCCGGACGCTACCCCAAATTCCTCGAGTAATAGTCTACTCTGCTTGCATGATTCTATGGGTTTAGTCAGGGCGAGTAGCATGTCGTCGGTGAAGGCCACCACTTTATGCTGTCTGCCCCCAAATGGGATTCCCTGTATTCCCTCTGACTCCCGAATGGCCTGTAGGAGGGGTTTAAATAGATTGCGTAGAGGAGGGGCGAGAGGGGGCATCCCTGCTTCGTGCCTCTTTGGAGTTGGAACGGTCTCGATGTCGTGCCGTTCACTACCACTCTCGCTCGGGGCCCCTCGTAGTTTGCCTTGACCATCTGCAAGTAGGCGTCTCCAAGACCCATTTTTTCCATAACCTTAAACAAGAATGACCGCTCTACCCGGTCGAACGCTTTTTCAGTGTCCAGAGATAGTAGGGCCGCCGGGGTGAGTTTTTTCTGCCTTTTCCACTAGGTGTGCCACCCTCCTTATATTGTCCGCTCTGTGCCTTCCCTTTATAAATCCCGCCTGATCCTGATGAATCAGGTCCGGGAGGAGCCCCTCCAGCCTATTGGCTAGGATTTTTGTGTAGATCTTAGCGTCTACATTGATGAGCGCTATTGGCCTGTAGGAAGATCTTTCCAGGGGGTCCTTACCCGTTTTCAGGATCAGGGAGATCTTAGCTTCCTTCATGGATGGCGCTATTTGCCCTCTATCTCCAAAAGTGTTAAAAGATAGGTCAATTGTGGTACCAACAGCCCAGCAAAGGACTTGTAAAATGCTGCTGAGAACCCGTCTGGACCAGGGGCTTTGCCTGCGGGCAGGTTCCTGATAACCCCCCTCACTTCATCCTCCGTTATTTCTTGGGGTAGACCCGTCTGGGCGTTTACGTCTATTCTGTGCAGGCCTCCCTTTTCCAGGAATGCATCCTGGGCTTGGGTGTGGGGGTTTTGTGAAGTGTACATGTCTCATAGAATTTGGCCATGGTATCTTGAATATCTTCTGTTTGAGTAACCCTATCGCCTGTTTCTGTCTTTAGGGCCAAGATTGTATTTCTTGACGACGCTCCCCGGAGGAGGCGTGCCAAAAGAGCTTCTGCTTTGTTCCCTTTAGCATAGAACTTTTGTCTCACGTAAAGTAGGGCCCCTTCTGCTTTTTTGGTTCGTAAGATCCCCAACTGCCCCACTGCCCTCCTGTATTCCCTCTGGTTGGGTCTACTGGGGGTCTCGGCTACTTTGTTCCTTGCTTCCTCGACCCCTGCCTCCAGCCGGGTCTCCAGGGCCAGCAGCTGCTTGTGTCTTTTTGTGCTTTGAGTGCTATGATCTCCCCCCTCATAGTAGCCTTAAACGCATCCCATCTTATGTCTTCTGCCGTGTCTCCCCTTTTATTATTGTTGAAGAATTCCCTCATCTTTCCCTCTATCTCCTCCCTTATTATGGGGTCCCTCAGCACGTGTTCCGGGTATTTCCATCCCCACACCCCCCTACTCCTTCCCAGTTCTAGCCGCGTTGATAGTATTTTGTGATCTGCTATTCCCATGGGTCCCACCTCTATCTCCTTGACCCTTCCCACCAAGTTCGCTGATACCCAGATATAGTCTATTCTGGACTGTGTCCCATGAACTTCAGAGAGGAAGGTGTAGCCCTCCGCGTTCCCCTTCAGTTCCCTCCAGACGTCTCTCAGCCCCATGAGCGCCATTTTATCTCTTAGCCCTGTCGAGGCCACGGCTCCCCCGCCCGTGCTCCTGGCCCCCCCTGATCTATCTTTGGCCTTATCCCAAGCTATGTTCAAGTCCCCCATTATGATTGTCTGACCCCTTGCGCACTCCTCTAGTTTTCCGAGGATGCTCCTCAGGAAGGAGTCCTGCCCCGAGTTGGGTGCGTAAATGACCCCAATGGTACAAGTCACTTCCGCTATCTTGCCTCTCACTATTATGTATCTGCCCTCCTTGTCCCTGAGGGTCTCCTCTTCCCTGAAGTTTACCGAGTTCCTGATAGCTAGCGCCACCCCTCCCGTTTTTGTGGGTCCTGATGTCTGGTACACCTGGTCGAACCCCCTTAGCTTGAGTCGGCCCTGGTCTTTACGGAGAAGGTGTTTCTCTTGTAGCCCCAGGAAGTCTGGTTTTCCCCTTTTCGTGAATTGCTCAAGCTTTTTCCTTTTCAGCGGGTAGTTGAGCCCCCTGACATTATCGGTTACCCATTTGAATGGTGATTTGTCTCCTGTTTCTGCTGAGTGTGTTCCCCCACTTTTTGCCTCTCCCTACTTTCACTTCGCTCCGAGATCCCGGATGTTTTGCAATGTACACTGTGTCCCTTTGGCAGCACCTGGAGGGTCCCAGTCCCCCTCTGACCCCCTTCCCCCCCCAGCCTCCCCCCTCCCCTGAAGACCTTGCCACTAGGTCTTCCCGTCCCCCTCCTCCTCTCTCCAGGCTTCCTCGCCCTCGCTGATCCCATGATGTTTGCTCGTCTCCCCTCCTCCCCTCCTTGAATAAACCTTTCTGTCCACCACCCATTATGATTGTCCCGATTTCATGTCAGCCCTCTTCCTCCCGTGCCGTCCCCTCCGCTGCTGGTTCTATTTCCTTTCCCTTCCCGGCAGGCCCCCTCGGGGCGGGTCTCCTTGTGAAGAGAAAAGAACGACCGGTGGGGGGTGTCTGTACTTCTGCTCTCTATATGGTAGAGGAGAGGCACAGAGGACCCCGGCCAAGATTCTCTAATACGGTAGCAATGGACCAGCAATCAAGGCCTAGCTTCTCAGGAGGTGATTCAGGCTGGTTCTTAAGTGTACCCCAAGCCCCCACAAAGGAATGTCCACACACTGAATTGGTTAGAACACAGTCTTTATATAATCAATAGTGAAGGTTATGTACACTTATCACAATAACTCACTTTGTACTCCGGAAAATCAACAATGGCAAATATATCTTATTAAAGTGCATCAACAATACTGTAACAATGTCACACAGATCAACAGAGTGAAACCAGCAATAGAGAGAGGAGAGAAAATAAGATGGTTGAGCAATAGGCAGAATACTGGCCCCTACCACTAGGCACAGTTCTGTGTGGAGATCCCCCACCTGGGCAACCTGTAAAATAAAGATATAGCACAAGCCCAGTCCATATATTGTTCTGCCAGCCTTATTCCCTCCTATAATGTTTTTACCCCCCAATGTACCTGGTGGAGTCGAGTTCTTCGAAGAGGCGTCGACAGATCCTTCTTGAGCGACCCCCTTTCAAGCGGGAGTCACGGATCGTTGAGAGGCGTCGAGAAACATTGAGGAACTCGGTGTTCGGCGACGGGGAATCGACGGCCCTTCTTGAATGCCTTCCCTTTCAAGCGGGAGGCACGGGGCGTCGAACGTCCGTCGACAAACAAGGATGAGGCGGCGGCTTCGTCCGAGCGGTGCTCGTCGGCGTCGGAGCGTCGGCGTCCTGCAAGGCAGAGGCGTGCTGGGCACCTCGGTGACAATAGTTCTGGATCGCAAAGATTGTGGAGACGGAGGCCCAGCAAGGGCGTCGAGTCGTTCGAGTCTTTGTGGTCTTCGGGTGGCGGGAAACCCACCGGCAGGTTTCTCCTCGGCGCGTTGGTCGTCCTCGACTTTCTCCGGCAGGACAAAGCGGTCGACGGTGCGGATGAGGTAGTCCTTCGATTCGAATGTTCTTAGGCAAAGGAGCGGACGGCTCCGGTCGTCGGCGCACAGCGTCAAGTGGTTCCCACGGCTGGGCAACACAACTTCGACGGGCCTCCAGCGGTTACACAAACCTGCGAACCCTGGTCGACGGCAATGGACTTCGACGGCGTCGATGTCCTGGTGCTTCACTTCGATCTCCTCGGCGATCCCATCTCGGGTCGGCAGCCTTTCGAGGGTCTGTCTTCCAGGGCGCTCCGGTGAAGATGGAGCAGTGCTCGATGGTCCCTCGGAGCACGGGAAGAGGGCGCCTTACCAGGTCCTCTCTCGGGTCAGTCTTCGATTTCGGCAGCCTTCGTATCGGTCGAAGCAAATGCCACAGCAAGTCTTCTTTCTCCAGCTGGACGTCGAGGATCAGCAGTTCCAGTTACTCTTAGAGTGGAGACTCAGCTCCAGAACGCTTCTGAACGTTCCTGAACCCCCTGAACAGTGGTGAGAGATATACTATTCTGTCTCTCATCCACACTGCTGGCACACACTCAGCAGCCAATCATACAGAGGGGCATTCATGCAGTCAGTCAGCCAATCAGGCACACAGTGCATTCAGGCCACACTCCTCCCTTTCAGACACTCACAACAAGGAATGTGGATTGGGACAAGTACCCAGCCATTCAACACTACACACTGCATTCAGGCCAGTTTCGGGCAGGGCTGTCTCAGTCTTTGTGTCTCATGCCAGAAACCAGACGACCACAACAAGGAGTGCATATTGGTCACACACTCCATTTACCCAGGTCCCACCCACAGGAGGTACCCACAACATACAGTCACTGGGAAGGCTCCAGTCAGTCTAGCTGGGCCTTCACAACAACACCATATATGGAACTTCCACCCAATAGCCAGTCAGGGGGAAGGGACAGAGTCAGGGCTTCCCAGGACTTTGGGAAAACAAGGTAACAGGCAATAGAAGGCAAGAGGCCACAGGGGCCATCTTGTTCCCTATCAGGAATCCACTGATCCCAATGGCAGGGCCTGGGTATCCCAAAATGGAGGACACCCAGAGCACCTGTCAACTTCAGCATGGAGCTGCCACCAGCCCACACCCTGCTCTGTGGGCCACCCACAGGTGCCCAAAAACATACACTAGGGGCACAGGGTTGTACCCCTACCCATGGGTGCCATAAGGGTATCCCATGGGTCTGTTCACCAAACCAAAAGAGAGAGCTGCACTGTCCCACATGGACTCCTGGGCAGAAAACATTACAGAACACACAATAAAAAGCAGTAAAGGACAAGGATTCAGAGGTCCTGTCCCTCAGATGCATTTCCAGCATCACAGTCGCCCCCCCCCCCCAGACTGAGGTGGAGGGTGTCTAATCTCCCACGGGATAGACACCCTCATCCAGACGGTCAACATACCTTCTGGAAAGGCCATCTGCATTATCGTGACTCTTCCCTGGTCTGTGCTCTATGGTGAAGTCTAGCCCTTGCAGGCTAATGGACCACCTGAGCAATTTCGGATTCTCACCCTTCATTTGCATAAGCCACTTCAGGGGCTTATGATCTGTTTGGACCTTGAAGGTAGACCCCGTAAGGTAGGGCCTAAAACGCCTAAGGCTCCAAACTATGCTAAAACACTCCTTTTCAACAGTAGCCCACCTAAGTTCTCTACCCTTGAGTTGTCTACTGATGAATATGATAGGATGTTCTCTCCCTTTGTCATCTAGCTGGGACAAGACCGCTCCAATTCCGGTGTCGCAGGCATCCGTCTGGACGATAAAGGGTCGGCTGTAGTCAGGCGCACACAACACAGGTGCCCTACACAGACTTTCTTTCAAGCCATCAAAGGCCCTCTGACAGTCTTCGGTCCAATTAACCTTCCTAGGCTGTTTGGGTGAGGTTAGAGCTGTCAGGGGTGCAGCTATGGTTCGAAATTGCGATAGTACCCAGTGAGGCCCAAAAAGGCTCTCACCTGGGTTTGAGAAGTGGGAGTCTCCCAGCTCTGTACATCCTGTACTTTACTGGAGAGAGGTTGGATTTGACCCCCTCCTACCTCATGACCAAGATAGGTAACTTTCCCCTGAGCTATCTGGCACTTGGTGGCCTTAATAGTGAGGTTAGCCCTTTTCAAGGCCTGCAACACCTTATCCAGATGTGTCAAATGCTCTTCCCAGGTGGAACTGTAGACGGCAATGTCGTCTAAGTAAGCCACACAAAAGGCTTCCAGCCCACTGAGCGCATGGTTGACCAATCTCTGGAAGGTGGCAGGGGCATTCTTCAACCCAAAAGGCATGACCCTAAACTGGTAGAGTCCCTCAGGTGTTGAGAAGGCCGTCTTTTCCTTGGCCTGGTCCGTCAGAGCTATTTGCCAATAGCCTGAGGTAAGGTCAAAGGTGCTCACAAATTTGGCAGCACCTATGGTGTCCACAAGCTCATCAGCCCTGGGCAATGGGTGCGCGTCAGTTTTGGTGACGGCATTGACTCCTCGGTAGTCCACACAGAACCTCCAATCCTTGGTAGCCACCTGGGAACTTGCCTTGGGGACAAGGACCACTGGACTGGACCAGGGACTGGTTGAGGGTTCAATAACACCCAGATCCAACATCTTGGCGACCTCAGCCTGGATGTGGTTCTTGACGGTATCTGACATACGGTAGCACCTGCTTTTGACAGGCACACTGTCACCAGTGTCAATTTCATGCCTACACCGCGGTGTAAGGCCTGGCGTCGGTGAAAACAGAGAGGCATACTGTTGGAGCAAAGCCCTGCAGGCCCTCTGTTGCTCTGTTGTCAAATCTGGAGAGAGGTGTACACCCTCCACTGAGCCATCCTGAGGGTTGCTATTCAGCAAATCGGGAAGGGGCTCACTCTCACTCTCATCCTCTTCTTGCCCTGAAACTAGCAAGAGACATGAGACTTCTGCTCGCCGGTGGAAAGGCTTGAGCCTGTTGACATGGAATATCTGAGGGGCTACCCCAGAGGCTCCCATGTCAACCAGATAATTGACTTCGCCCATCTTGGAGATGATCTTGAAGGGTCCAGTCCACTTGTCTGCCAGAGCTCTAGGCTTGGTAGGCTCCATCACAAGGATTTCCTGTCCCGGAGTCCAATCCACTTGCAAGGCTTTAAGGTCATGCCAGTACTTATTCAATTCCTGGCTGGCCTTGTGATTTGCTGTTGCCTGACCCATCATCTGTGTCATCCTCCGTCTGAGGCCTAACACATAGTCCCCCACTTGCTTGGCGGGACCTGGAGGGGTGGCTTCCAAGCCTTCTCTGGTCAAGGCGAGGGGCCCCCTCACGGGATGTCCAAAGAGTAACTCAAAGGGGCTGAAACCAACACCCTCTTGAGGTACCTCTCTGTAAGCAAACAGCAGGCATGGCAGGAGGAGATCCCATTTCCTCCTTAGGGGTTCTTCCAAAGCCCCTAGCATGCCCTTGAGAGTTTTATTAAATCTCTCAACCAGACCATTGGTCTGGGGGTGGTAAGAGGTGGAGAACTTGTAGGTTACCGCGCACTCTTTCACATGGTTTTCATGTAACTCGACATGAAGTTGGATCCTCTGTCAGAGACAACCTCCTTGGGGAATCCAACACGGGTGAAAATGCCCAGGAGAGCCCTGGCAACCACCTTGGCAGTAACAATCCGAAGGGGTATTGCCTCAGGGTACCTGGTGGCATGATCTACCAAGACCAGGATGAACCGATGTCCACCTGAAGTGGGAGGGTCCAGGGGACCGACGATGTCGATGCCCACCCTCTCAAATGGTGTGCCAACCACTTGTAATGGCTGCAGTGGGGCAATGACACTACCTCCAGTCTTGCCAGACAACTGACAAGTTGGGCAGGTCCTGCAGTGGGACTCCACCTCTACTCCTATCCGTGGCCAGTAGAAATGGGCAGAGAGCCTCTGCTTAGTCTTCTTGGTCCCAAGATGACCAGCCAAGGGCACCTCATGCGCCAACTGCAGTAGGAAGGGCCTGTAAACCTGGGGTACCACCAACCTCTTGAGGGCACCAGGTTCAGGCTTAGTGGGCTCACTAACAAGGAGCTCACCCTCCCAATAAATCCGGAATGTCCTAGGCACTTCTCCTTGTGCCTGGGACAGGGCCTGTTTCCTCAGTCCCTCGAGAGAGTGGCACTCTCTCTGTCCCTTACAGAAGTCTGCCCGGGAGGGTCCCCCTTCAGCTAACAAGCATTGAAGGTCGGGATGATCCTCCGGGTTGAGAACCTCTCCCACAGGAGAGTCTTCTGTCTCTTCTCCCACAGGAGTTGAGTTTGGGTTTTCCACTGGACCCAGCCCGTCCGGAGCATGGATACCAATGGGTGCTGTCGGAACAGCAGGAAGAGAAGGTGTTCCCTCCACAGAGGTGGCCTTCTTGGTCTTCCTTCTTCTTGCCTTAGGCCTTGCCTTTGGCTTGGGTACCTGACTCACAGCCAGACCCGGTGTCACCTGTGACCTAGTGACTGTAGCAGCAGTCATGGGAAGACCATCCGAGATCAACCCCAACTCTACTAGATCATTTCCTAACAGAATGTTAGCAGGGACATTGTCCTGAACCAGGACAGGAAGCTTTGCTGTCTTGTCTCCAATCATGAGTGTGACTAAGGCTACAGGGGATAATTTGGGAGGCCCACCAGCTAACCTGGTGGTTTGCAGAGGAGCACCTTCATAGTCCTCTGGCTTGAGCAGGGTCCTGTCCACCACTGTCATGCTTGCCCCAGTGTCTCTCAAACCAGTAGAAGGCTGGCCATTCAAGAGGACACTTCTCAAAAACCTACGGGTGTTCTGTGGGATAGTCGCCAGTACCTCTGCATACTGGTCCCAGGCCCCAAGGGACACTAGGGAAATCTCTACCGTAGCACCAAAGGTGATCCCGGTAGAGGAGGGGAGGACAGTGGCCTCCACCTCAGACACGGGGTAAGGGTAGGTCAGGCTGGCAGCCTGTACTCCAAGTGCCTTACCTTTACACTTGGGGTCACCCCTTTTGTGATCCAGAGCCCCACAGTCCCAACAAGCGCCAGGAGTGCGGGGCACGGTACTGGAACCACCGGGAGCCTGCTTTGCAGCAGGTGGACCACTACTCTTATTCCCACCCACAGATGACTTATCCCCACTAGATTTATGGGTCTTAGGAGAGGAAGGTTTTGGTTTACCCGACTGTGAATGCTTCTGGGACTCCTCAGCTTTCTGAGAGGTCCCCTTTTCTTTGTCCTTGTCCTTCCCACTGGAGTCCTTAGGGGACACCCGGTGGGAGACCCACTTGTCAGCCAACCTAGCCAGCTTGAAGGGGTCCAAAATGTTCTGGTCAGCCACATACTGACGCAGCTCTGGTGAACAGGCTTCAGAAAAAATGCTCAAAAAACAAGAGGTGGGACAATTCAACAAAAGTTTTAACCTTGTATCCATCGATCCACCCCATCATGTTCATGTGCGCAGCACTCACCCAGTCAACCCAAGACACATTCTCCCTTTTCTTAAAATCCCTGAGCCTTCTAAGGTATTGGGTAGGTATCTTGCCAAACTTGGCAATCAAAGCAGACTTCATACACTCATACTGACCCCTTTCTTCCACACTCAGCTTCAGAATACAGTCATATCCAGTTTGAGGCACTCTGCTTAACAAACACTTAGCCCAATCTCTTTTATCAACATCATGAATCGCACAAGCCATTTCCAATGCTTCAATCCATTGGAGGATATCTGAACCCTCCACAAATACACCAACCAAATCTTTCATAAACTTGGTGGCTGGGGACCTGACACTCTCACTGGTTCTAGCTGAAGTCTCCACTCTAGCTTTCTCTAGCTGGATTCTCTGACATTCAGTGTCCTGGCTCTTGAGTTCAAGGTCCTTATTTCTGAGTTCAAGATCCCTATTCTTGAGCTCCACTTGTTGAGCCAACTCCTCTTTCTTAAGTTCAGCATCTATTTCCAACTTGCGGTATTCAAAGGCCAATTTCATCCTTAATAACTCAAGCTCCAAGGAATTGCTGGGGTTTGGAACAGAGGCAGTAGGAATGGCGGCATTCCCAGAAACAGATTCAGCAGAAACCCCAGGGGCAGAGTCCTCATTGGTTGCATTCCCCCCCCTCATCGAGAGTTTCACCATCAGTCTGGTAGTCCACCAGGGCAGCTATCAGCTCAGCCCTAGACTTATCCACAAAGTCTAACTCCCTGGCTTCACAAGCACTCTGGAGAGCCTCCCAGCTCATCCGAGTCAATTTGCCATTTGCAATAGACTCCGTTGTTTGTAATGCAGTTATCTTGTACACAACTAAACCTTAATTTAATAAAGTGCGGATATCCTTTGTAAGTGGCACGGTTATACACTGATTCTTAAAACCATAAGCATCCCACCGCTTGCCACCAGTGTGAAGAGAAAAGAACGACCGGTGGGGGGTGTCTGTACTTCTTCTCTCTATATGGTAGAGGAGAGGCACAGAGGACCCCGGCCAAGATTCTCTAATACGGTAGAAATGGACGAGCAATCAAGGCCTAGCTTCTCAGGAGGTGATGCAGGCTGGTTCTTAAGTACAGTGTACCCCAAGCCCCCACAAAGGAATGTCCACACACTGTATTGGTTAGAACACAGTCTTTATATAATCAATAGTCAAGGTTATGTACACTTATCACAATAACTCACTTTGTACTCCGGAAAATCAACAATGGCAAATATATACAATTCTAAAGTGGTACCACCCTTTGTACTAGATCTTATTAAAGTGCATCAACAATACTGTAACAATGTCACACAGATCAACAGAGTGAAACCAGCAATAGAGAGAGGAGAGAAAATAAGATGGTTGAGCAATAGGCAGAATACTGGCCCCTACCACTAGGCACAGTTCTGTGTGGAGATCCCCCCACCTGGGCAACCTGTAAAATAAAGATATAGCACAAGCCCAGTCCATATATTGTTCTGCCAGCCTTATTCCCTCCTATAATGTTTTTACCCCCCCAATGTACCTGGTGGAGTCGAGTTCTTCGAAGAGGCATCGACAGATCCTTCTTGAGCGACCCCCCCTTTCAAGCGGGAGTCACGGATCGTCGAGAGGCGTCGAGGAACTCGGTGTTCGGCGACGGGGAATCAACGGCCCTTCTTGAATGCCTTCCCTTTCAAGCGGGAGGCACGGGGCGTCGAACGTCCGTCGACAAACAAGGATGAGGCGGCAGCTTCGTCCGAGCGGTGCTCGTCGGCGTCGGAGCGTCGGCGTCCTGCAAGGCAGAGGCGTGCGGGGCACCTCAGTGACAATAGTTCTGGACCGCAAAGATTGTGGAGACGGAGGCCCAGCAAGGGCGTCGAGTCGTTCGAGTCTTTGTGGTCTTCGGGTGGCGGGAAACCCACCGGCAGGTTTCTCCTCGGCGCGTTGGTTGTCCTCGACTTTCTCCGGCAGGACAAAGCGGTCGACGGTGCGGACGAGGTAGTCCTTCGATTCGAATGTTCTTAGGCAAAGGAGCGGATGGCTCCGGTCGTCGGCGGCACGGCGTCATGTGGTTCCCACGGCTGGGCAACACAACTTCGACGGGCCTCCAGCGGTTACACAAACCTGCGAACCCTGGTCGACGGCAATGGACTTCGACGGCGTCGATGTCCGGGTGCTTCACTTCGATCTCCTCGGCGATCCCGTCTCGGGTCGGCAGCCTTTCGAGGGTCTGTCTTCCAGGGCGCTTCGGCGAAGATGGAGCGGTGCTCGATGGTCCCTCGGAGCACGGGAAGAGGGCGCCTTACCAGGTCCTCTCTCGGGTCAGTCTTCGACGATTTCGGCAGCCTTCGGATCGGTCGAAGCAAATGCCACAGCAAGTCTTCTTCCTCCAGCTGGACGTCGAAGATCAGCAGTTCCAGTTACTCTTAGAGTGGAGACTCAGGTCGTGAACGCTTCTGAACGCTTCCGAACGTTCCTGAACCCCCTGAACAGTGGTGAGAGGTCCCCAGATATACTATTCTGTCTCTCATCCACACTGCTGGCACACACTCAGCAGCCAATCATACAGAGGGGCATTCATGCAGTCAGCCAATCAGGCACACAGTGCATTCAGGCCACACTCCTCCCTTTCAGACACTCACAACAAGGAATGTGGATTGGGACAAGTACCCAGCCATTCAACACTACACACTGCATTCAGGCCAGTTTCGGGCAGGGCTGTCTCAGTCTTTGTGTCTCATGCCAGAAACCAGACGACCACAACAAGGAGTGCATATTGGTCACACACTCCATTCACCCAGGTCCCACCCACAGGAGGTACCCACAACATACAGTCACTGGGAAGGCTCCAGTCAGTCTAGCTGGGCCTTCACAACAACACCATATATGGAACTTCCACCCAACAGCCAGTCAGGGGGAAGGGACAGAGTCAGGGCTTCCCAGGACTTTGGGAAAACAAGGTAACAGGCAATAGAAAGCAAGAGGCCACAGGGGCCATCTTGTTCCCTATCAGGAATCAACTGATCCCAATGGCAGGGCCTGGGTATCCCAAAATGGAGGACACCCAGAGCACCTGTCAACTTCAGCATGGAGCTGCCACCATCCCATACCCTGCTCTGTGGGCCACCCACAGGTGCCCAAAAACATACACTAGGGGCACAGGGTTGTACCCCTACCCATGGGTGCCATAAGGGTATCCCATGGGTCTGTTCACCAAACCAAAAGAGAGAGCTGCACTGCCAGGAGTCCCACATGGACTCCTGGGCAGAAAACATGACAGAACACACGATAAAAAGCAGTAAAGGACAAGGATTCAGAGGCCCTGTCCCTCAGATGCATTTCCAGCATCACACTCCTCCTTTTCCCCTCCCCCACAACTGACCACTCCCATGGTCTGGGTCTCGTCCCAGCCCCTGCTTCCGATGATTTTCCCGGTCCGGTCGCTCCGCGCCCCTGGTCCAGCTCCTGATCCAATTCAATTTGCAGGATGTCTGCCCCTTCTTGCATCGTAGTTATCCGCTTTTGTGTGCCTACCCACTCGAACCCGAACCCGAATGGAAAGGTCCTCTTGTACTTGATCCGTTGTGCTTTAAGTTTGGAAGTAATTGGGCTCCATTATTTCCGTTTGAGTAGGGTACTGCTGGCGAGATCCTGGTACAGTTCGATCCGTTGACCGTTATATGATATCGGCTCTTTCTGCCTGGCCGCCCTGAGAACCGCTTCTTTTTGGGCATACCTTGTGAATGCGGCTAGCACGTCTCGCGGCCTGGCTCTCGGGTTCTTGTTGAGGTGGCCCACTCTGTGAACCCTGTCCAGCTCTAACTTGTCAGGGGAGGACTCCACCAGCAGCTCTGCGTAGATCCCTTGGATGGTCTCTTTTAAGTCTCTGTCCTGTACCGTTTCCTGCAGAAATTTCAACCTGATGTTGATCCTACGAGACCTGTTTTCCATGTCTTCCATTCTGATTTCCAGGTTCCGCGTCGCCGTGTCCAATCTCTCGATTGCTTCGCTATTCTCTGCTGTTTCTCTAGCCACCTCCTGTAGGCCTTTTTCAACAAGATCCGTTCTCTCTCCCAGCTGGCCCACTTCCTGCTTAATTTCTGCCATCGCCTGGTTTATGTCGGATCTCATCAGTTGGAATTGATCCTGAAATGTTCTTTCCAGTGAGGTTTGAAGGGAGAGCATCTCCCCGCGTAGGTCCTGGCGTGAGATTTGTGCTGTTGGGTCCGGATTCCCAAAATGCTCTTGTCCCGTGGTTCCCTCTTGTGTACTCCTGCGCTCTTAGTTAGTATCTTTATTCGCCCACATAGTTACGAGGGGGCCTGATGCGTCAACCTGCGGCATTCCGCTTTTGTTTGTCCTGCTCTTGTTCTTGGCGGCCATGGTTATGGGATTCAGCCGTGTACGGGTGGCCAGGCGACTCTGCTGCAGTGGTAGGGCCCCTGGCCGGAGAGCCCCCCCCCGAGCGCGCAGGCGCCCCCCCAAGCAAGCTCCCCGGCTGCGGCTCACAGAGTGTCCCCTTAATGTCTCTCCCTTTAATGACCAGTTGGGCTTTATACCCGGAGTGAGAGGCTCCCTGCGGATCCGGGGAGAGCCAGCACCGGTGCGGAGACCCTCCACAGCTGGATGCTAAGCTCTGTTTGTGACTGGAGATAGCGGTTAATGAGCCGTGGAGTATTGCGCTTATCCCCCCGCTCTGGGTTTGAACATATTTGAGTCCTGGTGCCGTGGCCCCCGGGATGGTTGAGCAACGGGAGAGGGGGCCTATCAGCCTCTTTGCGCCATGCTCTAGTTCTGGTGGCCGGCGGGAGCAGGCACAGGGCCGAGGTGTGTTGCGCGTATATATATATTTTTTTATTTCATGGCGCTGGACGAGGGGGGCCCCACGCCTGCAGGGGGGCCCGCGCCGCCTCACTCCGGGCCTCGGCTGATTGGGGGGCGTCCCACTCAGAGGGCTCCTTCGAGGCTGGGGTCCCCGGAGCCCCGCGCCCACCGCCGCACTCCTGGTCTCCTTCCCAGCGGGAGCCCTCACCTGCGCCGGCCGACGTCCTCCTGGGGCCAGTAGAGTGCCTGCTTCCCCGATGGGAGTCCTCCTTTCTCCGGTGGGATCCGCCGGTTCCCGCGCCGGCAGGCGGCTTCCAGGTCCTTGCCCGCCTCCCGCGCAGTGATGTCAGCTGGGGGCCCGTTCAATTTGGGCCCAGATCCGGCATGTGCCCTCTCGCTGGCCGATCCGAATCCCCGCGGGTGGGCGTGCTCCGCGCCCCCGAGCCTCCCCGCCGCGGCCAAGTCCAGCGGACCCTCTCGGCCCTAAATCAGTGCTGGGCCTGCCTCTCCTTCTCCCTGCAGGGCTCCTCTGCTGATGATCGGGGGCTCAGGCTCATATGCTTGATGGCGTGGGCTCCCGTTCACTCTCCTGTGGCTTATTCCCCTCCGCCTGCCGGGGAAGTGGGAGCAGGGCCGCCTCCTCCACCAGGCCCGGGGTGTCCCTTCCTTCCGTGGGGCTCCGGACTTCGGGTTCCTGTTTCTCGTCCTTGCTGGACGTTGCCACGGTAGTGAAAGCACTCCTGTGTGGGGGACACCGCACGATATTGTCAGCCTCTCGTTAGCCTGCTAGGGGTGGTGGAACCGCATAGTTTAGCTGGAGGAGACTGGAGCGCCGTCGACACACGTCTATCTGGTGTCGGCGGCCATCTTGGAATCTCTGAACAGAGTATTCTAAAGCAAAAGGTAACACAGCTTTCTTTGTTCCATGGATAATTCAAGTTGCAAGCTCCTAGCCAGTCATAAAAAGTCACTCGCCACCTGAATTCTATACATGCACACAGTACATCATTTCTTACTCGGCAAGATTCAAATATCGCATTGAAGTGTAATATATTTATATAGTTTTTAATTATTGATAAATTCCCTGGGGTATCATCATTGTATACATGATTATCTATGGATGTCAGGATTGTCTATACTGGAAATGATACAAATGTGCATTTCTTTTCTTCACACATGTCATTCCATTCTGTAAATCATGCCCGTATTGTTAAACAGTTTTTAAACATTTCTTTTATATCCTATACGTATATCAAACCATTTATTTGATCATCCCGTTTTTTAACAGAAATTTGTATCCATCTGGTGTTTCTACATAATGATTATTATATTTATGATTATTCTTCATGAAATCAGACTTTTTTTTTTTTAGGTTCAATGTTTAGAGCATTGTGTTCTGTTCGTCATTGGAAGATAATTCATGCCTCCATTCGTCTCGGGGTATGATCAATAGATAATCAGAAAATAAAGATACTTCTTGGGAACTTCCATTAATAAAAATTTGATTCCAACAATTTGACAGTGCATTTAAGGCATAATACAGAAAGCTGCAACTAACTCCGACCCCCCCCCGCCCCCACCCCCCAATAGTGTACCAGCAATACTCAAATAGACACTGTTTGCCTCCACAGGGTTTCAGTTCCCATCTTCAATATTATAGCCCACCGTACATGGGCCTCAAGGCGGCACCCAAAAGTTCTTCCCACTGCGGGTTCCTTTTAGACATCCTTTTAGCAGAGCATCCCATCCAGCGCATTCCCCTTAAATTGAGGTAGCATCTCTCCTATCCCAATTCATAACAGTTTGCCTCATGGTTATCAATTCATTTCTCCAGGCTGTGAGTGTTCTGGATCATATTTCTCCAGGAATGGTGCCCACTCCAAAGCCCTAGCGGGCAATCGGTTGTGTGTCAGCCTAGTTAACTCTTCCATCCTGTATAAATCTAGTGCTCCCATCGCCCATTCTTTTTCATTCGTAAGGTTATCCCTTTTCCGTCCACTCGCCAAACAGGCCCTTGCCGCCAGCAGGAGGTAGTGCGGCATATGTGGGAGTCTCCTCCAAGTTTCCTCTCTCATTTCAGTTCCAAACAATATCAATAGTGGGTCCAACTCTCTTTCTTCCCCATACAGGTCCCTTATCCACCACAGCACTTCCCTCCAGTACCTCTGCACCTTGATGCAGGTCCACCAAACATGCCAATAGTCTGCTACTTGTCCGCACCCCCTCCAGCAGTGGGGATCCACCCCTTGGTACATCCTGCTCAACCTTGCTGGGTCCCATTGCCACCTATATAACAACGTGAGTCCATGCAGCTTATATTGGTAAGCTATTGACGTTCGATGTGCATTAAGGCAGAGGGCTTGCCACTGGTCCTGGTCCATCTCCCTACCCCTATCTTTTTTTTTTCTCCCACTTAAGCAGAGTTATGTCCTCTGGAGGCAAAAGGAGAAGTGCTCGGTATAGCCGTGAGATGAGGCCTGTGGTACCCATAGCTGCATCCAGCACCTTTTCCGTGCACGTCAAATCCCTCTGCAATTTCTCCTTCCACACTGGAGATTTTAATGCCCCCTTTAATCGCAGGTACTTAAAGACAGTTTGCCTATCCCCAGTACTGTCTCCAACTCCAGTATGCCCAAAAACTCCCCCTTCTGGAGGACCTGGCCCACTCTCTCCAGCCCTGCCTCAAACCAGTCCTGGAAGCATCCATGATCTGGAATTGCATCCCTTATAGGTGGCGCCCATATATGGCTCAGTGGGAAGGGCCATGTCGTAACCCCTCTCATTTCTCTGCTCTCTCCATAACCCCAATAACGGGCCTAGGACTTTATGCTTATGGATACTTCTCGGCATTGCTTTGTTTGGTGCCCATAACCATTCTCCAAGAGTCACCGGGCGGAATCTCTAGTTCTCTATCCCACTGCTTGTCTTTATCCATTCGTAAGGGAGGAACTAGGGCTCAAAACTGGGCTGCCCTATAATAGGTTCTCATTTCAGGCAGTCCCACCCCTCCTTTCTCCTTCGGCTGGATTAGCAGTTTGTAAGCTACTCTCTGCTTATCCCCTTGCCAGAGGAACCTGAGCGTCTTCTTTCTTGGCTCATCAAAATGTATCCCTGGAATATCTATTGCCAGTACCTGGTATAAATATAGCATACGGGGGAGAATCATAATTTTTAGCACATTTAGCCGCCCAAGCCAGAATATTGTAAGTTTTTTTCCATTTCAGTTCCTAATCTATGCAAGAGGGGGGGAAGTTGCACTCATAAATTCTGTCCAATCTCCATGGTATCTTCACCCCTAAATGCTTTATACAATCCCTCTCAACTGGTATTCCCAAGGACGTCCACTTGAACAGTTGCTCGGGTGTGCCCTCTCCCAGGGGAAGGAGGCCTGATTTGTCAATATTCACTTTAAAGCCCGAGACTGCCACGCATTCCCTTATAACTGCAGCGCTCTTTGTAAGGAGCTGCCCATATCTGAGAGATACATGAGTATGTCATCTGTGTACATACCAATTTTATGCATCTGCTGCCCCACTTCAATTCCCATTATTCCCTTATCCTGTCCCCTAAGGGCTCCATCGCCAGGGCACACAACAAAGGTGAAAGGGGGCAACCTTTCCTGGTACCTCTCGTCAACTGGAATTTACGCAATGTGACCCCATTTACTACCACCCTGGCAGTGGGGCCTGCATAGATCTCCCTGATTGCTCGACACAGCCTCTCCCCATGCCTATTTTCTGCAGCACTCCAAAAAGAATGGCCCTCTCAACTCTATCGAATGCCTTCTCAGCATCTAAGCTGAGAAGCGCATATTCTCCCGGGTGTTCCCCGACATGTTCCATTAAATCAATAGTTTTCCTAATCGCATCTGGTCCCTGTCTGTCTGCGACAAATCCCATCTGGTCGGGGTGCACCAGACGTGGCAACTTCTCTTCAAGTCTTATCGCCAGAATGCGGGTAAAGATCTTTTCATCCACATTCAGGAGAGAAATTGGGCGATACGAAGAGCTAAGAGCCGGGTCCCGGTTCTCCTTAAGGATAACTGTGATTAGAGCCTTACTAAATGAAGCTGGGGCCTTTCCTGTTTCCAAAATATGATTGTACAATTTGACCAGATGTTGAGTCAGGGTTGATGAGTATTTTTTGTTAAATCCTATCGTGTACCCATCTTCACCCGGGGCTTTGCTGTTGGGAAGGCGGGATATAGCGTTTTGGACCTCCTCCTCAGTAATCAGGCTATCCAGTAATCAGGCTATCTCTTGGGGTGTGAGCTGAGTCATCTCTGCTTCATCTATATATTTCTCCACTTCTTCCCTCTCTTCTCCCAACTCAGTAGCATAAAGCGTTGTATAGTACCTTGCAAACCCTTCCGCTATGGCACTCGGTGTGCACCTCTCCCGCTTCAGGGCCTACCAGTTTTGTAACCCATCTGTCTAGCCGCCAGGAGGGTGCCCGCCTTGTCCCCCTTCTCGTAGTATTTCTGTTTTGAATATCTCAGCTTCCATAAAGTTGCTCCCATATCCAGGGCCTTCAGTTCTGCCCTTTTTACTCTGACCTCTTCTTCGAGCCCTTCTGTGCTCCCCTTTCCCCTGTGCAGCCTCTCTTCCGCGTCTGCTATTTCCCTACGGAGTCGTACCTCTATCAGACCCCGCTCTCGTTTTTTCCCCTCTCCCTCCCTGATCAACATGCCCCTCCAGGTGGCCTTGCCCGCATCCCATACCGTCTCCACACTCACTTCCCCCTTATCGTTCAGTTCAAAGTACTCTTCTATACCCCTTTCAGGGGTTCGGAAAACCGGGGATCGTTCCAGAGTGTATCATTGCAGCGCCACATGCCTCTTGGCCTATACAACCCTGAAACTTCAATGGTACACATCACCATATCATGGTCCGACCTGCTCACAGGTCTTATGATACTTTCCACCAGCCTCGAGCCCTGCTCCCTGTTCAACAGGATATAATCTGTCTATCAATGCATATCTTTCAATTGCTCACCCCAGGTGTCCCCATCTGTCTCACCCCCCCCTTCTGCCCGTCCCTCCCAGGACATTCTGTCCCACGCTTCATTTGCCCAGGCATTGAAATCCCTGCCCACTATATATAGGTCAGCATTCCATGCATGCACTCTATCTAACGTTTCCCTTGCTCCTGATTGGTGGCATATACTGCTGCCACTAGAACTCGCACCCCGTCCAGGGATCCCTCCACTATCAGAAGTCTGCCCTCCAGCAAACTAGTGGATACGCACCCCTGTATTCGGCAATGTTTGTGGATAAGCATTCCCACCCCTCCCTTTTTAACCGTTCCGGATGCCCAGTATGCCTTACCCACCACTCCTCCCTTCAACTCCTGCTCCTTTCTGCACACCAGCCTTGTCTCTGCTAAAAAAAGGAGGTCCAGGGAGGCATTCTTAAACTCTCTGAGCACCAGTGACCTTTTGGTCGGGGAGTTTAACCCTTTCACATTAAGGGTGCCAACCCTCAGGCCCACCTTCGTCATTTCATCCCCCATAGCTAAGCATACTTATCATGTACCTTCTCTTGCATCGGAGGACAAGTTCCTCCTCCTGACTTCTCATCATTTCTCCCCGGGAGACATTAACCAAAGTGTTCAAGCTGTTCTCTTTAGTGCCAGTAAACCCATTAAACTGAACATTAAACCCATCAACTTCAGATCTCTCCTGAAGGGAGTAACTAACAGTCAAATGTAAAACGCCCCCTCCCTCACTGGGGGCCACTTTGACGAGGCTAGAGCTGCCTCCCTCCAGCTTTCAATACATGTTTACCTGCGCCCTTGCCCAGGTACCGTCTTCCTTTGTAAAGGCGGTCTGGTCGAGTATTCCTTTCATTTCAGGTCCCCTTCTCCACCTGAGGTGCCGATTCTTTTCTCGGTGAAGAGTCATTAAGCTGCCAGAATTTCCTCCCCCGTCTGAGCCCTCCTTCACTGTAGGCCAGGGGCTGGTTGGGTACGCGAGTCCTTTGAATCCGGGCCCTGTGGGCCACGCGGCTCCCTCACTTGTAGCTCCACACCGGACGTGAGGTGCTTCAGGGCCTGTTCCGCTTCTTAAATAGATGTCAACCTGTACTCCACTCCCTCAGCTTCAAATTCCAGCGAGAAAGGGTATCCCCATTTATACTATACAGGATCTCCCTTTCCCTCAGCCAGGTCGTAAGTGGTCTGCACCCTCTCTTCCTCGCAAGTGTGAAATTCAAAAGGTCCTGATGCACTGAGACTTAGGAGCCATCAATTTCGATTTCCTTCAGTTGCTTCGCTCTATTGAGGATCTCCTGTCTGTCTCTGTAGCTGAGGAACTTTACCACAATGGAGCGAGGGCTGCTTCCATAAGGCTTTCCACCTCTGTGGGCCCTCTCCAACTGTACCAGTTTGCCGCATCCCGGTGCAAAGATTTGGTGGATCAGTGCTTGTACTTTCTCTTCAACTTGCCTTGGCGTCTCTCTCTCTCTCCTGTTCTTTCAAGCCGAGATTCCTGACATTGTTTCAACTTTCGCTATTTTCGAGATCATCAATCTTTAGTCTCATTTCTCCTTCCCTCATGTCCATCTCTGTCATTCCTGCGTCAAGGCGCATCTCCACCATGTCGGCATTAAGCTGATTCTGCTCCAGTGCCTCAACCTTACCTTCCACCTCTTTTACTCTACCCGTCAGATCGGACAGAGATGTCTGAATATCGCCTCTCAAGGCTTTAATCTCTGCCAGGATGTGGCTTATGTCCTCCTTGGTCGAGAATTGGAAAAAATCGATTCCAGTGGCCATCATGCTCCGTGGTTCTGTGCACCTGCCCCGGCACTCAAGGATCCAACTCTTGTTTTCTCCCGCCTTCCCCTCCTCTTGTCCTCCAGACTCCACCTCACCCTCTCCTCCGCAGTAGCACTGCAGCTACGCAGGTCTGTACACCGCCTTGAGCTGTTTCCCTTGTATGTCCCTCTCCTCCACCCAGCCTCCAGTGACCTTCCAGTAGATTTGTATAGCAGTCCCTGCACCGGCACAGAGCTCTAGGCTGTGTAAATGCACTGGATGCTGGGTCCGTGACAGGTTGCCGCGTGGGGGTTGACAGCTACAGCGGGAGTTAATTTACCCCCCTTGATGCCATCAATACTCGCCTCTCCCGTGCTCTGATATGGACGCCAGGGAGAAACCACTAGTCACCTCTGCGCAACCCAGTTGTGTGGGGGCCATTCACTTACTCAACTTCTGGATCCCAGTCACAAGCTTCCCGCCCCTCTTCAGGGCTGGTTCCTGTCCACTCTTGCCAACGGGGGAGTGACCACCCGGCTGCTTCCAGTCAAGTCCACACACTGTGTCAATACCCCCAGGGGTTGTGTGTCCTTCCCTGTGCGCATGATCTGCTGTATGGTGCACTGTCTGGGGTCCAGCTCCCCTAAGGGGCATCACTGCCTGTCTGGTACCCCCAAATCTCAACTGTCTCCGACAATGTCTCTGCTGCCCCTGGGCTCCCCCACGCGGGAGTTGCAGGGGCTGTCGGATCTCAGGGCGCTGCTCCTCCTTTCTTTCTGGCTGCGGGGGAGATCCCTGAGTCACCACTCCCAACCCGCTGCACTCCTCCTCCGGCCCGACCAGCGCCACGCAGTCCGGCACATAGGGGCGCATCTCAGGGCGGGTGCCCAGAGGTCCGCCGGGCACCTCTCCTTCTCTTCCCGGCGGAAGTAATGGTGCGCGGGTGTGTTCCTGCTGGGCCTCCCGACAGATCCCTGCTCGGACGGCCTCGGTCCAGCTCCTTTTCTGGAATCCCTCTGCAGCACCTCGCAGGGTGCGCTCTGCCCGGGGCAAGGCAGTCTCCCCAGTCACCCAGCCCCTTCAACCTTCTGAGGCCCTGCTCCGCCTCAGTCAACCTTCGGTACGGCCGCTTCTCTCCAGATCTACCAGGCCGCCGAGTGGGCACCTGGACACTCCACTTCAATTCGCACCCATGGGTGCCCCTAGCCGTCCCACCTTGCGTGTGTTGATCTGCTCACGGGCTCTGCGGGGAAAATATGCATACTCTCGTCTCTAAAAAGCTGGAGGGAACGGGAGCTGCGTATTCAGGCAGCCATCTTAATCCCGCGCCCCCTAGTGGTCCTAAGAATGTCTTAATTTTTCTTTTCTTTTATTCTCCGCGTTCTCCTCCCCTGATCAACAACTTTGTTAGATTATGAATTGTATAATCAATCATGTTTTTAAACAATTTTAATTATGTTGCTTTAGTAGCAACACAATGTATTATCCTTGAAAAAGCTTTTTTGATGGTGAAACTAAGGCACATGCAATACTGTTGCTATTTATGATTAAATTGCACCAATTAATTCCTACATGACACTTTATACAACTGTGATTGTCTTAAATAATAAAGATGAATGCTAATAACAGGATTTGAATTGTTGATCTATGCAATTGCGCCCTTTCTGCTCTCTTGGAATTTAGATATAAGAACTTTTGGCAACCTTTGTACGACAGTGCTCATTTGCTAAATTATATACAGCTCTCCTACTTGTGTCGTTTAACAGCTGGGCTCCTGCCATCAGTCCTACAGCGTTTACTAACTGTTTGAGCCTATTTACATCAAAGTGGGATGTTATTTGAAAACTTGATTAAAGAAAGATTGCACAGAACCTAAAATTGGTTTCAGAAATGTCCCCATATCTAGTCAAATCCTTTCTTTAGTTAACGACTAATAACAGCGTATCTGCTGCTCAACGAATGAGACATTCTCCAATCTATTGGCTATTTCTAGTGTGAAAGAAGACCCTATGAAATAATGTGCAGACATTGAAGGAGATTAGCAACAGTTCTAAACTCTCATTTACTGTACTCATTCTTGCAACAGTTGTCTCGCTGTGCACCAAGTGCATGACTGTGTAGCACTCGCCAACTTTCTTTTTGTTACTTTGGTATAAAGGCTATCATAGTTTTCGTTCCTTTTGTTTCTGTCTTCCCATTTGTGGCAGCCTCGCGCATTATTTCTATTTTTCTCAATTAATGGTGTTTCAGTGCATGCCCACTCTATTACTCCTTGATATAGATGACCTTGCTCTGTAAAATATAGGCAAGTTCGACATTAAGATGACAGGTTAGTCATTTGCGTTGGTCTTGTCCATTCATGTTTTCTTATTGTCCGAGAAATAACCTTAGGGGGATGTTAGCTGCGACTAAAGCCATATTATCTATTGTCTTTGGAAAGATATCCATTTATTACGTAACCCGTTTGACAACTCGGGGACACTTGTCGATCAGTACAAGCAGCCGATCTTAAGAACAGTCCCAAATAGTATGTAGTGCCATATTCCCAAGAAGCAGTTCCACATGTACCCCCGCCCCCCTGCCTTCACCAAAGCCAGTTCTTTATTTTTTCCATGGTAGTAGGTGTTGTTCCCTTCCTTGTCTCTTAAAGCCCTCTGCAAGTTCTACATTCATACATGGTACTGGTACTAGCCAGTGTGCATTGTGTTGTGTATGTATAGAATTGAGGTGGCATGCACATTTTCTTTTTTATGGCTGGCTAATAGCTTGCAACTTTGCCCTCTGACACAGTTTGTTGTAAAAAAACGTTCACTTCACCCAGGTGTGTGCTATATCGTAGCAGCAGCACTCTGTAACGGTTAACAAATGCGTCAACATGATCCTGAGGTGAATTCCTTTTTTATAGAAGCTGGCATGTGTTCATGCCGGCACATTTCAACACCTGGCTGCTGTTTTTGTGGTGAGCAAAACCTCAAACAGTCCATGCCATCAGGGGGACAGGCAGTTATTCCATTGATGGCTCTTAATGAAAAGTATTTCACCGGTCTTCAACTGAAGTCTGAGCTTTTTGTGCCTTTTTGCTAGGGCTTCAACAATCTGCGAGTAAATGTGCTTACCAGTTTGGCTCAAAACACAATGCTGTAACACAGCATTGTCTAACATCTGAATGCTCACTTTAGCCAGTGAGACTAGAGGTGATTTGGGTAATGGCATTAGTCTGCGAGTGAGGATCCCATGAGTGCTCAAACCTGTTCTTGGGAGTCTGCATAATCATTAGGGCAATCGGCAACACATCAGCCCAGTTTCAGAAAAGATTTTTTTAAAACACTGACAACGCCCCTCTGATTGGGTATGGAGCCTTTAGTTCAACATCTGTTTTTATAGATGGGGCTAAAGGACATTTTCTGGTTGATGTAAAGGTCAACATTTTTTATTTTAGGATGGATTGGGAGAAAGTGGTGCAAAATCGTAAATGGAGAGGGGATAAATGGGCATGGAGGGTTTATGAAGGGGTCCAACCGCTGCAGTAAAATAACAAGGCTTTCAGCTAAAAAATAGGCAGGTCGAACCAAACCATTTCTTTTGCCTGCCTGTTTATCTAATGGATGCTGACCAAACGCCTTCAACCTGCTGATTGTGGGTGATATGGCAATTGACTCTCTGTTGGATCTGAGGAATGTTTCAGAGTTCTTTGACAACATTTGCAGTAAAATATATACCATAATCACTGTTTATACCTTCTGGCCCTCCGTATCATGGCACATCATTTCTGGTTAGAGTTTTAACAACCACATGTATCAACATTTCTGCATGGGTAATCTTCGACCCAGCACGAAACATAACAAACGCCAAAATAAATTCTAGTCCTGCAACTTTGAGCATCTGGGCGAAGCCAACCTGCACGTTGATGAAAGAGCCATATGGTTAACACTCTTGCCAACATATTGCTGCTGGTATACCAAACACCGTCTACAATATGTGGTGAATCAGAAGGAGGACACAGACTCATTGAGGAAATGGGGTATATGTTATTATTAAAGGTGTTTGTACCACGCACTGTCGCCACCAAAGTGGTCCCCAGGTGCTCTGATGGATCTGAAAAGGAGATTGTGGTAAAAAAGGGAGGTCATGGGGGGTGGTTAGTATGGTGTAGTTGGGGAGGGGAGGGGGGAAGGAAAGAGAAATTGTGTTGTCGCGTTGGCAGCTTCAGTTCGGTTTGCACCGTTCACTGAGCATAAGCATGGTTTACGGGTCTGTGCGAACTCCATGTGCTGTTGTTGCAATGTGGTGAAGTGCGTGTAGATTGCTGTGCAGAGAGGTGGTTGTCTGGTTTTCTGTATCATGGGTGTATGAGGAACTTGAGTTGTGTTAGATGGGTATTTCTTTGTTTGTTTTTTCCTCTCCTCCTCTCTCTCCCTCTTCTACTTCTATATCCTTGTGTTTTTGTACTCCCTCATTCTGAGTCAGAGATGTTAGGTTAGAGGACTCTAATCCCTCCCAGCCTGTCCCGTGCAGGGATTTAACCTACCTAGGTTTTTCTGTGGGTTAGCGTTCTGCGGGTGGATGGTCAGGGGGTCCCTCCGCCTTATGGTTAGGTGAGGAATTGAGGTGAGGAATTGATTTAGGGTTATGGTTTCCTCCCTGGGTATCTTGTTCCCAAAGGGTGCTTATCCTTTGTAGTCGTTTCATCCCGTTTCCGGATGTTTTGAGCAGTTTTCTGAATTTCAGATGATCCTTTGTGTTGGGTATCTTTTTAGGTAGGTGATTCTAGAATATTGCTGCCAGGTGAGAGAACGAAGATCCTCCAAATTTTCTCTTCTTGTAAGGTTTTGATTATAGTCTTATGTCCTTGCTTTATCTTAGTTGTCATGTCGGATGGTAGACGGTTATTTTCTTCTTACTCTGTTCCTTCGCTGTGGATTGCCCTGTGTGTTATGCACATCGTTTTGAACTTTATCCACTGTTTTATTGGTAGCCAGTGTAGCAGTTTCAGCGCTCGGCTAATTGTTCTCTTCGTGGTAGTTTGAGCAATAGTCTTGATGCAGCGTTTTGGATTTACTGGAGTTTTTTTAACAGTCATACTGGCATTCCTAGGTATATGCTGTTGGCGTAGTCTACTCTGGACATGAGTGTGATGGTGAGTGTTTTGTGGGTGAAAGAGAGGAATGGTAAGGTCCTTTTTACTGCATGTAAGAGGAAGAGACATTTCTTGATAATAGCGTTTACTTGTGGCCCCAGTGTTAGTTCGTTGTCCATTAAGACCCCCAGGTTCTTTACTATCGTTGTCGCAATCGGTGCAGTTCCCATTTCCATCGGCCATGGAATATTTTCCCTGTTTTTGGTTATAATCATTATTTCTGTTTTGTCCGGGTTGAGTTTGAGGCTGTTGGTGTTCATCCAGCTGTAGAGGTCTTGTAGGCATTCTTGTAGTCTTGTTTCCTTCCTTTTGTGTCTGGTATTTTGTAGACGATCTGTGTGCCATGAGTGTAGTTATAGCAAGTGAGGCTGTGTGTTTTTAATTACCTGATTAGAGGCATCTGGTGTATGCTGAAGAGCAGTGGCGAGAAGGAGGATCCTTGCGGTACTCCACAGGTGGAGTCCCTTGTGGTGGATTTGAAAAGCTTGTTCCATACGTTTTCTGTTCTGTTAAGAAGGATTTAATCCACACTAGAGCTAGGCCAGTGATTCCTATTTCTTCCAATCTCTCAATGAGGATTTCATGTTGACTGTGTCGAACGCTGCAGAGAGATTCAAGAGTATTGGCGCGTGTTTTTGTCAGCGTCTGCATTGGCCTTAAGATCGTCCCAGATTGAAAGCAGCGCTGTTTCTGTTCCTCTCATTGGTCTGAAACCTACCTGTGCTTGGTGCAGCTGTTGGTATTCTTCTATGAATTCCTGTGTTATTCTATAGATGTAGGTTTTGAGTTTTCTTTTGCTAAGTAGGGGATGTTGGAGATAAGTCTGTAGTTGGCGAGGTCCTCCACGTTTCCAGATGTGTCCTTGAGCAGTGGTTTGATGTATGCTGATTTGAACGATTGTGGTACTTTCCCTGTTGAAAGTGATAGTTTGAAGAGGTTTCTGTAGTATTCCATGCCCGTTCCTTGTGTGTGGACTGACTTGTATATGTCCAGAGGGCATGGATCCATGGGGGAGCCTGATTTGTTACTTTTGCTAACCAGCTATACGAATTTGTCTCCACTGATATTTGGAGAAATCTTTTGAGTTTGGTATGTCAATCCTTGGGTAGTTGGTTCGGTTGCATGTTGTAGTTGCTCGGACTGCTTTGAATGATCTGTTGTATGGTGTAGATTTTGTTTTTGAAGTGGTCTGCAAGATTATTGCATAGCTTCGTGGAGGATATTGGTGTGTTTATGCAGCCAGGCAGGTTTCTCATTTGATTTTAAATAGCTCTTTTTGGGTGTTGGCGGCAATGGTGATTCAGTTGTCGTAGTATTTCTTTTTCGCCTTCGGGATTCCCTTTTTGTATGAGCCAATTTGTTGGAGTTGTAATTTCTTCGCCTGTTCGTTATTTTTCCTCCATTCTAGTTAGTTTCCTGTTCTTTCTTTTCATGGCGTTGAGTAGTGGGGTAAACCATTTAGCTGTAGCACTTTAGCACAATGGTGTGAATTTTCCTTGGCTGATTACGTCGATCGTTCCGGCGATCCAGTTATGAAGTAGTTCTGTTTTGCTGTCGAGGTCGGCTTCGTCCAGGGTTGTTGTTGGTGTTTTGTTGATTTCCAGTAGTTCTGCTAAGTTGCTAGCTTTGATGGCCCTCTAGTTTCTTTTCATGGTATTTGGCCGTTTGTCGGGTTGTTTGTCGTCGTGGACAGCGTGATTACGTAGGGGATGATGAGGTGGGCGCTCCAGAGGATCTATGGTGATGACGTCGTAGTGATAAGGTTTATGTTGGCGAAGATTGTGTCTAGCATATGTCCTGCCTTGTGGATTTCTCCTTTGACTAGTTGATGTAGTTTCATGGCCTTCAGTTGTTTGGCTAGTGATTTTAGTGAGTTAGCTGATTCTTCATCAAAACGGAGGTTGAAGTCTCTTATGATTATCAGGTGTTCTTGCTCGATGGCTAGGTTGGCTTCAGTGAAGACGTCGACAAATGTTGCATCATATGTTGGTTGTCTGCATACCAGAACAAATTTGAGATTTGTTTTTGAGTTTGCTGTTAGGTGAAGGATTAGGGATTTGCAGTTTTTTTATGTTTAAAGGTTCATACGTTTTGATTTTCAGATGTTCCTTGTAGGCTACTGCTAGTTCTCCTCTTGTTTTTCCTGTTTGCTTGTGACCACTTGAAGTTATCAGGGATGCAGTTATGAAGTGTGATTTTGCTCCCATTTCAGCACACCCATACTGCAAACACGTTCCTGGCCACACTGGCCACCAGCCAGGTCGGCCAACCCAGGTGCAAGCCCACTAGCTTCTGCAATATATTCATTCCCCCAGTCAGCGACCCACCGTAAAACCCCACCACCCTCCCCATTACTTCCCCCTCTACACATTTCACACCCAACTAGGATGGAACCAGGTGCCCCTTTGCACATGATCATACCTGCAACTACTGCCACACTGAAAGCCCTCACTGTACTAGGCACACACCACCAAGCAGCACGGCATGTTAACCAATCAAATTAATGTGCTGGACGTTATAATGTACAGACCACCCAAGGGAACACTCGCCATTCTAGGCCATCCACCCTAGGTGATGGGAGTGACCACTGCCACTCATCTGGTATAACCCAAAACACAGCCTGTCATGGGATCATCTCCCAGTGCTCCAGCCCCCAATCGGCTCGCCAACCCCCCAGGCCAGTCAAGCACACCACAGACCTGCCCAAACTGTGCAGCACCCACTCAGTGTATGCAATAACCGCCTCACTGAATGCTCCACCACCCCCACTGACTACTCTTTTTTTTTCCCCCCCCCACCAGGTATGACGCACCGCCTTCTTCAAGCTCAACACTCCCCACCAGACGCAGTTCCCCTGGGCCCCACCACCATCCATCACTGACTAATGACGCCCAAGAGTCACTCGCGCCTCTGAGCCCAAGACAACCACACTCCATTGCACCCTATTAAACAACACGTCTTTGGTGGCGCATGTACCCGACATCCTCGACCTGATCACCGCGCATTACCCAGACATCCTAGCGCTATCTGAAACTTGGCTCACACCTACCTCTGGCCCGGTACTTTCCATAGCCATCCTGAGTGGATACGCCCTTCTTCGTGCGGACAGAACCCTGAAAAAAGGGAAGAAGCCCTAATCTACAAAGACACTACCCCTCTCTTCCCTCTCAACGTCAACCATCTCCCCGACTGTGAATCCATTTCTGCCAAAATCAACACTCACCGACCGACTCATCACAATAATCTACGGGCCTCCCGCCCACCTCGCTTCCTTTGAAGAGGATCTCCTCCAACTTGCTGCTACCAACCTCAAGCCTACCTCCCAAGTCCTTTATACTAGGCAACCTCAACTTGGGATACAATGACCCTTTAGACACAGATGCTTCCACCCTGACCAGCATCACAGCGGCCCTGGATTTCATGCAACGGGTCACCGACTCCAACCACACCAATGGTTGCATGCTAGACTGGATCCTAGATCACAATAGTAATGCAGCCATCCTATCATCCTATCCAACCTCCAATGCCCATGGTCTGACACCACCAAAACATCACCTTCACAATCCCACCCCGTAGTCCACACAAACCAGTATGCCCCCAACCTAGTTCCACGCCTGGCACTATCTTGGCATGGAACACTCGGGACCTCACCAGCGCTTGCATCACCCCACTCCTACGGTACCCTGTACCTCTCTCCAAGGACACTACCTCATTGGTAGACCATGATAACAATCTGCTTAGCAAGATCCTAGACTTGCCCTCTAAGAGCACTATCCTGGACAGACCACCATGTGATTGCCTTCACGATGGCAATAAATAAATAAACGGCCTCGAACTAACTCGATCCGGGTACCTCCTCACTCAACCAGGAACAAAAAAGATATCACAGTTGACGGACTTCTACCATACACCCTCCCCTCTTTGAACAAACTCTCGCCCTCTGCCAACCCCAACACATTAGTTGACACCTATAATAAGACTGTGTCTAAAGCACTGGGCTCCATCGCACCCCTCAAATTACACAAAAGTAAACGACGAGCACATCTGAACGCCTGGTTTACCCCACATTTAAAATTACTCGGGCAAGAAAAAAAGGAAATTGGAAGCCATATTGCGCCATTCCCCTTCAGGAGAAAACAAAACAAACCTTACCAAATTTGCAGAGAACTATAAAAAAGAAATAATAAAAACCAAGAAAAACCTCTATAAAGATAGGATCACCAAAGCCAGTTCTACCACAAAGGAGTTATTCACTATACTTCGAGAAATTGAGGCTCCTATCCCTCCGGCTGAAAACATAGCCAAAGACAAAACCTGGTGCACAAACATACAGGACATTCTAGCCAACAAAATGGTACTCCTCCAAGAAATAATTGCTAATAAGAAATCCACATTACCTAATCGGGACATCCAGACATCGACTCCTAAGACATTGACTGAGATACCAGACCATTTCAAATTTTCCAAAGTCTCCACCCTCGAAGTGGAGAAAATGTGTCATTGAAACCATCCAGATGCCAGGGTGATATCTGCCCTGCACAGCTAATCAAAGAAGCAGCCAGAGACTTGGCACCATTTATCACCAAACTCATTAATGCGTCATTCTGTACTAACACTGTCCCAAGTAACTTGAAATAATCCTGGGTTTTACCTCTACTTAAAAAAAAAAAAAACTTAGACCCTGCCATTCCAACTAACTAAAGGCCCATCACGACAGTACTATTCCTTCTGAAGATAATCGACCGAGTAGCTTACCCTCAGATACAACAATACCTTGAAATAAATTGCCTCCTAGGCATCCGTCAATCAGGTTTCAGGCCACAACATGGCACTGAAACTACTCTGATTTAAAAACACAAATTGGGAGACCAATAGGGGGCGCAGGAGGCAATGGCTGCCTAACGCGTTGCTCCGCACTCCGAGGGGATAAGAGAGAGGATAAAGAGCTATTCTAGTCCTTCAATTTAAATAGGAATACAGCTCGCAAGTGTTGGAACTGTGTGGGAAGAAGAGAAACCTCAGGGGAGAGGAAACGAAGCAGTGCAAGGCGGGGATCCTGATATCTATCCCCTCCTCCCCCACGGAGTACGGAAAATGGCGGCTGAGTGTAACAGACCCTGATGTGGGGGAACAACAACAGCAACCATTGGAGACACCGGGAGAAGGAGAGTCCAAATACAGTGTATTGGCTCTGCATGTAGTTGCACCCCATCACCCGGTAAAACAGCCAGACTACGGCAGACGAAAAGCAGGGGAAGCTAGAGTGGGGAAGAGAGATACTCGCTGGAACCCCCAGGGCGAGTAGACGGCGCGACACATGAGAGACGTCGGAAACAAAGTGTCACAAGAGCGTCCCCGGAGCGAGAGAGGAGGGGAAAAGAAGACGTGGCGATCAGTACAGTGGCAGGAACGTGGAAGCGTTGTGGGAGCCCATGGCGGTGCCACATGAAAAAGTGATCAGAGACCGACAGTGAGGAGCGGGTCACACCCCCTCTGGGAAGGCGGAGGCGCAACGCGCTGATGCGGAAGACAGCCACGAACAACCGGTAAGCAGCAGTACCAGCGCTGCACAGCCTAACTGCAAGGTCCGCACCCAAGAGGGGACCCCAAGGCGGAGAAGGAACTATGGAGGGACCTGGAGAGAGGTGATGTGGTCCGAGAAAACGGCGGAACGTGTTGAGTAGCTGAGGGGTGCTACACCGCCGGCAGGATCAGTTGAACTGTGTACTGAGGGAGGAGGGAAATCGTGGGCAGGCGTGGATAACAGTGCTCCAGGAGAGATAAGCAGTGGAGACACAGTGAAGACCAGCAGAAATATTCGAGTGACCGGGCTGGACCCAGGAAAAAGAGCTCAGTGGAGAGCCCAAACATAGGAGTGGGTCCACGGACTAAACGCTAAGGAGCTCGGGACCATAAAAGAGGGTGCAAAAGAGACGGGCTTGATGGAGAACCACAAATAAAAGAGAAACTCCACAGATAACTAATCTGTGGAGTTTCTCTTGCTAATGAGTTGCCGCAATGCCGATTGCGGCAACTCATTAGCAACAGATAAAGGTGGGACCCTAGTGACAAGAGCAGGAGGTGGAATCGGGACATCCCATCACACTGCGCAGGCTTGGAAGACCGGAATAAGACCCGGTAAGGTTGTGACCGGCATCAAATCCGCTGAATAGGCCAGAAATAGCAATAGGAGAGCAATAGGCTGCTGCGCACACCCATCAAGTAAGTGACCCAGCAGAGAAGGGCATAAATGCCGGGGCATAATCGCAGATGACCCTAGTGGCAAAGCGTACTGGGAGCATAATCGATGTGAAGCTACCGCACAGGATAAAAAAGCAGACCGGAGGCGAGGGCGAAATCCGTGAAGAAACACCCCACTGATTAGGGACCAAGCCGCCCTGGGAGAAAACATGTGCATGCCGGATGCCCACCCAGAGAAGGGATTACAAAGAATGCAACAATATAGAAGAGAACACTTGCAGGCCAAGGAAACACCACAGTGGGACATGGCGGCAATGAACATGGCAG
This sequence comes from Ambystoma mexicanum, assembly GCF_040938575.1. Lineage (NCBI taxonomy): Eukaryota > Metazoa > Chordata > Amphibia > Caudata > Ambystomatidae > Ambystoma > Ambystoma mexicanum. The sequence goes on along the minus strand of NC_090921.1, from coordinate 284,421,735 downwards.
TCACGAAGGAGGACATAGCGGGGATCATGGCGGAAATCGAGGCACTGAGGTCAGACATACAGACATCTATTTCCAAAATAAGAAGGAAAGTCGAAAGAATAGAAGGAAAAGTGGAAAATCTGAAAAACAACCAGGCTAATGTGGACATAATTGAAATGAAGCTTAACGCAAGAATGAGGACCCCGAACTGAGGGAGGAGGAAATCACGCTCAAGATGGACGATACGGAGAATAGGAAGCAGAGATAAAACGTGCAGATTCTAGGGCTGGCAGAGAAGGATGGGGAAACTCTGCAGCAGGTGGAAAGAAAGGTCCAGGACATAGTTAATCAACTGTTTGAGGAAGAAGGAGGAAAGGTGGTGACAATTGAAAGAGCGCACAGGGGAGGCAGAGCGTTTGGAGGGGGACCTCGATCAATCGTGGTGAAATTCCTGAGTTCTAAAGAAAAAACAGAAATTCTTATCAAAGCAAAACCGGACTTTGAATTCCAAGGATCTTTAATTATTAAATATTTTAGGACCTCTCAAGCCTGACTTTGGCAAGAAGGGCGTGCAGGCCGCTCACCTTGTGGCTCACGGAGCAGTCAGTTAGATGTAGGTGGGGGGTACCCATTTTATTGAGCCAGTGACCACTGCAGGTAAGATTCATAAGGGTTTTATTGGCTTAGATCAAGACATCAGATAAAGACCCCCAACATATACAACAACTCGGGCTTAACTGCCAAAGCTCAAGCAATAACAATACAAAGAGAACATTCTACATTTCAGAATGAGCCTACCTCATATGCTCATCCAGCCATAGTAACATCTTCTCCTGTCATATGGATAGCATAACTTGTCTTATACACATCACATTTGATCTCGCGTTCGAATTCCAAGGCGAGGACTACAGGATCACCACAACGGAAGAAGCAAAACAAGTTCTGAAAGGTCTAATAGATCAGGGGAGCTCCAGAGGCCCTGTGGGCCTACAGGAAATCTTGCGCTCTCAGCCCAAAGAGATTAGAGGAACCTGCTCAAACAAAGGAGGGCCAAAGTGGGAAGGAAATACTTTAAACCGAATCCTGTGTCAACGACGAAGCCACCATGAAAAAGATATGACAGTGGAGGTTCAAGGGGACACAGATATATGAACTCCAAGTAAAGGCACACGAACATAGAAAGAGGTTGCAGAGAGGAAAGTGGGATTGGAAGGCAGGATAACCGAATGTTACCCTCTGGGAGGGCGGCGTACAAACCCTACTGGCCCTTAGTGGTACCAGGGCTTCTCAAGCCATGGGACCAGAGCAGTCATTTAGGGCTGCAGTTCAGTTTATACAGTTCACCAAGTTGATTGTTATGGGGAAAATAGGGGGGGTCAGAGGGGTGGGGAATCGGCACCATCGGGGCAACGTAGAAGAAAATGAGACATTGGCAGTTGAGGCATGGGGATGGAAAGAACAGAAGGCGACAATGGGAACCAACATGAGAATGGCGGAACTGCCTGACCAAAATGTGGGAAGGCCAGCCTTAAGGGTGGGTACTTTGAATGTGAAAGGGCTAAACTCAGCGACTAAACAGTCCCTTCTAGTAAGGGTATTTGTAAAAGCGGAATATACAGGGGACTAGATTCGAAGCAGGGGAGGAGAGGCCATTGAGGGATAGAAGGCTGGGACAAATATTCTGGACATCAGGAAACCAAAAAAAGGGGAGAGTGGGGGATCCTTCTGAGTAAGCGGATGAGAGTGGACAACCCAACAGTGGAACGGTCGGCAGAAGGTAGATGGATAATACACATATCACACTAGTGGGGGTTTATGCACCCAATGAAAGACAAGTCCCCTTTAATGAATTAGCCCTGGCATCTCTGGGGGCGGGGGGTGAATGAGGACAACCTGGTGGTGGCGTCAGGCGATTTCAACACTTGAGCAGATCCTCACATGGATAGACAGCAGACCAAGACTCGGACTAAGAGCGCCCCGCTGCGGGAGATCAGTAGATTTGCACCGACTTTGCAGGAAGAGGGTTTAGTGCATCTCTGGAGAGCATGCAATCTGGGGAGAAGAGGGGACACGTTTAAATCAAAGGTCAATGATACATTCACGCGGATGGGCTGTGTGTTAATAAAGAATACAGATCCAGGGCGCATGACGCTGTGATCCGTCCAGTAGAGTGGAGACAGACCACGATATGGTTCTAGCCACCATAGAGATTGATGGAATCGACCACAGATACTCCAAGTGGAAATGTAACGACTCCTTATGGTTGGACAAGGTATATGCACAGGAACTGAGGTTAGTAATCAAAGACTACTTCCAAATTAATAATAATGGAGAAGTAGATATGACCACTGTGTGGGAAGCGGGTAAGGCAGTGTGGAGAGGGCACCACATATGGGAAGGAGCTAGACGAAAGTGGGAACGTAAGCAAGTGGAGTATAAATTGAGGGGGGAAATCACAGAATTGGAGAGGAAGTTGCATGCCCAGGGATCATACCGCTGAGAGCCCCTAGCAAACGGGAAGAGTTGAAAGCACTGGGGAATGGTGAGGTAGTAAGAAAGTTAAAGTTTTAAAAACAAATATTTTACGAAAAAGGGGACAAGGCAGACAAGATGTTAGCCTCGAGGTTCCGGGCGGAAAGATGGGTGGAATGGCTTCAAACGGAAGGAGGGGGGGGTTAACAAGATCAGCAAAGGAAATAGCGGGCCAGTTTGCCAAGTACTACGAGACCCTCTACACCTCGGAGGGGACCTGATTCGAGAGAATGGCTATGGGCCCCAAAGAAGTCCTTCCCTAGAAGTGTCATCAATCACGCGCTCTTTCGCTCGCCCTCTTTGCCTCGCGCTCGCCCTCTTTGCCTCGCGCTCGCCCTCTTTGCTCGCGCTCGCCCTCTTTGCCTCGCGCTCGCCCTCTTTCCCTCGCGCTCGCCCTCTTTGCCTCTTTCCCTCGCCCTCTTTGCCTCTTTCCCTCGCCCTCTTTGCCTCTTTCCCTCGCCCTCTTTGCCTCTTTCCCTCGCCCTCTTTGCCTCTTTCCCTCGCCCTCTTTGCCTCTTTCCCTCGCCCTCTTTGCCTCTTTCCCTCGCCCTCTTTCCCTCTCCTCCCCTCATAAAATCCATGAGGAAAAAAATTGCATACATTTATAATCCTAGTTTCTCATCCGACATGTTTCTGTCCCTCGAGCCCTGGAGGTGGACAACCCTGATCTAAATCATTCTTCAAAATCTGAGAGAAAAGTCTGGGGCTTTGTGTACCCCTGAGAAAGTTGAATCCATGTGTTTTGTAAACAAGAATGCTTAAAAGCAAACACATAGCAATTATTAGGGCAATCAAATCTAAAGCGATTTACATAGACCTATTTACATACATACTATTGTTACCCAATCGAAATTGGTACTCATTTTTCAACCTTAGAAGAATGAAGGGCTTTGTTGGCCTTTGCCGGGATTTGTACCCTCAGATGAAATACTAATCACAGCAACGAGCGTTTAACCTGCTGAGCCATCTTACCGGCAGTAAAGTACCTTTAAATGGGGATCATGGAATCCATGCATTGCGTTTGGTCGGGTATGGGAAGGAATAATTACTATAGTGGAAATACTCACTTGTTTGTTTGGTGTGTATGCTGGTGTGTGTTGCTGGGGTGGTGCGTCGGCATGTATGCTGCTTAGATCCAAGCTTGGTGAGGTGGGGCTTAGGAATTGACCACTCATGTTTCGCTGCGGGCTGGTATAAAATGGTAAAATCAACCACATCCTTTGCAGTCTCTTCTCAAGGTGGAAGGCACCAGTGTGGTAGGAGTGAAAGCTCTTTTTCTCTTTATTTTTCAGTTTGTGAACCTCATTTCTCAGTTTTTCGTTTACATTTTTTAGACCACCCCCCCATGCAACAGTCAGTTGTTTATAAAGGTTCACCATACCATTCAAGAAAAAACTCCCAATGCTAAGCTATGTTCCCCGTTTCTCAAATTTCACGCTTGTTTCAAATTTAGAATCCTGCCGTGAGCTGCTTATGCTGGTCATCCTGTGTTTTGAATTCCAGTTCTCTTAAGTACTTTTTAAGCATCTGTTTCATAGTAAAAGATCAAATAAGCTCACCTGCCTTTACTGGAGAACAAGATCACTTAGACTATCCTTTTCTCATTCCACTTTCATACGTAATCTCGTTCATACCTGAAAGTAACATTGTGGCGCTATGTACCCGTTCCACGGGCAATACCGTGGGTGAACAGCCCGCAACCCCAGTTTACGGCCCGATTGCAGCGAGGGCCATTAATGTAGACCCATTGCTGTTAACCCCGGTGTTGCCCGTGGAACGGGTGCATAAGGCCATTAGCACCCCGGATTACCAAAGCGGCAACCGGGGGTTTTAAAAAAAAAAATGTTCCTTTCTACAACGGAACGCTGCGTGCGTCCAGTTGTAGGAATGAAAATCCTTTACCAACATGACCACCATGGAAAGGGAAGCGGGGCTCCATATGGAGCCCCGCTTCCCTTTCCATGGCGACCGTGTTAAGCCAAGAGAAAGCTGCGCCACAGCCGAAATAAGATAAGTGGGGATCCGGGGGATGGGGGTGATGAAGATAAAAAACGGGGACAGAGGGTGGGGGGCGGGTAGATGGTGGCGAGGAGAGCCGGCTGTCAGGTGGCTTGGAACGCGTGCCATTGTTCCTAGCCACCTGATTGGCTGGCTCACTCACTGGGGTGCTAATCATCATGAGTTCCTTATTCTCCACTCTTTTGGGAACCTCTTTCTGTTGGATTCTCATAAACACTGCATAGCTAAAGGGGAACAAATGTCCTTTTAAATAGCTACTAGGCAGGCATGAAAAGTAACTCGACCCTCTCAGTTACCAAGGTGCCCATATCGCACAATTTCTTACTCACCAAGAGTCAATCTTCACTAGCCAATGGCAAGTGGTGAGTACACATTTTGATGCCCGATTCCGTGATGGGTCATGTTTTGACCTGTTATGGTACGAAGTTTTTACAATATGCTAAATCTGTAAATATTGTCCCAAATCGCCACAGTAGTAGACTGATCGCCAGGCTTGCCTGAAGAGAAAAGAAGGGGAACAGAGTGGGAAGTGCCGGCGGAGAAAAAGGGGTAACGATCAAGAATAGGTAATTACATAAAACTAGTAGGTAAAATAGAGGTAATGTTTACGCAAGTAGAGGTGCATAATGACCAGATTGGTCTGGAACGTAAGAATCGTGCAAAACCCTAGAGTAAATTCAAAGGAGAGTCTTGAGGGCACATTTACATGATCGGTTTGAAATAGTACTTTATAAATGTTATACAGCTGAGTGATATGCTCAAAGACTCTTTTAGCTTGAAGGCTTTTATTGCTCTGGCTAGCCTTTTTAATTTCTCCCACGTGAACCTCAGAATAGTAATTCTGGTACTACCAAGACTGTTGGCCAAGAGTAGCCAAGTGAAGAATGGACTGTTTGAAGTGTAAATGTGAGAAACAGTGTGGGTAAGGAATAAGCCAGATGCCTGTCCTTCTGTATGCAGTGACAGTCTGGCATCCTTTTTGTGCAAAATGTTCTGAGCATATATTTGGCTCAGTTGCAGTGTTTAAGCCTTGTGCAGTTCCATGGTTGTCATTATGAGGCTGGGCATATTGAAACAGGAGAGCAAAGCCCTTCTACTTTCTCCCATATGCCCCCAACTGCCACGAAGGGCTGGGTTCTGTAAACGGGAAAACTTGAAGCAACTAGGGGCACTTATATAGTTTTGACCAATGGCTCCTCTGGGAGCAAAGCTCTGGTATTTGTTTTCATGGAAGTTCCTGAGCTCTGCTTGGGCTTGATGAGCCTGCTTGTGGACGATGACGAGATGAGGTGATTTGTTTTGTATTCCTTTTGTAAACCACCAGAAGTAGACCGAGAAGCATCAGGATCTCGATCGCTGAAAAAAGGTTCCGAGAGCTATCCTCGAGTGGCAGCAAAGGGGATGGTTTGCCGCTGGACGTTTGACCTTATGAAGTACTGGCCCTGAGACCAGTAGCAGTCTTTCATGCGGCCCTTCAAACTGGACAGCTTCACCTGTCATTAAAGGAGTAATTAATAACTGTATAGATGAAACCAGGGAAGGACCCACTGCAGTGCATTCATGCAGACACTTATCACTCCTTTATGTAGCTTTACATTTTCTGAGCACAATCCTGGCCCATTATACTACAACCCCCTATTATCTGGATTAATCCATGATGACCAGACTAGCTTTATACCAGGTCGTAGTATCATAACTAACTTGTAGGGATCTGAGTGGCACATCATATTCGACAACTAGATTGAGATGAGGGGGCACTAGGTCTCACTTCTCTCGATGTGGAGCAAGCACTTCACTTTGGGAGTTGCTTTTTATTTTAATTTTTGCACACTGCGGTTCATAAATTTGAGTCCGTCCTTTCAATGACTAGTCCAATCACTGCATTGAGTGTTTAAAAGGGACTTGGTTTTGAGGGGGCACTTGTGGCGACAGGCCTTTAATCACCATCACCATAACCAATGCCAGGCCCACCACTTGAGAAGTGAGTACGCGGATGTACATACAGCAAGTTTATTGTACAAAGCTCCAGGGAGCGGTTAGATGGTGTTGCAGGACCAAACTAACCCAAGTTTCAACAATACATCAGTTGACAGTTTATATACCTTTTGCATAAATTTAAAACACTCCCAATACTTTTATTGCCATCCACCCCCAAGAAAGATTGGACAAAAAAACCTCTTCAAAGACATCCCATCTTTTCCCAATTCTTCCATTTGTATTGGCCATGTTTATCTTCTGATCATATTCAAAACACACCTTCTTGGAATTTGTCCGTAGTATATCATCACGCTGGTGCATGGTTAAACATTAGTATTAAAAATATAATTCATTGCTAGGAATAACTGGCCTAAGGCCTTTAGCTTTAAATATAATTGCACATGGTCCTGCTGACGTATTTTAGCAAATGGAGAGCGGCTTTCATAAACAGAATTTTCTTTGAACTATAGATTGCAATCTCCATTCCACAGACTCCTAGCGCCTTAATCTAATTTATGCTGCCACATACAACCTCTGATGACATGGAAAAATACTTAACCGTCGGGCCTTGTAACCTGGCCTCGGGCCTCATGTTTACCATGACTAATACCATCAAATATTTAAATACAAAAGATTAGATAACCTCTGTTCGCTTGCAAGGACTGTGAACCTTGCCTTGTTCGTACGGGCTTATTACTAAGTCACTAATTCTCTTTTCCATCAAGAATGTCCCTGCTACTTTAGAATGCATGTGTAACAACTAACCATGGATAAAAGCCCCACATTGTATGGATTTATGGATTTGTGATCTTGTTGCATTTGCAGTTTTATTATTGTATCTTTCTACATGCTTCAATTTGGATTTGCAACACTATCTCAGTTTGCTTCTATTGCCCCCGCCCCCGTCATCAATACGCGCAACATGAATCCCTCGCGATAACGGGGACCCTCCTTGACCACCCCAACACGCTCGAAAGCTGCACCAAGAAGGCTACTCTGAATTGAGCTCCAAGCACACCTGCATACATTGGGACAATATCCTACTGCATCTGTGTAATGCCACCCAGCAATGCTTTTGGTTTGTGATATTAGGGGAGGTTTTGGGTGAGAGGGGGACTGGTCTAACTGGTGGGTTGGGGTTGCTGGTGGGGGGGCGGAATTTGTTAGTTGGTTCTTTGGTTGATGATAGGTTGTTATTGACGACACGCAGGCCTCCGGCCACAACACCTTTTTTGGGGAGACAGCTACCAGGATGGGGTGGGTGCAGATTGAGAGAATGTGAGTGGGTTTTCCCCACTCCTGATAGAAGTACAGAGCTGCGTCCCATGGGGGGAGGATAGTCTGGGGATGAGGCTGGGGGACAGACTATGGAGGCAGGGGCTCTTCAGGGCAGCATGGCTTACAGGATGGTTGGACCCACACCAGCATGGCTAGTAGACTGGTCACTTGCATGACCTGGAATGTACGTGATCTGAATAGTCCTA